>NC_052479.1:19802384-20128564 GCF_009730915.1 Dioscorea cayenensis subsp. rotundata | reverse complement strand
TATATAAAGTTAGGCATAGTTGACCTTTAGATTTTTGACTATGTAATTAAGGATTTCACGACTAACCATTGCATTAATTAGGAAAGCATATTAGAGGTTCCCTTGCCTTACTTCCTCCTTTACTCCCGCTCTTTACTTGTTGCTTTTTACTTTTTGAGAATTGAATCATCGACACTATTTATCACTATTGATCTTTCACATAGGTAAGAAACGGCTTAAGTGTTTTTATTCCCTATTCCCTATGGATTCGACACCCTACCATTCGGGATTATTACTTTGATAAACCCTGCACTTATGGGATATACGCAAGGGGACCTTGTCAAGTTTTTGACGCTGCTCAAGGAATAGGTATTTAGAGATACTTTGCACTTTGTTTTCTTAGCTATTTCACCATACATTCTATTTCATATCTTCTTATTATATCATTCTTCTCGATTTCTTTTTCTTTCTTTTGGGGCAGCCTCCTTGTTATGACCCGAGCGAATCCCTCAATATTGATCGAAGGAGATCCCGAGCTTGAAAATACACTTAGAATAAAGGGAAATAGCCCTGCAAGAACAGATCTAATTTAGTTGATTTGAAAGTGGAAGGATCTAAAACCATGGCGTAACGTAATGAGCAACAAATGGATATTATCTCGATTATGCTGCACCTTTGTAGTGTTGGGGACACAATCGAGCATTGTGCGTCCCCACCATCACGCCTCTGAACTCTTTGAGTCAAGCACTTGATCTAGATTTGTGCAATCAAATACAAGGTTTGAATCGACGAGGCTACACTGCAACCACACCGTCTTTGCATAACCATGAAAAATCAAAGGGCAAATTGTGAAGTCTCTTTCCGAAAAGCCACATGGAAGCTTGCCGAGCAACACGTGCAGACCAACCCTAGAGAGCATGTGAAGGCGATCACTTTGAGAAGTGGTCGCAGTCAAGGTAGGCTTCCGAGTGAGAAGCAAAAAGAACACGCACCCGAGGTTATAGTAGGTAGAAGGGGAACAAGCAAAAGAGAAAGAGGTGGCACCCCCACCTTTCAAGCCAAGAATCTCTTATCCCTCTAGATTGAAGAGTGACCAAGGGATGAACAAGACAGAAGTTCCCCGAGTTTGTCTCAAGCAACTCCACATCAATATTCCTTTTGTTGAGGCATTAGCCCAAATGCCCTAAGTATGCGAAGTTTTTGAAAGACTTGTTGACTAACAAGAGGAAATTGGAGGAAAATGCATCGTTGATTTTTAGATGCTTTCCATGCTCGGCGGTATTGCAAAAAGAACATGCCGAACAAGAAGAAAGATCCGGGAAGCTTCATCATTCCATGTAATATTGGCAATCTAGGTGAGGAAAATGGCATTGGCGGATCTCGTGGGCCAAGATCAACATTATGCCATACACCTTCTTTCAAAAAGCTAGGCTTGAGCGAGCCTAGGCCTACTCTGGATGACTTTTGCAACTAGTGGACCAAACAATGCGACATCCGAGAGGCATTATTGAAGATGTGCTTGTCAAGGTGGACAAGTACATTTTTTCGGTTGACTTTGTAGTGCTAGATGTCGATGAGGATGCGGATGTACCCTTGATACTTGGGAGACCGTTCTTGCGGACTTCCAAGGCATTGATTGACATGGATCATGGAGAGCTATCTTTGAGGGTTGGAGATGACAAGCTCACATACCGCTTTGCCGAGCCATGCGGCATTCTCTTGATTTCGACGATACTTTTATACTTTCTAGACACTACCGATGAGATTGTTGATGAATACATGCGTGAAAATGTTCAATCCGCACTCCATACGAGGGTTTGTTTGACCAAGAGGAGGATTACGAAGAAGTAATGATGCTTGGTTCGACTGGATGAAGTACCATCTACCCCGGGATCTTGAAGAAGGTGCTCCAAAAATAAAGAGGGCTAGGAAACGCCACTCGGAAACACTCCAAGGCTGTTGGAGACATACGTGAACCAAGAAGTTGGATGAACCATTATTAGGTGGTCCAAGCCCGATAATTCATCTTCTACCCTCAAGAGATTTTGCTCATCATGCTTTCAAGGCATGGGTAAGAAGGCAACTTTAATTCATGAACCCCCGTGAGGTAAGACAAGGTACGTCAAGCTTAGTGACATTAAACAAGCGCTTCTTGGGAGGCAACCCAACTGCTTCATCGCTTTTTTCTTATATTCTAGTTTAGTTTGTTTGCATGAATAATTTGTTAAGTGTTGGTGTCTTGATTTTTAGATGCTTTTCACCGAGATTTTTCTTGTGGGCTTTGAGTATTCATCGTGTGATTTCATGTGAATTGGCGAAGTTATGTTGTTTGAGCTTTATTCCATGTTTTTTCACTAGTAAAACTTGCATACTAGGCGTGCTCTAAGTGTGGGAACATGTTCGTAAATTTCTTCGCAGAGCCTCATGTGTTTTTTTCTAAGGCATCCAGTGAATACGCACGGTGTGTGGAATTTCCGCACGCCTGAATTTGTATTGCGAGCTCATCCGAGAAGGCACTGTGGGCGATGCCGCCTTTGAATGACCATGCGACCGTCACACTGCCTGGTAATTTTCGCACGCAGCGTGAATTCTCGCAGTTGGGCGGATTATCTCGAGAGCACACTGTGGGCGTGACTCGCCTGTGGGTGACCTTATGAAACACACACGCGGGCGCAAGTACTCTACAAGCCCGCAGTGAAATTAGCAGAGAGTTCTTCCACCCCGGAAAAACACAGGGGCGGTGGTTGCCCTTGTGAGTTGGGCATGTTAACGACCACGCCAAGGCGGAATTTCCTGCACGGCATGTAGAACACTTAGCAATTTCCTGGACAGCTCGTGGAAGCCACAGTGGCGGGCCGCCATCGGGTTGGGCGCAGTGCGCGGTATTTTTCCGCACGCCTGCAAGAGCAATGTAGTCGTAGGAGTGTTTTTCTCGAGAGGGCACAGGGGCGGTGTACGCCTGCGTGGCTATCTTGTAATGAGGCGCACGGGCATGGGTACTTCACACACTGCGTGGATGCAGTAATTTAAGAGACGCGATTTTTCCTTAAAAACCCTTGTGAACCGCCTTATTCCTCATCTCCAGCCGCTCGAAAACTACTTTATGATCATCTTCCCGACCGATCACCATTGTTTTGGATGATTTTTCTTCGTATATCGTGGTCGATTTTTCGTAGTTTTCGCATCCATTTCATCGGGTAATCTTCGCCAACTCTTGTCGTAGATTAAATGTCTTCATGAGCATGAATTTTCATTTAACAATGCATGGTGCATGTTTAGAAAAGCGCCTAGAAGCTGCTATTAAAGTTAAATTTTTGAGAATTATTATACACCCGTGCGGTTTTTTTTACGCCCTGGAGATCACACGAGTGTGGGTAATTTCCACAGGGCCGTGTGGAATTCTACAAAGACAATCGCTCTTTGAGATTCTTTGATCATTCTCCCTTTTTGTATTATAGGTATGGTACCGCCATCGAGGAAGAACGGGTTATGCGCCTTAGAGTCACCCCACGCGAGCCAATACACATGGATTTCTGCATCCCGAGCATCGACTCGATTTGAGAAACTTTCAAAGACTTGGTTTTGGTCGACTCTGCTTTTGTGGATTTAAAAAGTGCTAAGAGATGTTCAGCGAGGTGATGAGCTAGTCGATGAGATTGATGAGATGCTAGCAGAGGGAAGTCGGAGGAGGCTACCCGACGATCGCTGAGCTAGCTTACCTCGCATCGACACTTGAGGTTTTAGCCGCCTTTTGAGTTTCATCTAATACATGGGAGATTTTACACTATGGAGGCTATACGAGTCCGCATTCGGACATCCATTTTTCCATGAGTGTCACCGAGTTCTCGATTCGGATGGGCTCGTGTACGATGTTGCATATACAGGTACAGTGGAGTATGGACGCTCACTGTGATTTTCCAAAGACGTTGACTCCACATCATGTGTATAGGATTCTCGGTGGACATGGGGAGTATGAACCGGGATTTCAAGGCCACTAGCCTATCCCTTGGGTTGAGCTGCTGTATTTGCACGCGTTATCTGGGTAGTGTCTCAGGTCGTCGAGCCGATAACACAGCTGCTCTAACCAGGCAGGATTTGCGCTTTTTATACTCCATAGCCCGCAATATGCCGATTCTCTTGGGGTGCATATTAGCAGATATTCTAAGGTACCACGCGGGCCGCTCGTGAGTGGGTTTATTATTTGTCAGCCCTTACATCACCGAGCACATCTTGGGAATGGGTTTGGGGGATGCTTTACGTAGTGCTGAGAGGACATTTGTGCCTACCCCTCTTGTGTTTGAGATGATCAGGATGATGGGGTTGGCACTGTAGATGTGGGCTGTGGATCTATATTATTGCCATAGCTACCCCAGAGACCGCCAGGAATGGAGGAGATACTACAGTAGGGTTCCTCAAAAGATTCCTGCATCCCTCACAAACGACGGGGTCCCTCGAGCTTATGACCGTATTGAGAGGCTTGAGAGCGATGGGTGAGATTCGGACCGAGATAGCGAAAATCTGAGCTATCCAGGCAATGAAGTACACTGAGATATTAGACTATTTCGACATGATACAGCGGCTACTGATGGGTGGGCCACCGGTTCCCCCACCACCTCCTCCCTAAGCATCTCCTCACCACTCCGCCAAGACCCTTCGATTTAGCACCACCAAAGAATAGCGTCAGCTGAGCTGTGAGGACGATCATCGACACTTGACTTTTATTTCTTTTACTTTTATGTATTTCATTTTAGATCGGTTCACCTCGTAAAGGATTCTCCTTCCGAGTTTATTTTTCATTTTGCATCTCGAGTTGTATTCCTTGCTTTATCTTATATACTCGGGTTGATTTTTGTCTTTATTAAGCTTCACCCGAACCCCCTCGTATGCGCGCAGTGTGGTCTTGTCATCTTGGGAAATGAGACTTTTGAAAATCATGGGCACGGCCAAGGTGCTTTCGCACTTGCCCGTGGAGCTTTCACAACCCATTGGAACATTACTCCCAAGGACTTAGCTCCATCAAACGCGACACTAGGAGTCAGGGAAGTATTGTTTTGATTTCTTCTGCCACATATATTCTTCATTAATATATATTTTTGAGTGAGTTTGAATATGTACATTGGGGACAATGTACAACTTAAGTGTGGGGGAGTTTCATAGTGCACACATCCTTTTCTATTTTTCTTGATTGATATATGCTCACATAGCCAATGGCGGTTCACCTTAGTTACAATGATTGTATTCTTGTGTTTAGGAGAATTTTTAACATTGAATGTTTTTCATGCTCTAGTTCTTGCTAGAATTTCTAGGAATTTTTACCCGATTTACACTCGCAGGCACTACTCACTCTTTTAAACTCTATTGGAAACTCATGTTCGATGTTAAAGGGACTAGTTATAGTTGTTTCTTGTGTTAAATTTTGGAAAAAGAAAGAGAAAAGGAAAAGAGAAAGAACAAAATACTTTTATTGTTTAGTTGTGCTTATTGGGTGGAAAGAGCTACCACCTATGAAGTATGAAGCTACTCTCATAAGTTGGATACTAGCTATGCCCCTAATGAGAGAAAGAGCTATCTCATAGGATGAGTGAAAAGCTACCACTCCGGTAGAAAGAGCTACCACCTCGAAAGTGTGAAAGCCACCTTTAGCGGCCGCTTTGGAAAGGGCTATCTTAGAGGATGTGTGAACCTACTACCATCTTTGAAATTGTTGTCACTTTTGTAGATAAATAAGTCCCTTGTACTTAGAACTTTGAGGAGTATACCTTGGGTTGTTTTTGAGTGAGTTCACACACGCATACAATTTCGGGTTGTTGTCCTTTTTGATTCAAGTTTTTTTAGCTAGAGTTTTGATTTTTTGTATTTAATGTTGAAATTTCCCTTACTTGTAGAATGCTCTCTTTGTACACTTTGGTGAACCTAAGGCCAAGCACTTCCAATATTTACTTCATCTATGCACAGAATGTTTAATTTTTGCTTGAGGACAAGTAAAAGCTTAAGTGTGGGGGAGTTTGATAAGTACTTGTGTATGTTGAGCATTACTCTTCTCGGATTTTTTACACTAATATTTGTGTTTTTATGTTACTTTTGTGCAGGTAGGGTTGTGAGGCCAAGTATGAAGGAAAGAAGCCAATGTGGATCATAATGCACCAATTTTGGAGGAAATCTTGCTAAGGTTCAAAAGCGAAGACATAGGTCGGGTGCGAGATGCTAGAGTGGGTGCCAACCTCCTCGTATTTGAGTTAGCACAACCATTTGGAAGGCCACAAGGGCAGTCACACTCGAGCATTCTGACTTATGCACATAGAACAAGATCTCCACCAACTTGTCCGTCATTAAAGAAGCAAGTGATCCACGACGTGAACGTGTGCCCGTTTGCATTACCCCGATGAAAGCATGGATTCGGGAAGCTATTCAGGGTAGATACTGTAGCAGAAAAATGTAGCAAAGTACTATAGCAGCACTGTTCACAACCGGCCGAGAAAACAGGAATTCAGAGAATCCACACGGGCGTGTGGAAATTATACACGGCCATTTGGAAATTCCACATGGGCGTGTGAAAAATCCATAGGCCTATGTGGTCGCCCGATTCCAGCTCTATTTAAAGATGATTCAGCCATGATTTCAGCATTCTTTTCTCCATCTTTCCCCAACTTGAGAGAGGGCTTCGGCTAGGGTTTTGGAGAGGTTCTACGGCTCCAACATCGTCATTCCTTAGGAAGAAGGTTGGTAGGAGAGCTTCCGTCGAGGCGTATCCTATACCGGACGAGGGAATCCTTGGACGATGAGTAGAGGACTCACCACAAGACCATCGACATGACCATCAAGGGGGTTTCTCTATCGATTCATTGCTTTTACATTTTATTTCTTTGATTGTACTTAGCTCCATGGAGAGCTAAACCCCTAGTGGGTACTTGGGTATTTGTGAACACTAGGATGTATTTGTTTCATTGAATCTCTTTATTATGCTTTCAATTAATTAATGTTTGTTGTGAGTTCCAACCTTGAATGCTTGTTTGTATGAACATTTCCCCTAGAGTGACAATAGGGTTGAGAGTTGTCATTGGTAACCTTGTGAGTGAGTGACACACCACGAGCGTTAGACAAAGCTAGGTTGGAGAGGGTTTAGAGGGTGAGTCGAGAGGCACAGGAGCGCCCCTTCACCTCCGACGTGATAGATTCTACCTCCGCCTCGAGTTCTCTGTGGCCATAATAGAGTGAATGGTCTAAGGGATGACCTTCCGCTGGGGCTTAGTTGCGCGTGCAACAAAGTGAAGCGTTGAGGTGACCCCACTTAAATCGATTGTCTTACAACTCATCTATTTGTGCTTCTCTCTTTCTTGTTTCTTTTATTCTTACTTTCATTACATTTTATCAAAAAAAAATCATTATTCCATCTTTCCTTAGTTAGATAGCAATCTTACTATTTTTATTCCCTACTCCTTTTGGATACGATACCCACTCACCGTGATTTATTACTTCAACAAAACCCTGCACTTACTGGTCACACGCAAAGGGCGTTGTCTAGTTTTTGGCACTGTTGCCGGGGAGTAGGCGTTTAGAGATAATTTGCATTTTGCTATTTTCGCTATTCATTATTCATTCTATTCCACATTTTCTTATTTTATCATCGTTCTAATTTTTCTTTTCTTTTTGGTTGCAGCTCCAGGTTATGACCCGAGGAAACCCTTCACAAATTGTTAAAAGAGATGCTGAGCTTGAGCGTACACTTAGAAAAAGGGGAAAAGAACCTATACAAGAATCGTCAATTTGAGCTGAAGTAGAAGGTCAAGGGTCGGATAATATGGCATAACAGAATGAGCAATAGACAACACTTTCCGACTAAGCTAGACCAATAGTTTTAGGAACACATTCGAGTATTATGCGACCCCCGATTATAGTTCCAAACTTTAAGCTGAAACTGGCATTCAATCCAAATGATTCAACAGTCAGCGCAGTTCAATGGTTTGGCGGATGAGGATCCAAACAATCATATTGAAAATTTCTTGGAAATTTGTGATATATTGATGATTAATGGAGTGTCGGATGATGCTATCAAATTAAGGGCTTTCCCATTCTCTCTCAAAGGAAAAGCCAAGCAGTGGCTTTATTCATTGCCAAAGGCTTCCATCACGACTTGAATGAAATGGTCAAGCCTTTCGCCGACACTTTTCCCCGGAAAGTCAAGAAGGCTTCGTAATGAGATATCCTCATTCATACAGATGGAGCTCGAATCATTTTTTTAAGACATGGGACCGATTCATGGACCTCTTATGGAAGTGTCCCTCAACAGTGGTTTCCCGACTCGGATGATCATTCATACTTTTTTTATAACAAAGTTGAATCCAAGGACATGACAGCTTCTAGATACTTGCATAGGAGGTACAATGGGGAACAAGACCCCTGATGAAGCCTAGTAATTGGTAGAGGAAATGGCCATAACAGCTACCAATGGAACACACGGGAAAGGAAGAAAGTAGCCAGACTCCATGAAATTGATGCACTACATCTTTGGCGACCCAAGTGGAATCATTGGCTGTCGTCACTACTTGCACAAATTGTGTGGGTGGACATGCTCCAACCGATTGTCCTATTTCTATTAGTGATGCATCTTCGCTGAGCAAGTTGATTTTTGTGGGTAATGCCATGAGGAACCAAGTTAATCCATATAGCAACACTCTACAATACGGGTTGGAAGAACCATCCCAACTTTATGTGGAGTAACCACCAAGGGCAACATGAAAAGCCATAGCACTACTCGGGTTTCCAACAACAACAACAAGCCCCTAAACATGGAGAATCATGTTTTAGGTTTAGAGATCCAGATGAATGATTTAGAGAAAGCTTTGACCAGATTTGTGCAAAAATCAGACAATCAGTTTCAGTCGGTCGAAGCTACACTTCGCAACCACACCACTTCATTGCATAATCTAGAGAATCAAATGGGGCAAATTGTGAAGTCTCTATCGGAGAGACCACAAGGAATCCTACCAAGTAATGCCGAGACTAATATGAGAGTACATGTGAAGGCGATCACTTTAAGAAGCGGTCGTGAGGTTGAGAGTAGACCTCCTAGTCAGAAGACCAATGTTGAAGTGCCCGAGGTCATGGAGGTTGAGGAGAGAGTAAAAAAAGAGAAGGAGATGGCACCCCCATCTTACACGCTGAGAATTCCCTATCCTTCAAGATTGAAGAATGACCAAAATGATGAGCAATACAAAAAGTTCTTGGGTCTATTTAAGTAATTGCACATCAACATTCTTTTGTGGAGGCATTGTCTCAAATGCCCTCGGTATGCTAAGTTTTTTTGAAAGATTTATTGACCAACAAGAGGAAGTTTGAAGAGAGTACATCGTGATCTTAGATGCCTTTTTGTTCAGGGCGGTGTTGCAAAAAGAATATGCCAAACAAGAGGAAAGATCGGGGAAGCTTCATCATCCCATGCAACATTGGTAATATGGGTGAAGAAGTGGCATTGGTGGACTCTGGGGCTAGTATCAACTTCATGCCATATACCTTTTTCAAGAATCTAAGCTTGGGAGAACCTAGGCCCACTCGGATGACATTGCAATTGGCGGACCGAACAGTGAGACATCCGAGTGGCATCATTGAAGACATACTTGTCAAGGTGGACAAGTACATATTTCCTTAGACTTCGTACTGTTGGACATCAACAAGGATGTAGGTGTTCATTTGATACTTGGGAGGCTATTCTTGTGCACTTCCAAGGCATTAATCGACTTGGACGGCAGGGAGTTGACACTAAGGATTGGAGATGATAAGCTCACATACCGCCTCACCGAAGCCATGTGACATTCTCTTGACTTTAATGATACTCTGTATTTTCTTGACACTACTGATGAGATAATTGATGAATATGTGTAGGAAATGTTGAATCCGGACCCATACGGTGGTTGCTAAACTCAGAGGTGGATAATGAAGAAGTAATGATGCTTGGTCTAGAGGAGAAAGTGCCATCTACACCATGAATCATTAAGAAGGTGCTCCAGAAGATGAAACGGGCAAGGAGACACTATAAGAAAAAGCCCCCAAGGCTTTTGGGAATGCGCAAGAATAGAATAAGGTTGGCGAACCCTTGTTAAGTGGTACCAACTCGACAACTCTCCCTCTACCTTCAAAAGACTATGTTTATCGTGCTTCCAAGTCATGGGTAAGAGGGAAACCATCATCTATGAGCCCCCATGAGTTAAGATAAGGTATGTTAACCTAAGTGACGTTAAACAAGCACTTATTGGGAGGCAACCTAAGTCGTTATTGTTTACCTAGTTTTTAGTTTAGTGTTTGCATGAATAAGGCTTTAAGTGTTGGTGTCTTGATTCTTAGATGCTTTCGCTGTGATTTTCTCATGGACATTGTGGTGTTATCATGTGCCTAATCATGTGTGGTGAAGAATCTTGGTCGTTTGAGCGTGTTTTCGTGTTTTCTATGGTTAAAATTGTATTGTTAGGCAGGCTCTGAGTGTATATTTGTGTTCAAGAATTTTCCGCAAAGCCTGCAAAGTTTTCTAAGTATCCAGAGAAAACACACGTATGTGTGGAATTTCCGCACGAGAGTGCATTTTCGTTCAGAGCTCATACAGAGATGGTATAGGGGTGCGGACTCGCCCCTTTGAGTAATCTTGTGATGGTTCACAGGAGTGCAAAATTTCCTCACGAGCTTATGTTACCCTACAGAGACTTAGAGATTTTTCCTGAAAAGACACAAGGGCATGGACTCGCCCCTATGGATGATTCCGTCAACAGACACACGGTTGTGGGTAATTTCCACACGCTAGTGTGGTTCTCTGTAGAAAATTTCTTCTTCATCATGAGAAAACACAGTGTGTGCATCTGCTCTTGTGAATTGCCCAGTAAACATCCATGCCCGTGTGGAATTTTCACACGGGCATGTGAAACACTTAGAAAATTTTCTCGGTTGGACAGAGAAGCTACAGTGGGCGCAAGGCCCCGTCCTCGGGGTCGTGCACACGGGCGTGGGAATTTTCCACATGCTCGTGTGGAAGTGTTCAGAATATCAAAGTGTTATCCCGAGAGTGTATAGGGGCTACACACGGGCGTGGGTTATTTTCCACACGCCCATGTGGATGTGCAGAATTCCAAGAGATGCGAGTTTTCCTTAAAATCTCTTCGCGTCTCCTCTTCATTGCGCTTATAAATCTCTCGAAAAACACTCTTAATCATCCTCCCGAACTTCGTACTCATTGTCTTAGAGGGATTCTTACTCGATTTCCGATTGTTTTCCAAGTTTTTAACTCATCTCGCTCGGTAATCTTTCAATCCCCTTTTTTCTTCACCATTACTTGCTTTTTATTGGATTATAGTGGGCAAATATGCTTGGTTTTTTTATTCTAGAAGGGGTAATTACATGTTTAGAAGGGGTTTAGGAATGTTTTGATCATGAGTTTTTTTGAATATCCGGCATGAACCCGCAGCGGTTTTTCACGTCCCCGCAGATCAACACGGGCGTGTGGATTCCTGCAGTATTATTAGGTGAACACTCTTTATCGTATTTATTGTTAAATTTTGCAGGTATGCCTCCTAGATCAAAGAATCAAAAGGGTAATTATCCTAGGAGACTTCACCTAACATGGCATACATTGAATTCTCGAATCCCGAGCATCAGACTCGATTTGAGCGGTTATGACGGCTCAGGTTTGGGCAGTCTCATTTTGTGGACTTGAGTGTGCTGAGAGATGTTCAGCTAGGTGATGAGTTAGCCGATGAGATTGACGAGCTATTGGCCGTGGGAAGCTGGAGGAGATTATTGTAGATTCGAGAGCCAGCTATCCACATATTGACGTTGGAGGTATTGGCGTCCTTTGAGTTCTATCAGTCGTTTGGGAGATTCGACATCATTGATGTTGTATAGTTCAGAGCATTTGGACGTCAGTTTAGCATGAGTGTAACTGAGTTTTCAGTTAGTATGGGCTTGTATGATAAGGCATTCACAAATACAGAGGAGTATGGACACTTGCCGACGGATTACTCTGGTACCCTGACCACACAACAAGCATACTGAGTATTATGTGGATAGGGGCAGTATGAACCTGGAGTGTCTAAGGCTTCATGTTAGTCCCGACCGACCTACAAATATTTACAATCAGTTCTTAGCAGATCTTTGAATGGCAGAGGTGCTAACATTTTAGCAATTCATTGTAGTAGGAACTATTCACAGCTAGCCGAGAAAAGTGATTTCAAGAGAATCCACATTGGCGAATGGAAATTCCACACACCCGTGCATTAATACCACAGGCCCGTGTAGTGAATCCACAGGGGCGTGTGGATTCCCAACTCCAGCCCTATTTAAGGCCAATTTCAGCCCAAATTTCAGCATTCTTTTCTCCATCTTTTCCCCAACTTGAAAGAAGGCGGCGGCTAGGGTTTTGAGAGGTATTAGCTAGCGATTGGGAGATGTTCTACGGCTTTAACATCGTGCTCCATTTGGAAGAAGGTTAGTGGGAGAGCTTTCGTCGGCACCGATTAGGCGAGGTGTATCCTAGGTTGGACAAAGGGACCCTTGGACGAGTAGATGCTTCTCCACAAGACCATCGTCACAACTATCGAGGGGGTTTTCTATGGATTACTTATTTTTACATTAGATTCCATTGATTGTAACTAGCTCCATGGAGAGCTAAACCCCCTAGTGGATACTTGGATTTGTGAACCCTAGGACGTATTTGTTTCATTAATCCTTGTTATTATGCTTTCATTAATTGAAATTTTATTTGAGTTCCAATCTTGAATGCTTTATTAATTGAATGCTCCCTTAGAGTGACAGTAGGGTTGAGAGTTTAGCTTGGTAACCATTATGAGTGAGTGACACACAATGAGAGTTAGACAAAGCTAGATTGGAGAGGGTTGAGAGGATGAGTCGAGAGGTAGCGGAGCGTCCCCTTCCCCCTCCAGTGTGATTTATCCTACCTCCATTTCCTCAAGTTCTTTGCGGTCATAGTAGAGTGAATGGGCTAAAGGATGACCTTCCATTGGGGCTTAGTTATAGAGGCAACGGAGTGTAGCGTTGAAGTGATTTTAGCACCTATGGCTTAATTGTGACTAGGGACTTTCCGCTTGGACCAAAGTGTTAGGTCTACATCTAGAAAGAAGATTTATCACTTGGAATTCCTAGAACTCATTGCAATTCTATACGAGTGTGAGGTTGAGAGATTGTTCAATTTCTCCTTCGAGACATGTATAGAGTTAGGCATGGTTGACCTTAAATTTGGGACCATGTATTGAAGGATCTCCACAACTCATTAATGTATTCGTTAGAAAGCATAATAGAGGGTTTTGCACTTGAAACGATTGTCCTAGGTGGAACAATATCCGAGTACCCCATTTATATCGATTGCCTTACCTCCCCTTTACTTGTGCTCTCTTTCTTGTATCGTTTTTTTGTTACATTACATCTTGTCAAACAACTATTATTTACTTTTTGTTTAGTTAAGAAACAATTTAGTTGTTTTTATTCACTACTCTCTGTGGATACGATACCCACTCATCTGGAATTTATTACTTCGACAAACCCATGCACTTGTGGGATATAAGCAAGGGGTATTGTCAATACTCCATGGTCCGAAATGTGCCAATTCACCTGGGGCACATAGTAGCAGACTTCATGAGGCACCAGGGTCAGCATAGGAGAGTGGGAGTATTATTCGTTGGCCCCTACGTCACTAGACTCATTCTGGGATGGGTCTTCTAGATGCTATCAAAGATGCCAAAAAGACAGTGGTCCCCCCCCACTTGGACTTGATACGATTAGGATGATGGGTTTAGTGTGCAGATTTGGGCCTGGAATATACATTCTAGCTACGCCATACTGAAGTTATTAGAGCGAGACACATCCTCACCTTTTATTCAGAGACCTCGGACACCCCCGGCCCCACCAGCCTCACTATCACCCCATCCACCGGCACCATTTGATTATGTACCACCACCAGCAGTAGCAGAGCCGACACCGGATGATACTGACGATTAATGCGTCTTTCTTTTTCTTTATTTATTTCTTGTTTCTTGTTATTTCATTTTGTATTATTGTTAGACTTGCACAACTCAGAAAGGATTTTCCTTCTGAGCATGTCTTTTATTTTCATTTTGTTGTCTCGAGTTGTATTCATTACCCTAACTTTTATATACTTAAGCTATTTTTGTTTTTATTGAGCTTCACTGAACCCCTTTTTTGTATGTGTGCTGATGGTCTTGTCAGTATGGGAATTGAGAACTAGTCATGGACACGGCCAATGTGGGCCGTGTGTGCTTCACAACCCATTGGAACTTTACTCCCAAAGATTTAGCTCCATCAACCACAACATTAGTAGTCAGGGGAGTATTGTTTCAATTGCCCACTCCCACATTTTTATTTGATTGCTATACTTTCTATTGTTCTTGCATGTGTACATTGAGGGCAATGTACATCTTAAGTGTGGGTGGGAGTTCATTTTGCACATGTCTTTTACAAAAGTTTTGATTGACATACATGCTTATGTAGCCAATGGCAGTTCACCTTGGTTGCAATGCTTGTATTCTTGAGTTTAAGAGAAATTTTAACATTGAATGTTCTCATGCTCTAATTTTTACTTGAATTTTTAGAAATTTTTGTCCGATGAATATTTGTGCACCACTCACTCATGAAACTCTTTTGGAAGCTCAAGTTCGATATTTAAGGGACTAATTAGTTTTGTTTCTTGTTCCATTTTGTTTAAAAAAAAAAAGATTGTTTAGTTATGCATTTGGAGTGGAAAGAGCTACCAACTATGAAGTATAAAGTACTCTCATAAGTCGGATACTAGTTATGCCCTAATGAGAGAAAGAGCTATCTCATGGGATGAGTGAAAGCTACCACCCCGTAGAAAGGGCTACTACCTCAAAAGTATGAAAGGCACCTTAGCGACCGCTTCGGAAAGTGCTACCTTAGAGGATGTGCGAAGCTACTACCACCCTATTGTTTTGTTATGTTTTGTAGTTAAATAAGTACTTTATACTTGGAATATTGAGGAGTATACCTTGGGTTTACTTGAGTGAGTTCACACACACTTACATGATCTCAGGTTTGTTGTCCTTTTTTATTCGAATTTTTAGCTAGAGCATTGATTTTTCGTCTTTAGTGTTGAAATTTCCCTTACTTGTAGAATGCTCTCCTTACATGCTATGGTGAACCTAAGGCCAAGCACTTTCAATTTTTCCTTCTTCTATACTTCAATGTTGTATGTTTGCTTGAGGACAAGCAAAAGCTTAAGTGTGGGGGAGTTTGATAAGTGCTTGTGTTTTAAGAATGTGAAGTGTTCTTTCCTTACCATGAGCATTACATTTATCAGATTTAAGCGCTAATACATATGTATTAGTGTTCTTTTGCACATGTAGGGTTGTGAAGCTAAGTATTAAGAAAAGAAGCCAAAAGTAGATCGTGAACGCACTATTTGGTGGAATCTTGGAAGGAACAATCGCAAAGACACAAGTGGGGCTCTAAGATACGAGAATGTGTGCTAACCTCCATGTATTCAAGTCATTACAATGAGTTGGAGGGGCATGAAGGCAGTCACATTTGCGCATCCCGCCTTGTGCATTAATAGCAAGATCTTGACAATAAGGCCTTTGATTGAAGAAGAGTTGCGATCTTCGGCATAAACGTGTGCCCATTTATATTGCCTCGATTAAAAGTGTGGAATTGGAAGTGTTTTGGCCGGGGTACTGTAATAGGTTACTATAGAAATTCACTGTAGCAATACACTATAGCAGTTACTATTCACAGCCAGCCGAAAATAAGGTTTCCAGAGAATCCACACGGGCATGTTGAAATTCCCCACTCTCGTGTGGAAATTCCACAGGCCCGTGTCAAGAATCTACAGGGGCATGTGGATGCCTGATTCCAGCCCTATTTAAGCCGCGATTAAGCCCGATTTTTGGGATCTTTTTTCTCTCTTCTCTCCAACTTTTCTCCATCTTTTAGGAGGTCATCGGCTACGGATTCAACACCGCGCTCAGTTTGGAAGAAGGTTATTGGGGGAGCTTTCGTCGGCATCGATCCGGTGAGGTGTACCCTACGCCGGACAAGGGGATCTTTGGAGAAGACGAGGCTACTCCAGAAGACCATTGACATGAATACCGAGGGGGGTTTTCTATGGATTACTTCTTTTTACATTCGATTTCATTGTTGATTATAACTAGCTCCATGGAGAGCTAAACCTAGTGGGTACTTGGATTTGTGAACCCTAGGATGTATTTCATTAATCTTCTATTATATTTTCCTTAATTGATGTCTTTAATTGAGTTTCAATCTTGAATGCTTGTTACATGATTTCTCCCTTAGAGTGGCACTAGAGTTGAGAGTCTACATTGGTAATCTTTGTGAGTGAGTGGCACACCATGAGGGTTAGACATTACAAGATTGGAGAGGAAGGAGAGGGTGAGTCGAGAGATAGCAGAGCATCCCCTTTCCCCTCCGATGTGACTTATCCCACCTCCATGTTCCAAGAGTTCTTTGCGGTTATAGTAGAGTCAATGGGCTAAGGGATGACCATCCACTGGGGCTTAGTTCCATTGGCAATGGAGTGAAAGCGTTGAAGTGACTTTAGCACCTAGGGCTTAATTGCGACTAGGGGTCTTTCGCCTGGACCAAAGGGTTAGATCTATATATTGGAATAGGGTTTACCACTTGAAACCCTAGAGTGTCTTGCAACTCTACACAGTGTGAGGTGTTGAGATTGATCGATTTCTCCACCGGGACATAGTGTAGAGTTAGTCACGGTTGACCTTAGGTTTGGGACAGTGTGTTTAAGGATTTCTACGACTTATTAAACATCAATTAGGAGATATAATAGTTGATTTTGCACTTGAAGCAATTGTCCTAGGTGGAACAATATCCAAGTTCCTCACTTCTATCGATTGCCTTATCTCTCATCTATTTATGCTTCTCTCTTTCTTGTTTCTTTTATTCTTACTTTCATTACATTTTATCAAAAAAAATCATTATTCCGTCTTCTCTTAGTTAGATAGAAATCTTGATATTTTTATTCCCTACACACTATGGATACGATACCCACTCACCTGGGATTTATTATTTCGACAAACCCGTGGACTTGCGGGTCACACGCAAGGGGCATTGTCACCGTCCACGGTGCTTCAGGATGTTGAACTACGTTGTTTTGTATGATTTGACTACTTGATTATTAATGATTACGGAGTTCTTGTGTTTCTTGTGTTTAATCTTGTGTTTGCATATCTTGATGGCTTGAATTGCACAACTGCTTTAGTAATTTAGTTATCTTGGCATAATTTGGTGTGTTTGAGAACCATAGATGCAACATTGCTTTAGGGCACACACTTAAATCATAGAATGTACCTGATAACCATTATAATCAAGTCAACATACTATAACTCATAGGGATCATCCCGGGGCATTGCTCTCTTGTAGTTGAAAACACAATCCTAATCCCCCGGTTTCTACCATCATTCACTCTCTCACTACAAGTTCTTGATTAAATCTTTTACCAAATCTTTGTTAAACTGAACATCAAAAGATAGATTAGTACTTTAAGTCCAGTCCCTGAGGTTCAACAACCCTACCCCTTATGAGTTACCACTGTATTACTTGTGTGCAACCCGTGCACTTGCAGAGAACACATCAAGTTTTTGGCATCATTGCTAGGGACTGGCAACTTTTAGGAAAATTTTGATTCTGGTGATTTAGTTTGTTCATATTGTCTATGTTTGTGAATATTTCGTTTCTTGTTTGTTTTCTTTTTATTATTTTACCTTTCTTTCCACTTTGATTATTTTTCTCTTCTTTAAGCTCATTGTGATTTATCTTATAGGACATTGGCAAAAGTGTATGACCCTTGGGAGTATGACAAGTGCTTTTGTAATAATAATACAAAATATTCTGTTCTTACATTAAGCATTACTTTTCTCAGATTTTATTGCTTATACAAGCGTATTTGTGTTCTTTTGTGCATGTAGGGTTGTGGATTTAATTATGAAAAAAAGAAACCAAAATAGATCATGGATGTACTTAGTTGATGAAATCTTGAAGTGAACAAATGCGAAGACATAAGTTATTCTCAAAGACACATGATTGTGTGCCAACCTCTAATGTTCTCAAATAAATACATGGTTTAGAGAGGCAAAGTACTGTAGATGTTATTGTTCGTAGCTCACAAAAAATTGAAGTTCCAGAAATTCACACGGGCGTGTGGAAATTCCACACAGTCGTTTGGATACCTGATTCCAGCTTATTTAAAGCTACAACTTATAACGTTTTAGGGATCCTTTTTCCAATCCTTTTCCTATCTTTTCCTCATCTTTACAGGTGCTCACGTCTAGGGTTTGCAGAGGCTTTGGCAAGGCTTTTGGAGTGGTTATACGGCCTTCTACACCACATTCCTTCAAAAGATAGTTATTGGGAGAGCTTTTGTCAGCATCGATTCGGCGAGGTGTGCCCTAGGCTTAACGAAGAAACCTTTGGAGAAGACGAGGCCACTCCGCGAGACCATCGATACGGAATACGAGGGTGTTTTACTTATGGATTGCATGTTTTTATATTTGATTTCATTATTGATTGTATCTTGCTCCATGGACAGCTCAACCCCTAGTGGGTGCTTGGACTTGTAAACCCTAGGATGCTTTTGTTTCATTGATCTTTCATTATGTTTCTTTAATTGATGTCTTTAATTGAGTTCCAATATTGAAAGCTTGTTGAATTGATTTTTCCTTATAGTGACACTAGGGTTGAGAATCAACATTGGTAATCCTTGTGAATGAGTGATACACCATGAGGTTTAGACTAAGCAAAATTGGAGAGGATCGAGAAGGTGAGTCGAGAGATAGCGAAACATCCCCTTTCCCCTCCGGTGTGATCTATCCTACCTTTGTATTCCAAGAGTTCTTTGCAGTCACAATAGAGTGAAGTGCTAAGAGAGGAACTCCGCTGGGACTTAGTTGCGCGAGCAATAGAGTGAAGCGTTGAAGTAATCCTTAGTATTGGGGCTTAATTGTGACTAGGGGTCTTTCGCCTAAAATCTGAAAAGATGATCAATGTAACCAAAATGTTTGACACAATCATAGGAATTATTGAGGGCATAAAACAAAAAATGCAGTTGTTTACAATACAGCCGACTTCATGCTATTTCGTGCAAGAGAAACTCACAAGCAACTACCCTGTAGAAGAATTAGTTGTTGATCACATCAATGTGATTCAGGATGCAAATCGGGAGCTAGATAGTATGTTGGACCAGTTTGAAAGGTCAAGGTCAGCGTTGTTGTCTAAGAGTTACCAGTGGGAAGGAAGTTTGGAAAAGGTTCTTGCTCAGTTTGATTCTTTCCATCAAGAACAAATGCATGAAATTTTCTCACTGGATATTTCGAGAGCAGTCTAGGAAATTTGTAAGGCAGAGAATGTGGTTGTTGTTGAAGATCATTCAGACTCACCTAAACAAGTTGATGGCGTCGAAAATGTTATCGAACAAAATTCAGCACAGTTTGAAGAAATTGATAGATTGAAGGAGAGCAGATTTTGTGGCCATCCATTGAGGAACCTCATGAGTTAAAACTTAAAGCTTTACCGGCACATTTGGAATATGCTTTCCTTATGGAAGGATCAAAACTCCCGGTTATTGTAGCTTCATCCCTCTCTGCAGATCAGAAGGCCAAGTTAGTGAGCATATTGAAAAGGCATAAATCTGCCATGGCTTGGAGGATTTCTGATATAAAAGGCATCAACCCTTCATTTTGCACTCATAAAAACTTGATGTAGGATAATTACAAGTTTGTGATTCAACCTTTTTAAAAGATTGAACCCAAACATGAAGGAAGTTGTAAAGGCAGAGGTAGTAAATCTGTTGAATGCAGGAATTATATATATCCCATTTCTGATAGTTCTTGGGTTAGCCCTACTCAAGTAGTTCCGATGAAAAGGAGGAATGACAGTTGTTAGAAATGAAATAAATGAGTTAATTCCAAATAGAATGGTTACAGGATGGCACATATGCATCAATTACAGGAGGTTAAAAGATGTTGGACTGATTGGCTGGGCATTAGTATTATTGTTTCCTTGATGGTATGTCGGGATACTTTGAGATTCCTATTGCCCCAGAAGACCAACAGAAGACAACATTTCCTTACCCCTATGGGACATTTGCTTATAGGAGAATGCCTCTCGGGTTGTGCAATGCGCCGGCAACATTCCAATGTTGTATGACCTTTATTTTTGATATTCTCTTGGAAGATATCATGGAAGTATTCATGGATGATTTTTCAGTATTCGGAGACTCTTTTGACATTTGTTTAAGAAATTTGGAGAGAGTGTTGGTGAGGTGTGAGGAAACAAACCTTGTCCTTAATTGGGAGAAATGTTACTTTATGGTCCAAGAAGCCATTGTTCTCGGGCATAAGATTTCTCAATTTGGAATGGAAGTAGATAAGACAAAGATTGAAGTTATAGACAAGCTTCTTCCACCAACAAATGTGAATGGAATTCGCAGTTTCTTGGGGCATGTAGGATTTTACAGGTGGTTCATCAAAGATTTTTCAAAAATCACTCAACTATTGACGAAACTCCTTGAAAAAGATGCGCTCTTTGATTTCAGAGATGATTGCTTGGCTGCTTTTCAATTTGTTGAAAGAGAAATTAGTGCAAGCACCAATTTTAATCACACCGGACTGAAATGAAACATTCGAGCTCATGTGTGATGCAAGTGACTATGCTATTGGAGCAGGTTTGGGGCAAAGGAAGGGTAAACAGTTCCAGCCGATCTATTATGCTATCAAGACTCTCATGAGTAATCAAGAGAACTACACTACAACAGAAAAAGAGTTGCTAGCAGTGGTGTTTTTGATAAGTGCTTGTGCGATACGAATCCGAAGCGTTTATTCCTTATGTTAAGCATTACTTTTCTCGGGTTTTTACACTAATATGTGTGTTTTTATGTTACTTTAATGCAGGAAGGATTCTGAGGCCGAGTATGAAGGAAATAGGCCAATGTGGATCATAATGCACCAATTTTGGAGGAAATCTTGCTAAGGTTCAAACGCGAAGACATAGATCAGGTGTGAGATGCTAGAGTGTGTGCCAACCTCCGCGTATTCTAGTGGGCACATCCATTTGGAGGGGCACAAAGACAGTCACATTCGAGCATTCCGACTTATGCACATAGAACAAGAGCTCCACCAACGTGTACACCATTGAAGAAGCAAGTGATCCACGACATGAACGTGTGCCCGTTTGCGTTACCCCAATGAAAGTATGGAATTGGGAAGCTATTCAGGTCAAATACTATAGCAGAGCACTGTAGCAATAATGTAGCATATACTGTAGCAGCACTGCTCACAGCCGGCCGAGAAACCAGAGAAACAGAAAATCCACATGGGCATGTGGAAATTATCCACGCCCATGTGGAAATTCCGCACGGGCGCGTGGAGCATCCACGCCCGTGTAGTCGCCCGATTCCAGCCCTATTTAAAGCCGAATCAGCCCTGATTTTGGTATTCTTTTCTCCATCTTTCCCCCAACTTGCGAGAGGGCTTCGGCTAGGGTTTTGAGGGGTATTGGCTAGGTTTTTGGAGAGGTTCTACGGCTCTGACATCACGTGTCATTTGGAAGAAGGTTATTGGGAGAGCTTTCGTCGGCAACGATCCGGCGAGGTGTATCCTAGGCCGGACAAAGGATCCCTTGCGACGAGTAGAGGACTCTCCACAAGACCATCAACACGACTATCGAGGGGGTTTCTTTATGGATTCATTGCTTTTACATTCTATTTCTTTGATTGTACTTAGCTCCATGGAGAGCTAAACCCCTAGTGGGTACTCGGGTATTGTGAACCCTAGGATGTATTTGTTTCTTTGAACCTCTTTTTTATGCTTTCAATAAATTGATGTTTATTGTGAGTTCCAACCTTGAATGCTTGATTATATGAACATTTCCCCTAGAGTAACACTAGGGTTGAGAGTTCTTGTTGGTAACCTTGTGAGTGAGTGACACACCATGAGCGTTAGACAAAGCTAGGTTGGAGAGGGTTGAGAGGGTGAGTCGAGAGGTACAGGAGCGTCCCCTTTTCCCATCGGCGTGATAGATTCTACCTCCGTTCCTCGAGTTCTTTGCGGTCATAATAGAGTAAATGGTCTAAGCGATGAACTTCCGCTGGGGCTAGTTGCGCGTGCAACGGAGTGAAGTGTTGAGGTGATCTTAGTATCTCGGGCTTAATTGTGGTTAGGGACCTTCCACCTGGACCAAAGGGTTAGGTCTATATTAAGGAAGAGATTTATCACTTGGAATCCCTAGAACTCATTGCAACTCTATGCTAGTGCGAGGTGTTGAGATTGTTCGATTTCTCCTCCGGGACATGTATAGAGTTACGCATAGTTGACCTTAGATTTGGGACTATGTAATTAAAGATTTCCACAACTCACCATTGCATTGATGAGGAAGTATAATAGAGGGTTCTTGCACTTGAAACAGTTATTCTAGGCGGAGCATTATCCGGGTACCCCATCTTTATCGATTGCCTTACCCCCCTTCTTTACATTTGCTCTCTTACTTGTTGCTTTTGCTGTTGAGAATTTAATCATTATCACACTCATCATCATTGATCTTTTACATAGCTAAGAACCGAATTAAGTATTTTTATTTCCTACTACCTGTGGATTCGATACCCGCTCACCCAGGATTATTACTTTGACAAACCCGTGCACTTGCGGGATATACGCAAGGGAACGACCTTGTCAGTTTACCTTTGACAAGTTTAGACCATACCTCATCTTATCCAGGGTAACTATATTTACTGATCACTAGGCACTATGTTATCTCATAAATAAGGCTGATGCAAAACCGAGGTTGATTCTTTGGATCCTAATGTTGCAAGAGTTTGACATGGAAGTAAAAGGTAATAAAGGGACCAAAAATGTAGTTGCAAACCATCTATCTCTATTGGAGGGTTGTGAAGGTCAAGAGCCATCAAGCAATGAAATTAATGATTTCTTTCCCGAGGAGCACTTATATGCAGTCCAGAGTTCAGAATCTGAGGGTACTCCATGGTTCGCAGATTTCACAAATTACTTATCAGAGAAGGTACTTAAGTAGGGCCTCACATTTCAACAAAAGAAGAAGTTTTTCAGTTATTTGAAGAATTAATTTTGGGATGATCGGTACTTGTTTCATATTTGTCCAGATCATCTGGTACGAAGTTGTGTATCAAGGGAAGAAAGTTGGGACATCCTTACACATTGTCACTCTGGACAGGTGGGGGCCATTATGCCTCAATCCAAACTATTAAAAGGCCTTAGCTGCAAGGTTCTATTGGCCAACTTTATTTCAGGATGCACATCAGTTTGTTCTTTGATGTGACAAGTGTCAAAGGGCCGAAAATCTATCGCGATGGGATGAAATGCCTCAGAATCTGATGCAATTTTGTAAGGTGTTGGATGTATAGGGTATTAATTTCATGGAGCCATTCCCAAAGTCTAATGGTAATCAATATATTCTGGTCGCGATTGACCAAAGGCCCAAGCTCTATCTACTAATGATGCTTGAACTGTGGTTAAATTCTTGAAAAGGTTGTTCACTCGATTTGGAACCCCACGAATTATCATTAGTGATCGAGGAACTCATTTCTGTAACACTCAACTTGAGAAGGCATTGAAGCGTTATGGAGTGCATCATCACCTTACTACCCCCTACCACCCGCAGGCAAGTGGTCAAGTGGAAGTCACGAATAGAGAGCTTAAGAGAATCTTGACCAAGTCATGGAACAAGGAAAGCAAGATTGGTCAGATTGCTTAGATGACACACTTTGGGCTGATAGAATGGCATATAAAACCCCAATAGGGACCACCCCTTATAATCTGTGTATGGTAAGTCGTGTCATTTACCTATGGAGCTCAAGCATAAAGCATATTGGGCCATCAAGGCCATGAATTTTGACTTGAGCAAAGTAGGGGAACAACGAATGCTTCATCTCAATGAGTTGGACGAATTGGCATGACAAGCATTTCAAAAATCCAAAAGAGTTCAAAGTCAGTGATCAAGTATTATTGTTCAATTCTCTCCTACGGCTATTTCTGAGGAAGGTAAAATCCAGATGGTTTGGGCCATACACTGTAACTAAAGTATCAACCCATGGTGCTATTGAAACTACTCATCCAGAGAAAGGTACATTTAAGAAGAACGGGCACTGGCTCAAACCATATTTTAGCAAAAAGGTCAGTAATGATGATAAGGAAGTATTCTTTCTTTATGAGCCCCCGTGAGGTAAGATCAGATACATCAAGCTTAGTGATGTTTAACAAGCGCTTCTTGGGACACAACCCAAGTCCTTACTCTTTTTCTAGGTTTTAGTTTAGTACTTGCATGAATAAGAGCTTTAGTGTTGGTGTCTTGATCTTTAACATGCTATTGTTATGTTTTTCTCATGGATCATTAGTGTTTCAGTGTGCTTAATTATGACAGGTCAAGTTTCTTAGTCGTTTGAGCATGTTTTGCATGATTCTCTAGTCAGATTTAACAATGTCTAGGCAGGCTCTGAGTATGTATGAGTGTGTAGAAATTTTATGCAGAGTATGTAAATTTTTCTAAGTCATCTAGAGAAGACACACGGCCATATGTAAATTCTACACGGGTGTGTATCTCCATTCAGAGCTCATCCCGAGAGGACACAGGGGTGTGTGTCTACCCTTGTGAATGACCTTGTGATGGTCACATGCCCGTAGATAATTTCCACACGGGTGTTTTTTTCTCTGCAGAGTTCAGAGCTCTATCCCAAGAAGACATAGATGTGTGTGTCTTCCCCTGTGGATGACTGTGTGAATCCTTGCAGAGAGTTCTCATCTATCCCGAGAAGACACAGGGGCATGTGAGTGTTACACGTGCCCGAATTATGTATGAATCGCAAGTGCACGGGTGATAAAGTAATAATTACCCTGGTGAGTGGGTTGTCGAATCCACAGGAAACGAAAGTAATAGTATTAACTACTTCTTAGTTATCTAGTCAGAATCAATGAATGTAATGGAGTGAACTAATTGCAAGAAAAGTTAACAAGCAAGCAAATGGGCAAGAAATAAAGTAAAGGAGTTCTCAATCACTGAAGATAAGGTCCTCGGGCGATGCTTCCCCTAGGATCTTTCATGAGGCCCATGATTTACTAAATGCTTCTAAATCGAGTCTAATGAGTCGAGGTAATCTAAGAACAATAGGTCCTTATCTCTAAGCAACCAGTACTAGTCCCCTACAAGGTCACGGCTGATAAATCGCTCAATCTCAACACCTCACACACCATATGACCATACTAAGCTCTAGGGATACCTAAGAGTGAAACAGATTCCTAAATGTAGATCCAACCCTATTTTCCCGGTGAAGGATCCCTAACCCCCTACAAGGTCCAGGTAAAGAATCTAACAATCTCACACCTCATACCAAATATGGTTGCATAGAGCATAAGGAATACGGAGATAGGAAACACTCAATCGGAAGGAAAAGGGGACACTCTACTATCTCATGACTCATCCTCTCGACCCTCTTTAACCTTGATGTTCTAACTCTAATTGAGACCTCTCATATCAAAGTAATCAATTAAGCAATGTAAATCAATCACAAAGATCAACAACACATGCAAGTAATGAAATCACAAGAATAAAACTCAAAGCACCTCGGATTAACTAGAAACATAGAGCAAATCAATACAAAAACATAGACCCTAGGGTTCACATGCCCAAATACCCACTAGGGTTTAGCCCTCCGTGGGCCTAATTACAAAATAATAATCGATACAATGAAAAGCAATAAAATCCATAGAGAAAAACACCATGAATTCGTGTAGATTGGCCTTGGTGGGTAGCTCAACGTCTTAGAGAATTCCTCTCCGAAGCTAGGTCGCCGGTGGCTTCCCAAGTGCTATGACAGCGAAGGAAACTATAAATGTTGGTGAAGAACACCCTCCAAATTGGCAAAGACCTCTTCTCCAAATCCTAGCCGACTTGCCATCAATGTACTCGCTAAAAGCTGCGCAAAAAATCTCCAAATAATAGAGCAAATGGCATATTTATAGCTCAGAATCGCGTCTGTCACGTGCCCTCATGCACCCATGTGGATTTTCCACCCACCCACGTGGGCTGCAGGAATTTTCGACGCGTGCGTGTGAATAGTAAATTTGTTACAGTAATCTTGCTACAGTACTTTGCTGCAGTCACTTCTACAAACACGATCCGAACATTCTCCTCTTGAGGCCACATACTTGGGCACACGATCATGTGATAGGCTATAAGACTTTTCTTCATCGACGCATCTTCAAAAGGTCTTTCAACCTTCACAAAGAGAAGGAATGTGAGAATATGACTACCTTTGTGCCCTTCCAACTAGTAAATTGACTAGAATCTCCTTGGAAGTTAGCACACATCTCCTCATTCATGAACTCCTCTCCTGTCTTTGTCTTTGAATTGCAAAAGAACTCTCAACATCGTGCCTTAATAGCCTATCTTGGTTTCCTTTTGAATCTTCAAAGCATTCACAATCCACTAGCTTAAAAGAACACCCAATAGGCGATATGAGACATAAACCATATATAAAACAATGCTCAATGATGTAAAACACGTATAAAGACATGTTTACTCAAGCACTTATCAAACTCTGGCACACTTGAGCCTTTGCTTGTCCTCAAGCAAAATTAAACATTAAAGAGAAGTACATGGCCTTAGGTTCACCAAGAGGGTACAAGAATAAAATTCTAAAGTTATGGAGAAAATAAAACACTAGACAAAAACAATCAATGCTCTAGGAAACAATCCAATCAAAAATGAAAGATGAAGTCCGAATGCGTGTGTACGAAAAACTCAACTCATGTTAGGACTATGTCCACTACCAAGTTCTTACTAAAAAGGGACTTATTTAAAAACAAAATGAATAGGTACTAGCTTCACACAACCTCTAAGGTAGCCCTTTCCCAAAACGCCTTCCGAGTGGCTTTTACACTTTCGAGGTGGTACCTCTTTCTACCAAGGGTGGTAGCTTTCACACATCCCATGAGATATCTCTTTCTCCAATTAGGGCATAGCAAGTATGCGATTTATGAGAGTAGCTACATACATCATGGGTGGTAGCTCTTTCCACCCCTATGTTCAAACAACACACAATTGCAAAAATTTTCTCTAATTTCCTGATTTATTTTCTAAATAAAACTAGCACACTAAAGTCCCACAAAATAATGAACTAAAGTCTTCATAGGTTTAATGAGTGAGAAAAGTACATAACGAGCAATCGGATAAAAATATTCAAGAAAATTGGATGAAAACTAGAGCATGATAAAATCTGTTGATTACAACCTCCAACAACTAAGAATTAAACTCTTAACCCTAAGGTGAACCTTCATTGGCAATAAGAGCATGTTCATGAAAACACAAGTAAAAGTCATGTATATCGTGAATCCTCCCCCACACTTAAAATGTACATTGTCCTCAATGTACGCATTTAAGCACAATAAAAATAGTATCAATAGAAGCAAAATGTGTGTGGGAATGCAAGTAAAACAATACTCCCCTGAACTCCTCCTTAATCATTTGGTGAAGTCTAACTCAAGGGAGTGTTGTACGGGTTGTGAAGCTCACACGACCATGTGACAATGCACATGATCATGTCTATGAATAAAACATCATCAACATCACTCTCAAGGCCATCTGTACTGAATAAAAAAGGTTCAGTGAAGCTCAACAAAATAGAAAAGAAAATACGAGTTCACACAAATAAAACAGTAAAGCAAATACTCGCAACATAAATAAAAACATGAAAATAACTCTCAAAAGGAGAAGCCTTTGAATACAAAAGTCCAAAAACTACTAACAAAACAAATAAAAACATAGAAAGCGAATAAAAGTCTCATGAGTGTGAGCCTCAAGCGTCGGTATCTAAAGCTTGTGCTGGTGCTGCCGCGGGGCGTTGGTACGGAAGCAGATGAGACCTCCTCGTCAAGAGTCTGCTGAATGCAATCAAATCACTCTAGAATCCTTACCTGGTTCTCGATGATGATAGCTACGGAAGCCTCGAGTCGAGCCAGACTATCGTGAACTCAAGTGAAAGATAACACAGGTTTGGTTGATGCTACCTGTGCTACCTCAGTGATCATGGGCTCGGCTGCAGGCGGTGCCTCTGTATCTGATAAACGCCTAAATGTATGTATTTTATATGTATTAATCTCGTATCATTTGTGAATATGTTAACGAATTGATGCCCGTTTTATGTCTAAATTGGTTATTTCGGTGTTCCAGGTCTTAAAGGAGTCGAACGATGCTCAAAAATGTAAATCGGATGAATTCGACACCAAAAACGGCATTTTTGGGGTCCCAGCACTGTAGCGGTATTGTAGCAGGTCATTGTTCTTGCTGCGGGCATTTGGCTGTGAGTTTCACGGGCTCCATGCGCCCGCATGGGTGCCCGTGAGGTTTGTTGGAAATTCTCAATACTCGGTACTGTAGCGAAAATAATGTAGCAAAAACAATGTAGCTGAGTACTGTAGCACGGCATGTTTTCTGGGCATTTGGCTGTGAGCTTCACGGGCTCCATGCGCCCGCATGGATGCCCGCATGGACTGACGGGATATAAATGAAACCGATTTTTTTCTAGGGCAAGGGAGGAGTTTTTTTGGGAGAGTTCTTGGAGCCGATTTTTCACCAGTCTTTAGGGAGGCAAGATCAAACGTTTTGGAGAAGGGAAATCAAAGGGAGAAGCTCGGTTTTGGCTAGATCTTCATCGATCTCTTCTTTGGGAGTTTGTAGACGACTGAGGAAGCCGCCCCCCATCGCGTCGTCCGTGGAAGCATTTCCACCTAGCTTGGCTTGTCTTCCTACTTCTATTGTTTGAGGGAGTTTTCTTATGCCATTTGTAGTTGTTTTTCATGGACTTGTTGCTTGTATTTGTTCGCATGGACGTAGTAGACCCCAAGGTCACCGGATGCCGGTGAACCTTGGGGTGAACTTGTGTATTTGGATGATTTAATTTTTGTCTATTGCAATTGTTGTGTATTTGTGATTCATTCTTGGTGCATTTGATGTGTTGCTTACATGAGAACTCTGTAGACCAACTGCTAGGTTGTACTTGGTAGCGTGACCATCGCCCTTGTACTAGACACACCAAGTTTGGAAGGGATTCATGTACGAATACGCCGTGACCATCGGGTATTCTGACCCCTCCACCATTAGGGCTAGACCAAGTTGTGTTCCGGCCCCTAATTAGGGATTTCCCACTTGTTAATGCAATCGTATGAGGATTTGATCGAAGAAATTTCGTGTCAATACTTATACCGGATTAGGGGTTAATTGTCGTGACCATCGGGTTGATCTAATTTAGGAAATCTCTAGGTCCAAACCTTCAATTGCATGACATTCTTAGCATCCTTTGCACTTTAGTAGCCCCTAGGGAATCCGCGATCCGTGACCATTTCTTTTTCCCTAATTTTATACCCCTACCTTATCATAGACTCCATTTGTAGTTCTTTTTATTTCAAGTAATAGATTAGAGAAACCCTTCGAATCATTCGGCTAGACAATACGCAAAGAGGAAGTAAGAGTACATTCTTGGGCCCAGGGAATACGACCCTCTCGTGCTCGCACGAGGGGTATTACTTGACGACTCCGTACACTTGCGGATCGCTCATCAAGTTTTTGGCGCCGTTGCCGGGGACCCACAAGAAATACTCGAAAAACTTAGAGTTTATTGATTTAGCCATTATTTCTTCAATTCTGTACATTTGCTTCTTTTTAGTCATTTTTGCACATATTTTTCCTTTTACTTGCGTTTATTTTGTTTTACTATCGTCCTCTTATTTCCTAATAATTGACTCTCATTACTGTACAAGGCACCATCTTATGACACGCGCCAATCAAGCAAATCTTGTAGAACCTGTCAACGAAATCGAGAGAACCTTGCATCAAAGACTGAGAGAGGTGGCTGAGAGTTCAGAACATCAAGAAACACGAGTTGAGATTAGTGAACCTTCAGTCATGGCAGAACCAAGGCATACCTTGTCTGATTATGAAAGTCCTCGGCCATCGGGTGAGGAATTCAGCAGTGCATGCTCCCACCGTGCTCGCTAATAACTTTGAAATCAAAGCAAGCACAATTGGGATGGTCCAAAAATTCCATACAATTTGATGGGTTGGTCGATGAAGACCCGCATGCTCATTTGTCTCGCTTCCTCCAAATTTGTTCCACCTTCAAGATTAACTCAAATGATCCGATGATGCGATAAGATTGAGATTATTCCCTTTTAGTCTAAGGGGAGCAGCATATAGATGGCTCACTTCATTGGCTCCGGGATCGATCACCACATGGAAGGAAATGGTGGACAAATTTCTTGCTAGGTATTTCCCACCAAGCAAAAGCCGCTTAGATTGAGACAAGAGATTTCGCATTCCGACAAGGGGACTCGAGACACTCTTTGAGGCACATGAGAGATTCAAGGATCTCCCTACGCAAGTGTCCCCATCATGGCTTTTTCCTCGTGGATGAGGATCCGGATGCTTTTGCAATGGCCTCGAATTATGCAACCGACAGACTCATCGACTGCCGCAGTAGGGGTCATTGAGTAGTAAAACCCCCGAGGATGCTCGAAATCTTGATTGAAAAACATGGCAAGTAATAAGTGTCATTGGTCTACTAGGCAAAAACCCCCTAAGGCAGCTGGAATTTATGAGATAAATGACAACACTACGCTAGCCGCCAAGGTTGAGGCCCCAACAAAGAGATTCGATCAGCTTTGTGTTGGGTACGAGCTCAAATCCCGTGCGCTTTTGTCTTGCGAGACTTGTGGGGCTGGGCATGCTACTGCTCAGTGCCCAATTTTAATAGCCCTCAGATGCCCCAGCTTGAGACAGCTTGATTATGTTGGGGAGCTCCCCGAGGCCCGGGGAATCCTTATGGAAACACATATAATCCAGGGTGGAGGAATCACCCAAATTTTTTTCTTGGGGTCAACAACGAAAGAACATCGCCCCCTGCAGCCCACAGTGGGACTTCCACCTCAACCTCTTCAAAGAGCCTCGAGAAGAAGTTCACCATTGAAGATGTGTTAGCAAGGTTTATGATCAATACCAAGGCAAAATTTATGAACATCAACAACCAATTCGCTGAAGTAAACACTGTTTTGAGGAATGTTCAAGCCTCCATTCAATCATTGGAAAACCAGGTGGGCAACTTGCTAGGGCAAACTCGGAGCGACCGTCGGGTAGCTTACCTAGTAACACTGAAAATAATCCAAGGGGCATTTGAAAGCCGCCACCTCGTGGAGCGGGAAGCAGGGTTGAAGCACGAGCCGAGGAGGGCTCAAGCACTAAACATAATGGGGTAGCCGCATCGGGAAGACCCTAAGCCATCCGAGAGTGAACTTGAAAGGGTAAAGGAAAAACAAGATGAAGGAACCATTCAACTACCAACACCAAGGATACCCAAGTACAAGCCGGTGATCCCCTATCCGGCTAGGTTGAGGCAAGATAAGGACGAGGCTCAATTCAAGAAATTCCTCAATGTATTCAAGCAGTTGCACATAAATATCCCTCTTGTTGAAGCTGTTAACTCGGATGCCCAAGTATGCAAAGTTTATGAAAGACCCTACGACTAATAAGAGAAAAATTGGAGGAATTAGAAACAGCTTGCACTACCACGGAACTCGCTTCCTAATGATTCGGAGGAAGCTCCCCGAGAAATTGACTCGATCCCGGAGTTTCATTATTCCATGGGTGATTGGGGAAGGCATGCAAGAAAAAGCCTTAGCAGACTCTGGGGCTAGCATCAATGTAATGCCTTACAAGCTACTTTTAAAATTGGGATTAGAAGACATGAGGCCCACAAGGATGACGATACAACTTGCGGATCGCTCTATCAAGAAGGCCCATGGTGTTGTTGAGGATGTGCTAGTTAGAGTAGACAAGCTCATTATCCCTGTGGATTTCGTTATTCTTGATGTGGATGATGATGTTGAAGTCCCATTGATCCTCGGGCGACCATTTCTTAACATCGCCGGTGCCCTCATTGATGTAAAAGGGGGAAAAATGACATTGAGAGTGGGGGATGAGGAAGTCATTCTCACTCTTCCCGTGGCCATGAAACACACCTTGGACCATGACGATCCCCTCTACTTTCATCGATGAAACTGATATGATTATTACTGATTGTGTGCAGGAGGTCTTGGCAATTAACCCCTTGGATGAATTCTTGGAAGGAATGGATAGCGATGAGTGCAAGGAGAACAACCCACTTCCCACACATGTAAACCATGTAGGCTATGTAGGAACATTTCCGTAGCCGAGTAATAAGAAGAAATCAACCACAAGGAAAATTTGGTGTAAGTGGGACAAGAAACAGAAATTGGGGATGAATTGCACACTATCACCACCACGGGAGATCGATCGACTATTCTTCGAGGGAAAGGGTAAATTCTGTGTCTTTTCATGCTTCTCGATGAGTTTCCCATCTTGGAGCACTTCTCTTGGGCTTGGAGGTAAGTCCCCACCATTTGATCCACCTTGAGGTAAGAAAAAGGTACGTCGAGCTAATGACGTTAAACAAGCGCTTCTTGGGAGGCAAGCCAAGTCTTTAAATTCGTCGTCCTTAAATTTTCGTATTTCTTTTAGTTGCTTAGTCTCTTTGTTGTGGTTGAATGCATATGCTCGTGAGGTTCTCATATTTTTGTTGTTATGCTCAACTCATGCTTAGGCTTGCTTGTGTAGCTTTGGCCTTGAATTAGTATTGTTTAGTTGTGTTTCATTGTTATTTCGGCGTCCATGAGGTTGTAATTCGTATTTTATTGAGTTTACGAGAGGAACCATGCCAATTTTTCAATTTTCCAGGTCCATACGGGCCCTTGTGGCCATCCTTGCGGCCGCAAGGGACCTCTCGCGGGGACCCCGTGGCGCTGGTCTGGGCCCTCACGGGCGCCATGCGCCCAAGATGGGTGCCCGTGAGGCTCTCGGCCTCACCGGTCGCGCTGGGCTGAGGCTCACGGGCGCCATGCGCCCGCATGGCACCCGTGAGCCTTTCAGTAAGTTTTTTTCCAGCCCCATGCGGGCACCATGCGCCCGCATGGGACCCGCATGGGCTGGGTCGGCCATTAAAGGGGCTTTGTCCCCCTTTCTCTCCACTCTCTCCTCCTTCTTCTCCTCTTGTTTTCCTCTCATCTCTCCCTCACTCTACCTCATTTCTTCACCATTTTTTTTTAGTTTTTCTTCTCTAATCACCTCTCCTCCATCTTGCAAACTCACTCTTGGGTTTTAATCGGAGTTTTATCAACCGTTTCGCTAGATCTCATCACCCCAAGCCTCCAAGCCCTAATTCTAGGTTTTGCTACAAACTTGGTTTAATTGTGTTCTCACTTTATCTTTGAAGCTTGAATGACATATTTGGTTGTTGTGATGTGGTGTATGCTTGTTTCTTTGAGTTTTTCCTTCATTTTGTAAATTTTGGGAAGCTAGATGTCTAGGAGAAACTCTTGCAAAAAAATTTTTCGCGGGTTACTGTAGCAATGGCTGAAATTTTCATTCTTCACATAGAAATTGTTGTGCTTTCAATTTTTCATTAATTCCATGATGATATAGTTATCTCCTATGAATGTATTCATAAAAATATTGGTTTGATCACTTGTTTTTGTGGTATAGGTATGCCGATCAAGCGAGTTCTAACAAAGCGGCCACGGCACGATGCGGCATCAAGTGGAGTGCCATCCTTTGCCTTACCACAACATAGGGCACGCTATAATCTCTTACAGTCCAAGCCCTTTGGTATCATCCGTACAATTGACCACAATGACCTCGAAGTTCTAGGTTTGGCCGAGACCGTGGCGGAGTTAATCAATCATGATGGTTGGGACAGAATTTTCTCAATTAGTGATCCGGCCTACCGTGAGCTCACCTTGGAGGTCCTCAGTACGATTGAATTAGCGAGACCATCCGGGATAACCTTCCAAGCCTTTGGAATAATGCACGCCATTACTGACGAACAATTGGGATGTTTCTTGGGCTTGTATGATGAGGGATTCGTGAACACACTAGCATGTCAACGCTCTTCCGACCGACTTTCCCAGCCACCATGACACACACACGGTTCTCGAACATTATCTCCGGGTCGGCACATGAATGAGTCAAGGAAAGCATCCCGCCTTCACAATCCTCGCACATCGTTATGTTCATGCACTCGCTGAGTCGAGGTATTGGTGGCCGGGTGACAAAGACTGGGTAATCACTCGCCTCGACTTACTCATGCTATATAGCATCATTGAGCACTACCCGATCCACCTTGGTCACCTCTTTGCCGAGTTGTTTGTCCATCGTGGTACTTATACACACCTTTGGATCTATTTTTTTGCTTGGCTATTTATCACACGTATGATTCGAGGTATGGGTTTGATTGAGCACACCCGGGACTTACACATTGTTGGTGGATTTTCACCCTTGGGGATGGCTACTATGTTTTCCATGGGGATGGTTGAGAAACGCGGTGACACATATACCATTATTCGACACTCACCTGCTGTGGGAGCGCATCACCACTTCTCCACCACAGCCCCGATTCTCGAGCCGAAGACAAGCCACCCTCAGCTTGAGCTTCGCCTCGTGAGATTCAAGGCGAGATTCGTTCCCTTCGCCAAGGACATCAAGAGACTACCGAGACACTGAGACACTTGGCAAGGGATATGCGCGAAGTCCTTTCTTTCGCATGCGGTGTCTTCTTCATCCTCCCGGCACCACCCTCGTGGACTACCACATCCTTAGCACCACCGCACTGCTGACGAGCACCACCCCTCTTAGGAGCACGACTTTTTCTGGACTTGAGTTTATTTTTTTTGTACTTTGTGTTATTTTGTTGCTTGTTAGTTGAACTTCTTTTGTTAGCTTGGGTTCTTTCCCGGCTAAGCTTGTATTACTTTCATGTTTGACTATTATGCATGTTTTCCTTCCCCTTGATTCTCTTCAGTGTCGTGATCGCCTTATTTATTTATTTTTACAGGACTTCTCACGGATTGTTGCCTCTCCTCCTTTCCCCTTTGCTAGCGTTGTTGCCCAATGACTGTGCTTTCACTGAACACTCTTCATCAACCAAATGGGGCAGTCTCTTTTCCCTTCCCTTTCATGCTTTATTTAATTATTATGAATTCTACACCATGTTCTGCTGATTAGTGTACATTGAGGGCAATGTACATTTCTAGGTGTGGGGATGGGATGGGCTATTTGCATGCTTACTTCACCGGTGATAGCTATGATTTATTGTTAAGAACCTCCTGGCTTGAATGAATGATAGTAATGAGTTGTAGTGTTATTTGTGCTATAAGGAAGTCATGTTTTTCTTTCTAGTGTTTTTCTTCACGCCTTTGACATAGTACTTCTACCTTGTTTGCCCCAGCCCTAACCCACTACTTTGATTTAAAGTGTTAGAGTGGTAAATTCATCCCTCAATGGTCTTTTTAAGAGCTTTTTGGTTCTTTTTGTTCATTTTTGTTTTTATCCCTAAGTGAAGTTTTGCATGAAAGTGCTCAGGAGACATGTATATAATTGTTATCTAAAAAAAAAAAAATTTTGAAAAATGAAAAAAAATGAGTCTATGTCAGTATTCCTCTGCTAATTTAGCATGAATGCGTCTATGTAGATTGTAATCAAGTAAGTTGGGTGGCTCTTGTGCCTAATTAGCATGTGCATCCTTCTGAAAGATTATAAGATATTTTGTGCAGTCTACGTTAGGCGGACTCGAAAAATAAATAAATAAATAAATAAAGAAAGAAGTATTTGTTCTCCTGGACTCAATCAGGCATTCACTTAGTTACTAAAGTGTTGAATGTGGACCGAAGGACTCTTGACCTACTATTGAGGGTGTCTTTAACATTTTTAACACCGGTAGTCATTGAATGTGGTGTGAATAGGGAGAGCGAGGGATGAAGCATACACACACTCAGGAGGAAAGCACTCTAGAGGAATCATGACTATCTCTACCGAAAGTTAGTTATTGTACAACTCATTTCCTTGAATTCATTTCATCTCGTGCTCGTGGGGTTCTTCACTATTTGAGCTTTGAGGTCATACGCTTTAGTCGTTTATCATTCCGCCCTTATTCTTTCATGTGTGTTTGCTGGGGACAAGCAATCGCTTAGGTGTGGGGATGTTTGATAAACGCCTAAATGTATGTATTTTATATGTATTAATCTCGTAACATTTGTGAATATGTTAATGAATTGATGCCCATTTTATGTCTAAATTGGTTATTTTGGTGTTGCAGGTCTTAAATGAGTCGAACGATGCTCAAAAAAATGTAAATCGGATGAATTCGACAATCGAAAAATGGCATTTTTTTGGGGTCCCAAAGACCGTAGTGGCAATCATGAGCGGCAATGTAGCGTGTCATTGTTCTTGCCGCGGGCATTTGGTCAGGAGTTTCACGGGCTCCATGCGCCCGCATGGGTGCCCGTGAGGTTTTGCTGGAAATTCTTAATACTCTGCATCGTAGCGAAAAAATCATGAGCGAAAAAAATGTAGCCGAGCAATCGTAGCACGGCATGTTTTTCCGGGCATTTGGTCAGGAGCTTCACGGGCTCTATGCGCCCGCATAGATGCCCGCATGGACCCGACGGGATATAAATGAAACCCGATTTTTTTCTAGGGCAAGGGAGGAGTTTTTTTGGGAGAGTTCTTGGAGCCGATTTTTCACCAGTCTTTAGGAGGCAAGATCACACGTTTTGGAGAAGGGAAATCAAAGGGAGAAGCTCGGTTTTGGCTAGATCTTCATCGATCTCTTCTTTGGGAGTTTGTAGATCGACTGAGGGAAGCCGCCCCTCATCGCAGGGCGTCCGTGGAAGCATTTCCACCTAGCTTGGCTTGTCTTCCTACTTCTATTGTTTGAGGGAGTTTTTCTTATGCCATTTGTAGTTGTTTTCTCATGGACTTGTTGCTTGTATTTGTTCGCATGGATGTAGTAGACTCCCAAGGTCACCGGATGCCGGTGAACCTTGGGGTGAACTTGTGTATTTGGATGATTTAATTTTGTCTATTGCAATTGTTGTGTATTTGTGATTCATTCTTGGTGCATTTGATGTGTTGCTTACATGAGAACTCAGTAAAACCAACCTGCTAGGTTGTACATGGTAGCGTGACCATCGCCCTTGTACTAGACACACAAAGTTTGGAAGGGATTCATGTACGAATACGCCGTGACCATCGGGTATTCTGACTCCCTCCACCATTAGGGCTAGACCAAGTTGTGTTCCGACCCCTAATTAGGGATTTCCCACTTGTTAATGCAATCGTATGAGGATTTGATCGGAAGAAATTTTTGTGTCAATACTTATACCGGATTAGGGGTTAATTGCCGTGACCATCGGGTTGATCTAATTTAGGAAATCTCTAGGTCCAAACCTTCAATTGCATGACATTCTTAGCATCCTTTGCACTTTAGTAGCCCCTAGGGAATCCGCATCCGTGACCATTTCTTTCCCCGATTTTTATACCCCTACCTTATCATAGACTCCATTTGTAGTTCTTTTATTTCAAGTAATAGATTAGAGAAACCCTTCGAATCATTCGGCTAGACAATACGCAAAGAGGAAGTAACAGTAGATTCTTGGGCCCATGGAATACGACCCTCTCGTGCTCGCACGAGGGGTATTACTTGACGACTCGGTGCACTTGCGGATCACTCATCAGTATCCTCAGCAGGCTCCTCTATGTCCTTAGATGATGACTCCACTAACGCATATCCCTTTGAGCCTGTACGTCTAACAATGCTCATCGAATGAAGGGCAACCAATCCCAACAGTACTAAGCTTCTAATCCTCTTCTCACCTTTGACCGAGCGTATCAGACTCATCTTAAACATGAGACGAGTAATGTAGGGTCTTGCAAACACTACTCCTAGTGACAAATACTTGCTCTGGTGGTGAAAATAGTCAGCGACCACATATCCCAAATGGACATGCACCACATAAACCATGGAGTGGAGATACAAAAGATCTATCCTACGAAGTGAGCCTGTACCATCTCCACAACCTATCACTAACCGGCTAAGAATAGCATGAATATACCTGTGTTCCGGTCGTGTAAGAAAAAAGGCCTTCGACTACCCTTGGACATAATGGCGGCCACCACATAAATCATGGAAAACCTTGCTCGAAGTGAGATCATAAAGGTAATCAGTGAAGAGCTCTGTGTACTCGATAGTATCAACATAATCCTGATCATATAATCCGAGATATATTGAGAACTAGGTCAGAAACATCCCATGCGGTTGAACGAAGGCTCAAAAATGAATGGTGTCCTCCGTATCAAAGTTAGTGCCGGCGGCGTCACGGTCATAGGAAAATGAGGCCAGAATCTCCAAGGTAATATCCCACCGGACGGGCTGCTGAATGGAGAACAATCAGTACCAACCTCCCATACTAACAAAGACTCTGACCTCCTCTAGTGTATCCCAGTCGATGAAGCGTGACCATCCAATCTTAAGGTGCTAGAGACGCTCAAACCTTTGATGATAAACGGTGTCAGGAAATTCAGCTACTAGTGGTGAGGACGTTTCTGAGCCAATCTCTTGGTCCGTGGTGCCATGTCTGTGATGAAAATACTTAAAAACATTAGTTTGGCATGAAGCAGGGGAGAAACAAGGCCACTGGGCCACTGTCCCATCCCACGCAGGCGCGTGGGCAAGCACGCCTTGCATGGGTGCATGGGCTCTCGGTCAGGGGGGGCCAAGTTACCATTTGGCCAGCACGCAGGTGCGGCTGGCGAGCTTGCGCGCCCTCAGCCACATGGGCGCATGGCCGAGGCACGCGCGGAGATGCATGCCTTGCCTGGGCGCATAGCCTGGCAAGCTGCGCGCGTGTGGCTGGGCTGGCGCTCAGCCAAGGCGAGCCACTAGCCTGTGTGGCCAAGCTACACGGCCGCGTGGGCACCCAACTTTGACCAAATCCACCAAAGTCAGGCCCCAACGCCTCATACAACTTCATTCTCACACATTGACAAGTATCTAGCATGATCTCCTATGAGAAATAACAAAAAAAAATCTCATGAAAACTCCATGAAAATGGCAATGAATATATCGAAGGGATGGAAATGAGTGAAAGCTTACTGGAACAAATTGGAGAAGAAAACTCGATAAAAACTCTTGTAAATCACGTCTAAACCTCTAAGGAGTTGAAGAAAAATTAGGTTTTATCGGTTTGAAGGGTTGGGACATGAAGAGGTTCTTTGAAGAAGAATGATGATGAATAGTACCCCTTCATCTTCATATAGGCACATGGGATTGTGGAAATTCCACACCCCCGCATGGGTACTGTGCACAACCGCGTGGAAATTTCACACGGCCATGTAGATTGCAAAATTTTTGTAGACAGTCAATACAAGGCCCGAAACTCCAAATTAATACAAAATTTTCAACTATAAACATTAAATTCACCCTAAATCATGTCATACACGTGTACAATAATTTGAATCACCGAAAAAAATTCCACAAGAAAATAAGTGATCAACAAAAATTAATTAACACACTCACTCATGAAATATTTCTGCAGAATTAAAATTCTAAGACTATAAACAAACTAAAAGCTTGGGTTATCTCCTAAGAAGCGCTTGTTTAACGTCACTTAGCTTGATGTACCTGTACTTACCTCATGGTGGCTCATAAAGATGAAAAACCTTCTTCTTAGCAACCTGCACACATGATGTATAGAAGTTCTGCATATAAGGAAAAATTTTTAAACATGCTACTGAAGGAGGGAATGTTGCATTCTTCCTGTGTGTACTGATAAGTGCTTGTGCGATATAAATGCGAAGCGTTCATTCCTTATGTTGAGCATTACTTTTCTCAGGTTTTTACATTAATATGTGTGTTTTTATGTTACTTTTTACGCGGTAGGTCCGTGAGGTCGAGTATGAAGTAAATAGGCCAATGTGGATCATAATGCAGACTATTTTTGGAGGAGATATTGCTAAGGTTCAAACGCGAAGACATAGGGACAGGTGTGAGATGCTAGAGTGTGTGCCAACCTCCTCGCGATTCGAAAGTGAGCACATCCATTTGGAGGGCACAAAGGCAGTCGGACTCGAGCATTCCGTCTTATGCATATAAGAACAGGGAGCTCCACCAACATATATATCATTAAAGAAGCAAGTGATTCACGACGTGAACATGTGCCCGCTTATGCTACTCCCGATGAAAGTATGGAATTGGGAAGTTATTCGAGTCGAAGTCAGTAGCGCACAACCGTGGAAACAATATAGCAATCATCAGTAGCAAAGACTGCTCACAGCCCGGCCGAGAAATCAGAGAAGTAGAGAATCCACACGGGCGTGTGGAAATTATCCATGCCTGTGTGGAAATTCCGCACGGGCGCATGTAGCGTCCACGCCCGTGGAGTTGCCCGATTCCAGGCCTATTTAAAGCCGATTCAGCCCCGATTTTGGTATTCTTTTCTCCATCTTTTCCCCAACTTGAGAGAGGGCTTCGACTAGGGTTTTGAGGGGTATTGGCCAAGGTTTTGGAGAGGTTCTACGGCTCCGACATCGTCATTCCTGAGGAAGAAGGTTGCTAGGGGAGCTTCCGTCGAGGCGTATCCTATACCTGACTAGGGAATCCTTGGACGACGAGTAGAGGACTCTCCATAAGACCATCGATCACGACCATCGAGGGGGTTTCTTTATGGATTCATTGGTTTTACATTCAATTTCTTTGATTGTACTTAACTCCGTGGAAAGCTAAACCCCTAGTGGGTACTTGGGTGATTGTGAACCCTAGCATGTATTCGTTTCTTTGAACTTCTTTATTATGCTTTCAATAAATTGATGTTTATTGTGAGTTCCAACCTTGAATGCTTGATTGTATGAATGTTTCCCCTAGAGTGACACTAGGGTTGAGAGTTCTTGTTGGTAACCTTGTGAGTGAGTGACACACCACAAGCGTTAGACAAAACTAGGTTGGAGAGGGTTGAGAGGGTGAGTCGAGAGGTACAGGAGCGTCCCCTTTCCCCTCTGACGTGATAGATTCTACCTCTGTTCCTTGAGTTCTTTGCGGCCATAATAGAGTGAATGGTCTAAGGGATGAGCCTCCGCTGGGGCCTAGTTGCGCGTGCAATGGAGTGAAGCGTTGAGGGGATCTTAGTATCTAGGGCTTAATTGTGGCTAGGGATCTTCCGCCTGGACCAAAGGGTTAGGTCTATAATTAGGAAGCGATTTATCACTTGGAATCCCTAGAGCACATTGCAACTTTATTCGAGTGCGAGGTTGAGAGGTTATTTAATCTCTCCTCCGGGACATGAATAGAGTTAGGCATAGTTGACCTTAGATTTGGGACCATGTATGTAAGGATCTCCACGACTCACCATTGCATTGATTAGGAAGCATAATAGAGAGTTCTTACACTTGAAATGAATTTTCCTATGTGAAGCATCATCCGAGTACCCCATCTTTATCGATTGACTTGCCTCCTCCTTACTTTTTCTCTCTTACTTGTTGCTTTTAATTGTTGAGAATTGAATCATTATCATACTTATCATTGTTGATACTCCACATAGCTAAGAATCAAATTAAGTGTCTTTACTCCCTACTCCCTGTGGATTCGGCCCTGCTCACCCGGGATTATTACTTCGACAAACCAGTGCATTTGCGGGATATACGCAAGCGGACCTTGTCAAGTTTTTGGCGCCGTTGCCGGGGAGCTAGGCGTTTAGAGATATTTTGCACTTTGTTTTCTTAGCTATTTCACCACACATTCTAATTCATATCTTCTTATTCTATCATCATTCTAATTTTCTTTTTCTTTATTTTTGGTGCAGCTCTAGGTTATGACCCGAGGGAATCCATCAATATTGATTGAAGGAGACCCTGAGCTTGAACGTACACTTAGAAGAAAAGGGAAAGAACCTGTGCAAGAACAGCATAATCCAGCTGATTTGGAAGTAGAAGGATCTGAAAACATTGCAGAACAAAATGAGCAACAACGAACATTATCCGATTATGCCAAACCTTCAGTGTTGGGGACACAATCGAGTATTGTGTGTCCCCCAATTACAGCTCAAAACTTCGAGCTAAAGCCGGCATTTATCCATATGCTGCAGCAGTCCGCATAATTCAACGGTTTGGCCGATGAGGATCCAAACAGTCACATAGAGAGCTTCCTCGAGGTGTGCGACATGCTGAAGATAAATGGTGTGACGGATGATGCCATCAAGTTGAGAGCTTTCCCATTTTCCTTAAAGGGGAAAGCAAAGCAGTGGCTACACTCATTACCTAGAGCATCAATCACTACATGGGAGGAGATAGTAGAAGCTTTTCTAGCCCATTATTTCCCTCCCGGAAAATCAGCAAAGCTTAGAAATGAGATCTCATCCTTTGTGCAGTTGGAATTGGAGTCTCTATTTGAGACATGGGAAAGGTTCAAGGAACTCCTGCGCAAGTGTCCGCAACACGGATTCCCGGAGTGGATGATTGTTCAAACCTTCTACAATGGTTTGAACCCGAGTACAAGGCAACTCTTGGATGCGGCGGCAGGAGGTACCTTAGGCAGCAAGACCCCCGATGAGGCTCGTCAATTGATTGAGGAAACAGGGTTAAATAGCTACCACTGGAACGCTAGGGAGAAGAAAAAGGTGGCCGGTCTCCATGAAATTGATGCGGTAACTTCATTGGCGGCCCAAGTGGAGAGTTTGAGTAAGAAGCTAGATCTTATAGCTTCGAATAGAGTTGCGACCGTGACCAATTGCACCGGTTGTGGTGGAGGACATGCTCCCTCCGATTGTCCAATCATCATTGGTGATGTTTCTTCAATTGAGAACGTTGACTTTGTAGGTAATGGAATGAGACCTCAAGGGAATCCATACAGCAACCCCTACAATTCAGGTTGGAAGAATCATCCCAACTTTTCATAGAGTAATCAAGGACCACAGAAGACCATGGGGCCATCAGGTTTCCAACAACAACAACAAGCCCCTCAAGTGGAAAATAGAATTTCAGGCTTGGAAACCCGAATGACAGATTTGAAGAAGCACTTGGCTAGATTTGTTCAATCGGCAAATACAAGGTTTGAATAAATCGAGGCTACACTTCGCAATCACAACGCCTCCTTGCACAATCTTGAAAATCAAATGAGGCAAATTGTGAAGTCTCTCTCCGAAAGGCCATATGGAAGTTTACCAAGCAACACAGAAACCAACCCTAGAGAACATGTGAAGGCGATCACTTTGAGAAGTGGTCGTGAGGTTGAAGGGAGGTTTCTGAGTGAGAAGCCAAAAGAACACGCACCCGAGGTTGTAGAGGTTGAGGAGGGAGCAAACAAAAAGAAAGAGGTGGCAACCCCACCTTTAAAGCCAAGAATCCCTTATCCTTCTAGATTGAAGAATGACCAAGGGGATGAACAGTATAAGAAGTTCCTGAGTTTGTTCAAGCAACTCCACATCAACATTCCTTTTGTTGAGGCATTGGCTCAAATGCCTAAGTATGCGAAGTTCCTGAGTTTGTTCAAGCAACTCCACATCAACATTCTTTTTGTTGAGGCATTGGCTCAAATGCCTAAGTATGCGAAGTTGCTGAAAGACCTATTGACCAACAAGAGGAAATTGGAGGAGAGTGCTTCAGTGGTGCTTGATGCTTCATGCTCGGCGGTGTTGCAAAAGAACATGTCGAACAAGAAGAAAGACAGAGGAAGCTTCATTATTCCATGTAACATCGGCAACTTATGTGAGGAAATGGCATTGGCGGATTCAGGGGCAAGTATCAACGTCATGCCATATATTTTCTTGCAAAAGCTAGGCTTGGGTGAGCCTAGGCCTACTCGGATGACTTTACAATTGGCGGACCGAACGGTGCGACATCCGAGAGGCATCATTGAAGACGTGCTTGTCAAGGTGGACAAGTACATTTTTTCGGTTGACTTTGTAGTGCTAGATGTCGATGAGGATGCAGATGTACCTTTGATACTTGGGAGACCGTTCTTGCGGACTTCCAAAGCATTGATTGACATGGACGGCGGGGAGCTTACTTTGAGAGTTGGAGATGATAAGCTCACATACCGCCTTGTTGAAGCCATGCGGCATTCTCTCGATTTTGATGATACTCTATACTTTCTAGACACTACTGATGAAATTGTTGATGAATATATGCAGGAAATGTTCAACCCGGATCCGTATGAAGGATTGTTCGACCAAGAGGAGAGCAATGAAGAAGTAATGATGCTTGGTTCGATTGAAGAAGTAACATTTACCCCGAGGATCTTGAAGAAGGTGTTCCAGAAAATGAAGAGGGCTTGGAGACACCACCGAAAACGCTCCAAGATTGTTGGAGACGTACATGAGCCAAGGAAGTTGGATGAACCATTGCTAGGTGGTCCGAAGCCCGAGAGTACACCCTCTATCCTCAAGAGACTTTGCTCATCATACTTCCAAGCAATGGGTAAGAGGGCAACCTTCATTCATGAACCCCCGTGAGGTAAGAAAGATACATCAAGCTTAGTAACATTAAACAAGCGCTTCTTGGGAGGCAACCCAAGTGTTTACTATTTTCGTATCTTTCAGTTTAGTTGTTTACATGATTAAACTGTTAAGTGTTGGTGTTTTAATGTTTAGATTTTTGTGCTGCAATTTTATTGTGGGTTTTTCAAATTCATCGTGTGTTTTATGAAGAATTGGTGACATTTTGTCATTTGAGTTCTATTTTGTGTTTTTATCTGGTAAATTTTGCATAATAGGGTAGGCTCTGAGTGTGTAAACATGTTCAGAATATTTCTGCAGAGCCTGCAATTTTTTCCTAAGTAATCCAAAGAAAACACACTGGCGTGGGCAATTTCCGCATGCCCGTGGATGTATACTGCGAACTCATCCAGAGAGGGCACAGGGGCGTGTGGCTGCCCCTGTTGATGACCATGCGACTGGCGCACGCCCGTGGGCAATTTCCGTACGGGTGTGTGAATTCCTGCAGAGTTGGGCAGATTTTCCCGAGAACACACAGGGGCGTGGACTCGCCCCTGTGGGTGACCTTGTGAACCACACACTTGCATGGGTAATTTCCGCACGCCCGTGCAAAACTCTGCAGGTTGCTCCCTCCATCCCGAGAAAACACAGGGGCGTGCGGCTGCCGCTGTGAGTTGGGCATGTGAATGTCCACGCCCGTGGGGAATTTCCGCACGGGCGTGCGTAAGACTTGATATTTTTCTCAGTTGTTCAGGGAAGCCACAAGGGCGTGCTTTTGCCCCTGTGGGTCTAGAGCACGGGCGTGGATATTTCCCGCACGCCCGTGGGAGATCGTTCTAAGTCAGTGAGAGTTTTTCCTGAGAGCGCACAGGGGCGTACGTACGCCCCTGTGGAGCTTTTGAAGTGAGGCACACGGGCGTGGGTAATTTCCACACGCCCGTGTGGATGCACAGAATGTCAAAAGTCGCGAGTTCTGTTTAAAAGAGGATGATTTCTCTCCCTCTTCACGACTCCTTTTCACTTGAAAACACTCTCACAATACTCTCTGAGTCCATTGTGCCAGTTTGGTGGGATTTTAGCAAAGCTTTCCTGCCGGCTCTTCATTTTCTCACTTTTCTTCGTCGGTAAATCCGTTTTTATCATCTTCTTCGTCAATTCATGATTTCTATCGATTAATCTGGTTAATAATGCTTCATTTCTTTAATTGGAACAATGAATTATGTTTAGAACGAAGTTAGAGATATTCTTGAGTTGTATTTTCGGATTGTTGATGCCTGGTCGTGCGGTTCTCACGCCCTGTGAATCCACATGGGCGTGCGGAAATCCCACATGACCGTGTGGATTTCTGCAGTATTGTTTTATCAATTTGTTTGACCAATTTTGTTTATATTTTGCAGATCATAGCACCTAGGTCAAAGAAGCAAGCTGATAAGAGGCCACGTGAGTCATCCTCTAAGCCCGGTGGCATGCGATTTGCGATTCCCGAACATTAGGTCCGTTATGAGCGATTGTCGAGACTCCGTTTCAGACAGACTCGATTTTTGGACGCTACTATACTGCGGGAGCTTCAGCAGGGTGATGAGTTCGCCGATGAGATCGAGGATCTAGTTTCAGAAGAGGGTTAGTGGCAGTTGCTGACTATTAGAGAGCCAGCTATCCGAGAGTTTACACTGGAGGTGCTCTCTTCGTTCGAGTTTGATAGAGCGTATGCGAGCTTCGATAGTTTGGGTACCATTCAGTTCAGAGTATTTGGACGCAACCATACTGCTTGGCCTATACGAGGAGACATTCACAGCTACAGAGGAGTATGCACAGTTGCCTACTGATTATCCTGGAACCTTGACCCCGCAGAGAGCTTACAGAGTGCTATGTGGTCAAGGTCAGTACGAGCCGGGGGTGTCCAAGGCCACATGCCTTTCCCGACCTACCTACAGATATTTGCATGCCATCATGAGTAGGTCGGTGAATGGCCATGGCGACAGTACTAGTGTCTTGAGCCATCAAGAGCTGCTGTACTTTTTCTCGATGGTAGAGCGCCTACTGATCCACGTAGGGCACATCTTGGCTGATTACATCAGACATCAGGGACAGTATGCTAGACTGGGAGCGATCTTCTCGGGCCCTTACATTACAAGATTAGTGCTGGATATGGGTCTCTTGGATTCGATTCGCGGGGCCGAGAAGATGAGTGTACCAGCTCCCCTGGGTCTAGAGACGATGCTGTTGATGGGCATGTTCCGCAGGGTTCAGACAGGGGTTTTTGCTTTAGTCCTACCAGCCCCAGAGATAGCTGAGGATGAAAGTGATGACGCCGGAGCATCTCAGCCCGCCCCCGAGCCTCAGCCAGCATCGATGGAGACCGAGGCATCTCCAGCGGCCGAGGAACCACCCCCAGTGTGTATGTTTTCACCATCTTGAGCCAATGATCGCTTTGAGAGGCTTGAGAATGCTATAGGAATGGTCCGAGCCGAGGTTGCCGAGATTAGGGCTATGCAGGCTACTCAGTACACAGAGTTCATGGCACGTTTTGACATATTACAGCAGATCCTAGAGCGAGACATTGCCTTATCATTTGTCCTGCAGTCGAGGACTCTTCAGGCCCCCTCAGTTTCTCCAGCACCTCCATCCTCGACCCCAGCACCGGAGGACCCACTATATGTTTCCACTTCAGCAGCAGCAGCAGCGGAACCCGAGAGCGACTCTGATACTTGACCTTTCTTTTACTTTCATGCATTTTACTTTATTTTATTTTCTTGTTTTTAGACTTGTTACTCAGAAATGATTTTTCCTTCTGAGTTTATGTTATGTTGCATTTATCGAGTTGTATTCATTGCTTCATCTTTTATACACTCGAATTATTTTTTTGTTTTTTTCTTGAGCTTCACTTTGAACCCCTCGTGTATGCGTCGCGAGATGGTCTTGTCATCTTGGGAATTGAGACTTAGTCATGGGCACGGCCAAGGTGCTTCGGCACTTGGCCGTGCGAGCTTCACAACCCATTGAAACACTACTCCCGACTGAATTAGCTTCATCAAACGCAACACTAGGGAGTCGGGGGAGTATTGTTTTTGATTGCTTCTCCCACATCTATTTTTTTGAATGATATATTTTGAGTGAGCTTGCATGAGTACATTGAGGACAATGTATAACTTAAGTGTGTGTGTGTGTGGGGGAGGGGGAGTTTCATAATGTGCACATCTTTTTCTATTGTTCTTGATTGATATATGCTCACTTAGCCAATGGCGCTTCACCTTAGTTGCAATGATTGTATTCTTAAGTCTAGGAGAATTGTTAACATTGAATCATGCTCTAGTTGTTGCTTGAATTTTTTTAGGAATTTTTTTGCCCGATTTACACTTAGTGCACTACTCACTCTTTGAACTCTATTGGAAACTCATGTTTGATGTTAAAGGGACTAGTTAGGTTTACTTCGTTTGCTAAATTTTGAAAAAAAAATAGTTTTATTGTTTATTTGTGTTTGTTGGGTGGAAAGAGCTACCACCTACGAAGTATGAAGCTACTCTCACAAGTCGGATACTAGTTATGCCCTAATGAGAGAAAGAGCTATCTCATAGGATGAGTGAAAGCTACCACTCGGGTAGAAAGAGCTACCACGTCGAAAGTGTGAAAGCCACCTTAGCGGCCGCTTTGGAAAGGGCTACCTTAGAGGATGTGTGAAGCTACTACCATCTTTTAAAATTTTTATCACTTTTGTAGATAAATAAGTCCCTTGTACTTAGAACTTTGAGGAGTATAACTTGGGTTGTTTTGAGTGAATTCACACACTTACACGAAATTCGGGTTGGTTGTCCTTTTTTATTCAAGTTTTTAGCTAGAGCATTGATTTTTCGTATTTAGTGTTGAAATTTTCTTTCCTTGTAGAATACTTTCTTTGTATACCTCGGTGAACCTAAGGCCAAGCACTTTCAATATTTTCTTCATTGATGCACAGAATGTTTTAATGTTTTCTTGAGGACAAGCAAAAGCTTAAGTGTTGGGGAGTTTGATAAGTGCTTGTGCGATATGAATGCGAAGAGTTCATTCCTTATGTTGAGCATTACTTTTCTCAGGTTTTTACATTAATATGTCTGTTTTTATGTTACTTTTACGCAGGTAGGGCTGTGAGGCTGAGTATAAAAGAAATAGGCCAATGTGGATCATAATGGACCTATTTTGGAGGAGATATTGCTAAGGTTCAAACGCGAAGACATAGGACAGGTGTGAGATGCTAGAGTGTGTGCCAACCTCCTCGCATTTGAGTGAGCACATCCATTTGGAGGGGAACAAAGGCAGTCACACTCGAGCATTCCGTCTTATACATATAAGAACAGGAGCTCCACCAACATATATATCATTGAAGAAGCAAGTGATTCACGACATGAACGTGTGCCCGTTTGCGTTACCCCGATGAAAGTATGGAATTGGGAAGTTATTCAAGACGAAGACTGTAGCAGAGAATCCACATGGGCGTGTGGAAATTCCGCACGGGCGCGTGTAGCGTCCACGCCCGTGGAGTAACCCGATTCCAGCCCTATTTAAAGCCGATTCAGCCCCGATTTTGGTATTCTTTTCTCCATCTTTTCCCCAACTTGAGAGAGGGCTTCGGCTAGGGTTTTGAGGGGTATTGGCCAAGTTTTTGGAGAGGTTCTATGGCTCCGACATCGTCATTCCAGAGGAAGAAGGTTGGTAGGGGAGCTTCTGTCGAGGCGTATCCTATACCGGACTAGGGAATCCTTGGACGATGAGTAGAGGACTCTCCATAAGACCATCGACACGACCATCGAGGGGGTTTCTTTATGGATTCATTGGTTTTACATTCAATTTCTTTGATTTTACTTAACTCCATGGAGAGCTAAACCCCTAGTGGGTACTTGGGTGATTGTGAACCCCAGGATGTATTCGTTTCTTTGAACTTCTTTATTATGCTTTCAATAAATTGATGTTTATTGTGAGTTCCAAGTTTGAATGCTTGATTGTATGAACGTTTCCCCTAGAGTGACACTAGGGTTGAGAGTTCTTGTTGGTAATCTTGTGAGTGAGTGACACACCACAAGCGTTAGACAAAACTAGGTTGGAGAGGGTTGAGAGGGTGATTCGAGAGGTACAGGAGCGTCCCCTTTCCCCTCCGACGTGATAGATTCTACCTCCGTTCCTTGAGTTCTTTGCGGCTATAATAGAGTGAATGGTCTAAGGGATGAACCTCCGCTGGGCCTAGTTGCACGTGCAATGGAGTGAAGCGTTGAGGGGATCTTAGTATCTAGGACTTAATTGTGGCTAGGGGATCTTCCGCCTGGACTAAAGGGTTAGGTCTATAATTAGGAAGCGATTTATCACTTGGAATCCCTAGAGCACATTGCAACTTTATTCGAGTGCGAGGTTGAGAGGTTATTTAATCTCTCCTCCGGGACATGAATAGAGTTAGGCATAGTTGACCTTAGATTTAGGACTATGTATGTAAGGATCTCCACGACTCACCATTGCATTGATTAGGAAGCATAATAGAGAGTTCTTGCACTTGAAACGAATTTTCCTCGGTGAAGCATCATCCGAGTACCCCATCTTTGTCGATTGCCTTGCCTCCTCCTTACTTTTTCTCTCTTACTTGTTGCTTTTAATTGTTGAGAATTGAATTATTATAAAACTTATCATTGTTGATACTCCACGTAGCTAAGAATCGAATTAAGTGTCTTTACTCCCTACTCCTTGTGGATTCGACCCCGCTCACCCGGGATTATTACTTCGACAAACCAGTGCACTTTCAGGATATACGCAAGGGGACCTTGTCATGTACATTGTTGTTCAATTTCTCCTCCTCTATGTCCGGCCACTTCTCGTATAGATCCGGATGCAAACATTCCTGCAAGAACTCATTAGCAATCTCATCATTGACATCAACAAAATAACAAGTATCATCAAAGTCAAGAGAATGCTTCATTGTTTCGGCGAGGCAGTATGTGATCTTTTCTTCTCCAATGCGTAATGTCATCTTGACTCCATCTATGTCAATGAGTGCCTTGGATGTGCGTAAGAAAGGTTTTCCCAAAATCAATGGAACCTTCGCATCTTCATCAACATCTATCACCCCAAAATCTACAGTAAAAATATACTTGTCAACCTTTTCTAAAACATCTTCAATTATACATTTAGGATAACGAACGGAATGATCATCTAGCTATAAGGTCATGCGGGTTGGTCTTGGTTCTCCTAACCCTAATTTTTCAAACAATGTGTACGGCACATAACATTAATACTAGCTCCCGAATCGGCCAAAGCTTTTTCTTCCCCCAATCATCCGATTGCACATGGTATGATGAAGCTTCTTTGATTAGTCATTTTCTTTTTCAAATTTTTCTAAAGCATTACCAAACAATTGCCTTCTAAGACTACAGCCACACTCTCTTCCATCTTCCTCTTGTTGGTTAAGAGGTCCTTCAAGAACTTTACATAATGAGGCATTTGAGACAACACCTCTACAAATGGAATGTTGATGTGTAAATGCTTGAATAGATCCAGAAATTTCCTATTTTGCTCATCAACTTGATCTTTCTTCAAACGTGCCGGATAAGGGATTCTTGGAGTAAATGAAGTGGGTGACACAGCTAGCCCCTTCTCTTTGGCTTGCACCTTATCTTTTGGCTTTTCTTGAGGAATTTCAGCAGTCTTCTTAGTGGGGGTTTTAGCTTGAAGAATTTTAGAATTGTTCTCAGTAGTGAGCTTTTTTTGGAGCTCACGACCACTCCTCAAATTGATCGCCTTCATTTGCTCTCTTGGGTTAGTCTCGGTGTTACTTGGCAAGTGATAAGTGCTTGAGTAGACATATTTTTATATATGTTTTACATGCATTGAGCATCATTTTTACTGTGGTTTATGTCTCATATTGTGTATTTGGTGTTCTTTTTATGCATATAGGTTGTGAATGCTTCAAAGAGTAAAAAGGAAGCAAAGATAGGCTATAAAGACACAATGTTGGGAGTTCTTGTTCAATTCAAGGATCAAGACACGAGAGCATTTCATAAACGTGGAGATGTGTGCCAACTTCTAAGAAGATTCAAGTCAATTCACTATTTGGAAGGGCACAAAGGCAGCCACATCTTCATATTCCTTCTCTTTGTGAAGATTGCAAGACCTCTCAAAGATACGTCGATGAAGAAAAGTTTTATAGCCTACCACATGGACGTGTGCCCGGACATGTGGCCTTAAGAGAAGAGTGTTCGGATCGCGTTTTGTGAAAAGTACTGTTCACGCGGCCGCGTGGAAATTCCGTGCGCCCGCGTGGAAATTCTTGCAGCCCACGCGGGCGCGTGGAAAATCCACACGGGCGCATGAGGGCACGTGACTGACGCGATCTAAGGCCTATAAATAGCCGTTTTGCCCTATTCTTTCTCATCTTTTGTGCGGCTCTTGAGGGGTGAGACGGCTAGGGTTTGGAGAGGAGGTCTTTGCGGCTTTAGAGGCGCTTCGTCACCAACTTTGATCGATTCCTCCTCCGTCATAGCATCAAGGAAGCCACCGGTGAACCTAGCTTCGAGTGGGTCCTTCAAGACGTCGAAGCTTCCATCAAGGCCATCAGCTCATATATAAGGGGGTTTATTTCTATGGTTTTTAATGTACTTTCATTCATTGATGGTGTGTTTTTGTATGTTGCTCCATGGAGGGCTAAAAACCCTAGAGGGTATTTGGGCTTGTGAACCCTAGGATTCTCAACTTTTTGTGGATTTGCTTTTGTGTTTCTATTTAATCCGAGTTTGATTAAGTTTCATTCTTGAATGTTTAATGCTTGCTTGCCTTATTGATCTTATGGTTATTTGGTTTGCATGATTTGTTGCCTTGGTGGGAGAGAGATCTCCATTAGGGTTAGAACCTCAAGATTGAAGAGGGTTGAGAGGGTGAGTCATGAGATAGTGAAGTGTCCCCTTTCCCCTCCGATTGGTGTATTCTATCTCCATTTCCCTAAGCTCTATGCAACCATATTTGGTGGGAGGCGTGAGATTGCTCGATTTCTCCGCGGGACCTTGTAGGCGGTTAGGATCCTTCGCCGGAATTAGGGTTGGATCAATCTTTAGGAATTGGATACAGCTTTGGAATCCCTAGAGTGCTTTTATGGGTCATATGTGGTGTGAGGTGTTGAGATTGAGCGATTTCTCCACCGGGACCTCGTAGGGGACTAGTATCGGTGATCTAGAGATAGACCCGATTAAGTTTGGATTTCCACGACTTAACTTACTCATCATAGAAACATTTTTGCTTATCCGGTACCTAATACCGAATCCTAGGGGAGTATTGCCCGAATACCCCACTTTTTACTCGATTGAGATTCTCCTTCCATTTTACCCTTGCATATTCATCTCCGGTGTTTATCTCTTCAGACATTAGATCACCACACTATCCCATTATCATTAGGCTAGATAGCGAGAAGAAGTTAGTACTAGTAGCCCCTGCTCCTTGTGGATTCGACTCACCCCGACTCACCGGGTATTTATTACTTCGACACCCGTGCACTTGCGGTACACACACGCATATTCGGACGTGTCAGCAGGCTTCCTAGAGGCTTCTCCGCCAATGACTTGACTATTTGCCCCACTTGGTTCTCCAAATTATGTAAAGAAGCGGTATGATTATAGAGTGTTGCCTCTATGTTTTGGAACCCTATGTTGGTTGATTGAATGAACTTTGACAAAACCCATTCTAACAATCTCACACCTCATGCCAAATATGGTTGCATAGAGTATATGGAACACGGAGATAGGAAACACTCAATCGGAAGGGAAAGGGGACACTCAACTATCTCATGACTCACCCTCTCAACCCTCTTTAACCTTGACGTTCTAACTCTAATGGAGACCTCGTGCATTAATGTAATAGATCAAGCAATGTAAATCAATCACAAAGTTCAACAACATATGCTAGCAATGAAATCACAAGGTTAAAACTCAAATCAACTCGGATTAACTAGAAACATAGAGCAAATCAATACAAAAACATAGATCCTAGGGTTCATATGCCCAAATACCCACTAGGGTTTAGCCCTCCATGGGCCTAATTACAAAACAATAATGGATACAATAAAAAGCAATGAAATCCATAGAGAAAAACGCCCCTTGAATTCATGTAGATTGGCCTTGTTGTGTAGCTCAACGTCTTGATGGATTCCTCTCTGAAGCTAGGTCACCGGTGGCTTCCCAAGTGCTATGATGGTGAAGGACACTATCAAAGTTGGTGAAGAACATCCTCCAAATTGGCAAAGATGATAAGTGCTTGTGTGTTAAGAATGTGAAATGTTCTTTCCTTACGATGAGCATTATTTTTTTCAGGTTTAAGTGCTAATACATGTGTATTTGTGTTCTTTTGCGCATGTAGGGTTTTGAAGCCAAGTATTAAGAAAAGAAGCCAAAAGTAGATTGTGAACGCACTATTTTGTGGAATCTTGGAAAGAACAAACATAATGACACAAGTGGGGCTTTAAGATACGTGAATGTGTGCCAACCTCCATATATTCAAATTATTACAATGAGTTGGAGGGGCACGAAGGCAGTCACATTTGCGTATCCCGACTTGTGCATTGATAGAAAGATCTTCACCAATGAGGCCTTTGATTGAAGAAGAGTTGTGATCTACGGCATAAACGTGTGCCCATTTATGTTGCCTCGATGAAAAGTGTGTAATTGGGAGTGTTTTGGCGAATCACTGTAGCAAATCACTGTAACAATACACTATAGTAGTTAATATTCACAGCCAGCCAAAAATCAGGTTTCTGGAAAATCCACACGGGCTTGTGGAAATTCCCTAAGCCCGTGTGGAAATTCCACAGGCCAATGTGAAAAATCCATGGGGGCGTGCAGATGCCGGATTTCAGCCCTATTTAAGCCGCGGTTCAGTCCGATTTTGGGAGAAATCTTTTACCCTTCTCTCCAATATTTCTCTATCTTCTGAGAGGCGGTCAGCTAGGGTTTTGAGAGGCTTCGGCAAGTCTTTGGAGTAATTCTACGGATTTGACACCGCGCTTCGCTTGGAAGAAGGTTATTAGGGCAGCTTTTGTCGATACCGATCTGGCGAGATGTGCCCTAAGCAGGACAAGGGGATCTTTGGAGAAGACGAGGCTACTCCACAAGACCATCAACATGACTACCAAGGGGGTTTTCTATGGATTACTTGTTTTTAATTTTAATTTCATTATTGATTGTATCTTGCTCAATGGAGAGCTAAACCCCTAGTGGGTACTTGAATTTTATATACCCTAGGATGTTAATATTTCTCTGACCTTTTATTATGCCTTCCTTAATTGATGTTTTTAATTGAGTTTCAATCTTGAATGCTTGTTGAATGATTTCTCCCTTAGAGTGACACTAGGGTTGAGAGTTCATCTTGGTAACCACTTTGGATAGGCGACACGCCATGAGGGTTAGACAAAGTTAGATTGGAGAAGGTTGAGAGAGTTAGTCGAGAGGTAGCAGAGCGTCCCCTTTCACCTCTAGTGTGATTTATCCTACCTCCAATTCCTAGAGTCCTTTGCAGTTATAATAGAGTGAAGAAATAAAGGATGAACTCCGCTGGGGCTTAGTTGCAATAGCAATAGAGTTAAGCATTGAATTGACTTTAGTATCTGGGGCTTAATTGTGACTAGGGGTCTTTCGCCTAGACCAAAGGGTTAGATCTACACATAGAAATAGGGTTTATCACTTGAAATCCCTAGAACTCCATGCAACTTTGCACAGTATGAGGTGTTGAGACTGAGCGATTTCTCTGCCGGGATATAGTGTAGAGTTAGTCACAGTTGACCTTAGGTTTTGGACCATGTGCTTTAGGATTTCCATGACTCATTAAGCATTAGTTAGGAAGCATAATAGTAGGTCTTGAACTTGAAACATTAGTCCTAGGGTGGGCATTATCCGAGTACCCCACTTCTATCGATTGCTTTTCTTCTCAATTACTTGGGCCTCTCATTCTTGTTTCTTTTGTTTCTTCTTACATTACACTTTATCAACACAATCATTATTCATCTTCGATTGGTTAAGTAGCAATTTTAGTATTTTTATTCCCTATTCCCTGTGGATACGATACCTCACTCACTTGGGATTTATTACTTTGACAAACACGTACACTTGCGGGTCACACGCAAGTGGCATTGTCAAAAGACCTTCTCTCCAAACCCTAGCCGACTTGCCCTCCAAGTACTCACTGAAAGCTATGCAAAAAGTCTCCAAAAAATAAAGCAAATGGTGTATTTATAGCTTAGAATCACATCTACCACGAGCCCTTACGCGCGCGTGTGGATTTTCTACGCGCCTGTGTGGGCTGCACGAATTTCCACCCCCTATGTACAAACAGCTCACAGTTGCGAAATTTTTTCTCTAATTTTCTAATTTTTTTTTTCAAAATAAAACTAGCATACTAAAGTACCAAAAAATAATGAACTAGTGTCTTCATAGCTCTAATGAGTGAGAAAAGTGCATAAAGAGCAATCGTATAAAGGAAAATGAGGGAAGAACCTCCAAGGTAATGTCCCACCGGACAGACTCTTGAATTGAGAACAATCGGTCCCAACCTCCCACACTAACAAGCTCTTTGACCACCTCAGCAAGACTAATATCCTCTAGTGCATCTCAGTCGATGAAGCGCGATGGCCCAATCTTAAGGTGCTAGAGACGCTTGAACCTTTGCTGATGAACGAGGTCAAGAAATTCAACCTTGGCTATAGTAATTTCCACAAACGTGATCCGGACATTCTCCTCTTAAGGCCTCATATTCGGGCACACGATCATGTGGTCGGCTATAAGACTTTCCTTCATCGACCCATCTTCAAAAGGTCTTGTAACCTTCACAAAGAGAAGGAATGTGAAGATTTAACTGCCTTTGTGCACTTCCAACTGGTGAATTGATTTGAATCTCCTTGGAAGTTGGCACAAATCTCCTCATTCATGAACTACTCTTGGGTCTTTATCTTTGAATTGCACAATAGCTCTCAACATTGTGCCTTAATACCCTATCTTTGCTTCCTTTCGAATCTTCTAAGTATTTCACAACCTACTCGCATAAAAGAACACCCAATACGTGATATGAGACATAAACCACGTATAAAATGATACTCAATGCATGTAAAACACATATAAAAACATGTTTAATCAAGCACTTATCAGAGTGCCCCTATGAGTACCCCTGTGAAGATCCACAAGCCCGTGCAGAGTTTCTACAAGGGCGTGTGGAACACTTAGCCAAATTTCTCGGGTGGACAAAGAAGTCACAGAGGCGTGTGGGTGCCCCTGTGGGTTGGGCACACGGGCGTAGGGAATTTCCACATGCCCGTGTGGATGTGTTAAGAGGTAAGTTATACTATCCTGAGAGCACACAGGGGTGTGTGAATGCCCTGTGAAGCTCCCCTGTGGAGTCACACGGCGTAGGTAATTTCCACACGCCCGTGTGGATGCATAGAACATCAAGAGGCATGGCTTTTCTATAAAATGCTCATGCCCCTTCGTTCCTTAACCACCAAAACACTCAAACAGTGACTCTCTTGGCTCTCCAAACTCCTCACTATCTGTATATAGGCATCTAGGGTAGTTTGCCGGCCATATTCAAGGTTTTTCATATTCACTTTGTCGGTAAGACCTCTTTCTCGATTTCTTTCACCGTACTTGATTTAGTTTGATTAAACTGGTGATTGTCACTTTGGTTGCATTTTAAAATAGTTGGTGCTTGTTTAGAAAGAGTTTTGAGTGAATTTCTTGATGTATTTGTGGACTTTTGCATAGTGGTCGTGCGGTTTACACGCCCCATGGATCCACTTGGGCGTGTAGAATTTCCACACGACCATGTGGATTTCTGCAGTATTTTTACTTTGAGTGAATTTGATCGATTCTTTTTCAATTCTTGCAGATATGGCACCCAAAACTAAGAAACAAGCCGGCAAGCATCCTAAAGAGCATTCCCCTGAGCCAAAGCATATGGAGTTCGCCATTTCGGAGCACCAGGCTCGGTTTGAGCGACTATTGAAGCTCAAGTTCGGTCAAACATGATTCCTAGACTTGAGCGCGATCAAGGAGGTTCAGCTGGTGGATGATATGACAGATAAGGTTGAGAAGCTCCTCACCGTCAGTAGTTGCTGCAGATTATTGACCATTCATGATCCTGCCATTCGGATGCTGACATTGGAAGTGTTAGCATCGTTCGAGTTTGACTGTTCATACTCCAGCTTTGGTAGCATCGATGTCATCTAGTTCATTGCTTTCAGATAGTATCATAGTATGAGTGTCACACAGTTTGTAGTCCATTTCGGTCTGTATGATGAGCCGTCATTAGTACAGAGGAGTATGAGCAGCTACTGGCGGATTATCACGGCAGCCTAACACCGTAGCGTGTACATAGAGCGCTGTGCGGACAGGGTCAGTATGAGCCACGGGTTTCATAGGCCACCTATCTCTCCCGGCCGAACAACCGATACATTCACACCGTTCTGAGCAGATCAGTGAACGGCCATAGAGATAGCATCGGTGTACTCAGCTGACAGGAGTTGTTATATCTATATTCCATGGTACAAAGCACACCGATCCACCTTGGATACATCCTGGCAAAGTACTTACGGCATCAGGGACAATATGCCAGGATCGGCGTCCTCTTCTCTGGTTCTTACATCACTAAACTTATCATCAGGATGGGTTTGTTAGACATGATCAGAGGGACTGAGAAAACGATCATACCAGCACACCTCGGCTTGGAGACTATGAGGCTCATGGGCATAATACAATGATATAGAGACGGGGTCTATGTGATTCTTGCTGGTTTGGAGTTCCTAGATCCTTCATCCTTGCTCGTTGAAACCTTGAGGTAAGCATTTCTTTTCTTTGTCTTCCTTGTTTCGTTGATTGGATGAATGGATCTAGGGTTATGGAGGAAGCTTGAAAGGCTTGATCATTGTTCTTCTTGATTTCTTGTCACTATCCAAACTTGAGAAAATAATTTGCATTGTTATGCTTCCTTGATCAATTGTATCCATGAACCAATTCTTCATATGGTTCTTGGTCTTCTTTTTTGCCCCAGTCATTTAGGCCAAGTCCGTTTGAGTGCGTTCGAGTCTTTGATTTAGAGTGAAGCTCAAACCCTTAGGAATTTATTAGAAACCCTGAAACCCGATTTTGAGCCAACCCTAGGATCGATTTAGGGTTGCTTTGCATGGTTGAACCTAGTTTTCATTCTTGTGTTTCTTAGCTTATTCTTGCTTGTTTTTGTGTGTTTGTGTGTGTGTGTGTGTGTGTGTTTTTGTTAGCTGGTGAGAGCTCGATTTGAGGCAAGAAACTAGTGGAGGGGTAGTACACTTGAGGTTTAAATCACGTAAGTTGTCAGTGGGTTTTGGGATTACATGATTCTATTAGAATAATACTTGAAAATCTTCATTGTTTTTCTTGAGAGTTATTGATGGCTCTATCACAATAAATAGATGCTTTGCTCGGCTCGGAAGAATTTATATACTATTGAATTATGTATGACACCCTTAATGTTTGGATGAATGTTTTTATGATTATAATAGTATTTTGGAGTTGAAGTGATTTATGGACCCTTGTTTATCTAAACATGCTTCTAGCATGGATACTTGTGAATATGGATTGCATTCCCTATGTTTAAATATTGTCCTAAATATGGACCCTTTGATGAGATGTGCATGTATTTATTGATTTGGATAGTGATGGGGTCTGTAACCCGCCTATAATAGTAGGGGGTCCCCACAGACCAGCCTTTAGAGGTGGCATGGAGGACCTATTTTCTTTGTCCTCTTTAGGTGGTGTGCAGAACCCTAATTGGACCATGCATCAGGAGTCCGAAGTCACCATACGAAACTAGTGGGTCAACATCAAGGACATGAGGACCTTGATAACTCTAAACTTAGCTATGACTACAGCTAGAGTTTAGAGGATTTTCTAAACCAATGATTGATTGATTGAGACGAAAGTATTGTATTTGAGAAATTCATATTCTTGTGATGAACTATTATTTTTGTATTGATCTCGCCTATATTCTTGAAATGAAAAAGAATGAGTTTTACAACGAGTTTTATGGTTCGCTGCTTCAAAACTCATATTATGCTTGAGAATGGTTTTCGAATGTCAAAACCCTTATTTGAGCCAAATGGATCTTTTATGTTATCTACATTTATCATATGCATATGTATGTTGCTATATTCATAATGATTTATTCAGAGATATAAGTTGTATTTTAAAAGTTGGTTTTTTGCAAATTATCAATTTGGTTTTTATATTCATTTAGAATTGTGGTAACCCACTCACTAAGTGACTTAGGTTCCTCACCCTCTCTCTTCGTTCCAGACTCTAACGATCAATCGCGTGGTGGTGAGACGGAGTGCTTGGTATTTACTTTCCTTCTATCATTATTCATTTCCAGTTGAACATAAGTATGTTGTATAAGGACATGAATCCACTAGCATGTTCAAACTCTATATGAATTGTTTGTTTCCTTATCTACATTCTTGGAAATTTTGTTGTATTTATGACCAGTATATTTCTTGAACTCTACTATTAGGTTATTATATTGTTGATGTTTTCCCTATGTATCTTTGTGTTTTCTATTTTATATATGCTATTTATTGTTGTTTATTTTAGGGTTTTGTTAGCCTTGCGGCGACTGGAGGATTGAGTGGTATGTGTATCTCTCCTCCAGTTTCAGTGATGTTTGTCGCGTGCTGGGTCCGCGGGTTGGGCCGTGACACCCTCTAAAAATATCTTGATTGAGTATACACTCCTTTGAAAATGATAATTGCATGTATGCACCCAGCTTTCTCACTCGGTTGTCTAAATACTTCTATCAACATTTTTATTAAAACTGATCGAAGTAAAGTAGATGCATACAAGTGTATGTGTTGAAGTAATATATGCAAAAGCAAAGTCGAATCCATAGAGACTAGATAGTAGAAGTATTAACCATATCTTCATTAGCTAACTAAAACACAAATCAAATTTTACTTTTAGAATTAAAAAGAAACAATAAAAACAAGTATAAGACCAAAATAAGAGTGTAAGGAATTAAATGCAATGAATAGAGAAGTGCCGAATCGATTTCACTTGGGAATTTAACAAATAGGATGATTGCAATTCAATAAAAACCAAATGTTAGCTAACCGGAACATGGAAAACCAAAACACACACCAAGTGTTATCTCAAGAATCCTTAGTGTTTGAACCTATGCTGAGGATGGAAATGAATCTCTCCTACTCCTATCCTTGCATGATTGCAATGGTCTCTAGGATCTCCATGTCAAGAATCGGGGATGAACCACCAAAATTCCAATCGAAAGGAACATGTGGCCTTTACTATTTCTAGAGAGCATCAATGATACCTACTCATCCAAGTGTGATCTAATTACAAGGATCTCTTAATACATAACAATGCCCCATGCGTATGTCCCGCAAGTGCACGGGTTTGTCGAAGCAATAAATCCCAGATGAGTGGGTATCGTATCCACAGAGAGTAGAGAATAAAAATAATTAAATTGTTTCTTAACTAAATGAAAAGTAAATAGTGATTTGTGTGACAAAATGTGATCTAACAAAAGTAAAAGAAACAAGAGAAAGAGTGCAACTAAAGGGGAGGTAAGGCAATCGATATAAGTGGGGTACCCAGATATTGTTCCGCCTAGGACAATCATTTCAAGTGCAAAAACCCTCTATTATGCTTTCTAACTAATGCATTAATGAGTCATGAAAATTCTTAAATACATGGTCCCAAATTTAAGGTCAACCATGCCTTACTCTATACATGTCCCGGAGGAGAAATTGAATAACATCTCAACATCGCACTCGTATAGAATCGCAATGAGTTCTAGGGATTCCAAGTGATAAATCCTCTTCCTAGATGTAGACCTAACCCTTTGGTCCTGGTGGAAGGTCCCTAGCCATAATTAAGCCCTAGGTGCTAAAATCACTTCAACGGTTCACTCTGTTGCCCCTGCAACTAAGCCCCAGCGGAAGGTCATCCCTTAGCCCATTCACTCTACTATGACTGCAAAGAGCTCAAGGAAATGGAGGTAGAATAAATCACACCGGAGGGGAAAGGGGACACTCCGCTACCTCTCGACTCACCCTCTCAACCTTCTCCAATCTAGCTTTATCTAACTCTTGTGGTGTGTCACTCAGTCACAAGAGTTACCAACATGAACTCTCAACCCTAGTGTCACTCTAAGGGAGTATTCACACAATCAAGCATACAAGATTGGAACTTAAATAAAGCATCAATTAATTGAAAGCATAATAAAAAGGTTTAATGAAACAAATACATCCTAGGGTTCACAAATATCCAAGTACCCACTAGGAGGTTTAGCTCTCCATGGAGCTAATTACAATCAATGATATCAAATGTAAAAGCAAAGAATCCATAGAAAACCCCCTCGATAGTCGTTGCGATGGTCTTGTGGAGAGTCCTCCACTCGTCCAAGGATCCCTTTGTCCGGCCTAAGATACACCTCGCCGGATCGGTACAGACGAAAGCTCTCCCACTAACCTTCTTCCAAATAAAGCACGATATCAGAGCCTAGAACCTCTCCAAATCCCTAGCCAATACCTCTCAAAACCCTAGCCATAGCCCTCTCTCAAGTTGGGGAAAAGATGGAGAAAAGAATACTGAAATCAGGACTTAAATAGAGCTGGAATCTGGAATCCACACGCCCATGTCGGCGCCCTTGTGGATTTTCCGCACGGGCGTGTGGAATTTCCACAAGCCCGTATGGATTCTCTGTTTTACTCCTTCTTCGGCCGACTATAAACAGTACTTGCTACAGTGTTTGCTGCAGTACTGGCTCGAAACACTCCTGAATCCATGTTTTCATCGAGGTAATGTAAACGGGCACACGTTAACGCCGTTGATCGCTTTGCTTCTTCAATAAATGGACACGTTGGTGGAGATCTTGCTATACATGCACAAGCTGGAATGCTTGAATGTGACTGCCCTTGTGCCCCTCCAAATCGTTGGGCTAACTTGAATACAAGAAGGTTGGCACACATTCTCGCATCTTCAACTCGACTTATGTCTTCACCTTTGAGCCTTCTCAAGACTTCCTCCAAATGGTACATTCACGATCTACATTGGCTTTTTTCTCTAAGCTTCGGCTTCACAACCCTATATGAATGAAAGTAACATAAATGCGCACATATTAGCGTTAAAACCCGAGAAAAGTAATGCTCATCATAAGGAAAGAACACTTCTTATTCTTATCACATAAGGACTTATCAATACACAAGAGAAATCATAATGGTAAAGCCACTTTTCAATACGCAAAACCAACAATAAAAATAAGGATGAATCTAGAAGCAAAAGATAAATCTAAATTAAAAAGGCAATAAAAAAGAAAAAGAAATCCAAAGCTACATCAATTAGAGCACTCAAGGCAGTTAAACCTCCATGGGCTCATGTTCATCAATACAAGGTAAATCTCAATCTCTAAAACCCTAAACATATAAAGAAAACCCCCTGTCTCAATATTGTGTGGTTGGAGATGATGTGAGCCACTATCGTCATCAATGGATCGTCACTCCGGCGACTTCTTTGAACTCCTTCTTCAATCCTTCAAGCCTCCTTTAACCACAGCCGAAGAACTCCAGAACTTTTTCCCCCAATTTCGACGCAAAACTTGGATGCCCTAAAACTCTTCAATCTTCTATTATACCTACAGGACAAGACCATTATATGGGTTTGTACATGGGCTTGCACCCTACCCGTGTATCTCTCTATTTGATGGTTTTGGCATCGATTTACTCCTGATTTGCTTCCTTTAGCTCTTGTTGTGCTTCTTTCAACGTGTGATATAAAATGAACAACTAAGTATCAATTATCCAAAGAAACAAAACTCAAAATGATCGATGAAGTTCTAAATACAATTGATAAAACATGTATAAAATAGCACTTATCAACAATCCTTGATAAATTTAACTAGGGCCCTAACCATGGGTAGATATTAACCCATCACAATTTAAAATTTCCATTGTACCCTTATCTATTTCTAATTTTCTATTTTCTTCTCTTTTCCTTTTTCATATTTTATTTTCTCTTTTCTCGCTTCTTTTCTTTCCGCTTCAAATGGAACAAAGAAGAGTTTTTTTTCTCTCCATCCATAGCAAAGAGCTACTTCCAATAAAGCTTCTTCTTTGAAAATATGTACAAATTATTCGAAGGACATCATTTTCCTTTTCAGTGCATTAGAGGACAAATTTCTTTTTTAAGTCACTCCAATGGAGCTTCTTTTTGTTAACTTGCAAAGAAATCATAAATTATCCAATTTAAGGCATAAAGTTTAAAATCTTCTCATTTTTCTTGGTTGAGCACTAAATATGCATTAATTGCCCTTAATTACACTTTGGTCCATTAGGTTTTCCAAGTAGTGCCATAATGGCATTTTGTTGTTCTAATTTGTTCTAACAATGTTCTAATCTCCTTATAGTGCCCTAATTAGCCCTTTTAGTGTTCTTATTTATTCTAATAATTTCATAATGTTTATAGTTCCGGGGCGGTCAAAGGTTGATCCAAAACCGGGCCGGCCTATAATGCCACCCCACTGGGCCAGTTAGCCTGGAGAACAAGGAGGGTTAGGGTGACCAGAAACCAGCTCGGGGCACAACTACAAACCGGTGGGCCAGGCCAAAAGCCGCCTGTTTACGGGCTGGCCGACTAGGTGTTAAATTTTTTTTAAATAAAATTTAAAATGTAATTTTATATTTTAATAGATAATCAAAATGTAAAAATCAATACCAAACTATGATCGTGTTCATAACTCCTTTTTATAGGCAGTTTCCATGTATTTTTCCTTACATTGGTCGATGTGGGACTAAATTTTAATAGTGTAAAGTTTACATATTGTTTATATATTTAGTATAGGAACATTATAAATAAAAAATTTGTTGGTAGGTTTGGTAGAGTAATAATGTTATATAGTTGTTGTCATGAATTTGAATCCCATTAACTACAATGTTAATATTTGTTTTTTCCAAAACACAAATATAATATTTAAAATTAAAAAATATTTAAGATAATTTTATATAAATTGTAATAATAAAAAACTTTCATTTATTAATCTATTTTGTTAAACTATTACTAATTTTTCCCCCAAAAATCCAATATAATTTTTTGAAATTTAAAAATATTCTATGATAATTTCATATAAATTACAACAACTAAAAAATTTTATAACTATCAATTTATTTTTTTTAATACTTATTATGTAATGTTTTTTATAATATTTCCAAAAAGAGATGTTAGTGACATAAGATTAAATGTAATTCTATTTAATAATCATTTGATTAAACTGGATCATTAGGTAGTGGGAATTGAAGAGATCTTATTAAATGAGAAATTTATTCTTCTATAAAAAATTCAAATATAAAAATGATAAATCTACAAAAATTTTAAATATTAATGATTTTTTTTTTACAAAGTCGACAAAGCAAAAGACGAACGGGTAACGGAGATGCACCAGTTATGGTGGTTGTACAAACAGGGAGAACGAGAGGCATTCCTTACATAGAACTACCACAGAGGATCCAGAAAGTGAATTGTAACTTAAGAGGTTCGAACTCCCCACAGTTCCTAATGAGATAGTTGTTAACATTTTCTTATTGTGAATATATTAATCCTAATTTTAAATTAGATTCTTTTTGATGAAATATCTTGTTAACATGGAAATGGTTAAAATTTTATAATTAATTTTTTTTTAAAATTACATGAAAAATTTATTATTTATTTAACAAAAATTTAAGTTAATTATTTATTAGTCATAATTTCAAATAATATTATGATTTTAAACCGATAATCATTTAAAAATACACAATATTTCAGAGATTTCATAAAAAAATACACAAAATTTATTATAAAAAAGATTATGGTTTTAAATTAATAATATTTTTATACTAGTAAGCACCATTGCAATTAAATTATGTTATTTCTATAACAATATTTTTCTATATGATAATTTGGTATAAATATTCCATTCATTTAAATAATATTAATAATGGAGATGAATAATATTTACAAACAAATAATGTATTTGTACAAGTAAATGATAATAATGTTCTGTAGTAATCTAGTACCAACTATTTGTAGTTCAATTGGTTAGAACTTCGCAAGACCACTAAAAGGTCTTGGGTTGAATTTATGTCCAATTGATATGTATATATGTATAAGTATTACTAAGTATACTTTTCTTATATTGAACATCACTTTTATCGGATTTTACAGGGCACATTCGTGTGTATTTGTATTCTTTTCTGCATTTAAAGTTGTGGAGACAAGTTTGGAAGAAAAGAAACAAAAATAGATCATGAACATGATCTTTGAAGAAATCTCTTGCATCGAACAAGGATCAAGGCACAAGTTGTGATTAATGCATGTGGGTATGTGCCAACCTCCGAAAAGTGTGCAAGTGAACCTACAAATTGGAGGAGCACAAAGGCAGTCACACATACATGCTCCAACTTTTGTAGTATTTTCAAGAGCTTCATTAATGTGTTGGAAAGTGAGGATGCGACATGATCTACCGCATGGATGTGTGCTCAACCATGCGGCCTCAATGGTAGAAGATGATTTCAGAAGTGCTGTAGCAAATTACTGTAGCAATTACTGTTAACAGCGCGTGGAAAATAAAGAGCCTGGAAATTCACACGGCCATGTGGAATTTCCACAAGGGCGTGTGAAATCCCGATTTCAACCCTTTAAATACCGCTTCGAAATATCGTTTGAGATCCCTTTTTCCTATTATTTTCCTATCTTTTGGTGAGAGTGCGGCTAGGGTTAGGAGAGATTGTTGCTCAGATTTTGGAGCATTTCTACGGCATTCGACATTGATTTTCTTCGACGGAGTGTTATTGGGGGAGCTTTCAACTGCATTGATTTGACGAGGTGTGCCTTAGGCTCGACAAAGGAGTCTTTGTTGAAGTAGAAGCCGCTCTTCAAGACCATCATCACGGAAAGCAAGGGGTTATCTTTATGAAGTTTTTGCATCCACTTTTGATTTCATCCTTGATTTTGTATTGCTTCATGAAGAGCTAAACCCTTACTGGGTACTTTGACTTTTATACCCTAGGATGATTTTGTTTCATTAACTTCTATTTTGTTTCCTTTAATTGATGTTTTAATTGAGTTTTAATATTGTTTAATTTTTGGTTTGGTTTTCCCTTAGAATGACACTAAGGTTGAGAATTCATCTTGGTAACCTCTTGAATGAGTGACACTTCATTAGGTTAGATTTAGCAAGATTGAAGAGGGTTGAGTGGGTGAGTCGAGAGGTAGAGGAGCATCCCCTTTCCCTTTCGGTATGATTTATCCTACCTCCACATTCCAAGAGTTCTTTGCGGTTATGATAGAGTGAAGTGTTAAGAGATCTATTCCACTGGGGCTTACTTGTACGAGCAACAAAGTGAAGTGTTGAGAAATCCTTAGTACTTGGGCTTAATTGTGAATAAGGATCTTTCGCCTGGACGAAAGGTTTTGATCTAAATTAGGGAATAGGTTTTATCACTTGGAGTCCCTAGAACCTCAAGTAGTCCCACATAATGTGAGGTGTTGAGAATATCCCTTTCTGCCGGATCATAGTGTAGAGGGCTAGTCATGGTTGACCTTAGGTTTGGGACCATGTGTCTTTGGATTTCCACGACTCATTAAGCTTTAATTAAGGGAGCATACTATTAGTCTTGCATTTGAAACAATAGTTCTAGGGTGATCATTGTCCAGGTACACCATTTTACCATTAGTTACTTTCTCCAATTACTCTTGTTTGCTCTCTTTTCCTGCACTTTTATTTATTTTCGTTAATCGTTTGAATCACAATCACCAATCGATTTTCACTATTAGGTAAGTAACAATACTTCTTGTTTCTAGACATCAATTCCCTGTGGATTCGACTACCCATCTGTTGGGTACTTTATTACTTTCGACAACCTATGCACTTGCGGTACACATACGCAAGGAGTTTGTCACTAATGCATGATTCTCATGGGTGTTTTTTTAATAATAATAAAAAAAAAAGCCAACATGTCTGGTTGACCCAGTGGTTCAACCCGCTGGTTCACAGGTTGGTAAAAGCCCACCTGTAATATGGCCACTACAGTGCGGCCCAATTACATGTTGCCGGCTCGGTGGGTTTCGTCGGGGCGATTCCACACCGTGCCATGCCAAATTTCGGCATGTGTCCCTCTATACATGGGTGTTACGTATAGATTTATAAATATATAAAAATGTCATAAAGATAACATCCCTAAACCTAGGAGAAATTTTAAGAGTTTCCTATCATTGCCTTTGCTGGGGATTAAGATAGTATAACTAAAGTTTAGTTGTTTAAAATAGTTTGGAGTAGAGGATGGCCCATATATATATTATATTTATATTTATATTTATGAAGCACATAAGTCCAAGTGAGCTCAACCCGTAACCAGACCATCTACAGTGCGGATCAGTTACAGTTACCGACCCGACCCACCTGGTCAGATGGACTGGCGGGTTGTTTTTGGGCCGGGCCAAAAGTCATCATGGGCCTAATATATATATATATATATATTATTACTTCCAATAACAATAACATCCCTCCCATATAATTACTAGAATCTTAAACCATAATCTTCTAAGGTGGTTAAGGAAATATAATCTTTGCTATGAAAATTCTATATATTTCTTTCCTAATGTAATCTCTAAAATTTTTAAATATATTATTAACTTAAAATTATAATATTATCTACAATATTAATTAATAAATAATTAAATTAAAATTTTTATTGGATTAATAAGGAAGTTTTTCACTCCAACATAGTTTATTAAAAAAATATTTCAACTATAAATTTTTCATAATCTTCATATTAACTATATATTTTAATGAAAAAAATCTAAATTAGGATAAAAACAATCATTATAAGTTTATATTAACAATTTTTCATAATAAAACAACCATTCATATTTTAAAATTTCTTAGATTTATTATTTCTATATTTAAATATAAAAAATTATTTAGTATATTTTTTCAATTTTTGCTATCTAATGACCCTCTTTAATTAAATCAATGGTTCTTCAATATATTAATCTTATGTCTATTAATATCCAATTTTTAAAAAATTGTTAATAAGCATTTAACAAAATAAAGAAACAACTATAAAATGTTTTTAATTAGTTTGATTTATTTGAATTATCTTAAATAATTTTAAATGTGTAAAAATTCCATTCAATATATGGCTAAAAAAAATTAAACGTAGCTAAGAAGGTTTGAAATCTTGACGCAAGAAAACACTTTGGTAACATCACTCTGACTATTTCGCCAGCAAATTTTCATTTGTTTTTTTACTTTTACTAAAAGATATAAACAATTGATAAGGTTTACATAAGTTAAATTTAGTCCAACATCACCTAGGATAAAGAAAAAAAGCATATCAGTTGGCTATAAAAACTGGTGAACACAAATTTATTTTGTGTTTTTTTCATATATTTTATTTATTTTAAATGATATTTAAAATTTAATTAAAATAAATAAATAAATAAATAAATAAAAACCAGCGGGCCGACCCGTGAACCGGCGGGTTCCGGCCCGGCCCTCCGGTTTTGGAATTCTCCCAAGCCGGGTCCGGATCACCTCAAGGTGATCCGCGGTGCCGCTGGGCCGAACCGGACCGACGGTTTGGTACTATTAGCCTGGCCGGTTACGGGTCGGCCTTTGGTGACCTGAACCCGTCGGATCGGGCCCAGCGGGTCCGGTTAATTGGCCTCTGGCCTCTATACCTTTCCCTAATTGGATCTCTTTCCCGAACTGTATCTACCTCTCTTAGTAGGCCTGTCATGTCCCTTTCCCAATCCTTAACTGACTAAGCATACTTGCCCTAAGCGCCCAAGGAATCCTGATGGCACCTTGGAGGATAAATTTTAGATAAACACCAATTTTAATCTATTTAATATTTATTTAAATAAATATTTAAAATAAAAAAAAAATTTTTTAAAGAATTAAAAAAGATTTATTAAAATTAGTATTTTGTAAATATATTTATTAAAATATTACATTGGTAAAAATCAACTGTAAATTATTTGGTTGGTGAACATCTATATAAATTAGGGGCCTATTGCTTTCAATTAGTTTTGAACTCAAAACTTTTTAATTATCTCATCTTGGTTTGTGGAAAAAAAAAGTAAGTACTACTAGATTATGAGTATTTGATTACATCCACAAACTTCATTTCGTAAAAAATTTAATTATTTATTAATTAACTTTTAAAGTTATTAAAGTTTGTTTATTATCAATTAAAAACCATATTTTTAAATGTCAAATATTTTCCTCCTAGGCTCCTACATGGAAGTATCCCGGTTGACTTCATAGTCAACAACGAAACATCGTTGCAACTTGTTGACCTTTTTTATGGTTGTTTGTCTGTACTCCATCTTTAGCCATTTCTTTCTCACCCCTTTTCTCATCCTTTATTTCAGTTCTTTGAAGGTTTTGCCTCCTCATATTTGCTTCCATTCGTAAGTTGCGCTTCCTTGGTTCTGTAAATGTTGTCTCGGAAGTTAGGAACTTGGGGCTTTTCTCTGTTTCTGAGATCATGTTTTATCTTGTCATATTTCATTTATTGCATCTAATTTTGCTATTATATATTTTCTCTTCATATCTTGTGTGGAAAGCAGATTTATCTTTTCATTATGAGTTATTTTGCAAAGTTATTAGTCTAATTGAGCATTCTTTGCCGTTAACTTTGTGTCAATTCTTAATCATCCATGTTCTTTCATGTTGCAGAAATAGTTACTAAGGAAGAAAAATTGTTCGTTCAATTTATTGCAAGAACAAAAATTTTCTTGCTGTGAGTCATTTCTGTTTCCATAGGAACAAATGAAGAATCTATGTTGAAAACCACAAAATGTCAGTAGTGGAATGGATACCAATTGGAACTCTTCTTACATTGCTCACAGATCAGGTTTTAGAAACCGCTGTAGCTGCAAGAGATGTTCTTATTGAGCAGAAGAGTTTCAAGTCTTTATCAAAATATCTATTTGATATAGAACCAGTTTTGAAGGAATTGCAGCTTCGGGAGCTTAATGACACTGAAACTGCAAGGCAGGCTTTACAATTTCTCGAAGAAGATGTTAAAATGGCAAAGGACTTAGTAGACAAGTACAAAAACCGTTCCTGTTTCTATTTGCTAGTAAAATGCCGATCAATAGTAAAGGAGGTACAAGATGTTACTAGGAATATTGGAAGATCTCTAGCAGCATTATCTCTTGCAAGCACTGAAATTCTTTCAGACATAACAGATAACATAAATAAGTTACATGGAGAGATGCAAAGAGCCGTGTTTGAGGCTTCTCAGTCACAGCTCAGAGTTGTTGAGAGGCTGGAGGAAGGTCTACGTGAGCAAATAAGAGATCAAGGGTTTGCAAACATCATGCTAGAAGAAATAGCAAGAGCTGTAAGTGTGCCTGTGGAGCCTTCGGAGATAAGTGAAGAGTTAGCGAGATTGCGAAATGAAAAGGAAGAAGCAGCTGAGCGTAAAGAAAGAGTGGAAGCACACTTTCTAGAGCAGGTTATTGAGCTTTTATCTCGTGCTGATGCCGCAAATAATTTGGAGCAAATCAGGAGTCAGTATTACCGTCGAATGGAGACTGCAGAAAAGTTTGTTTCTGGTGAATACATTCCGCCATTGGAAGCATTTCTTTGTCCTATTGAGGGTACCGTGATGGTTGATCCTGTCAGTCTTTGTACTGGAACTACATGTGAAAGAACGGCAATCGAAGGTTGGCTTCAAAGTGGAAATATTACTGATCCTGTCACAAACCAACCGCTTGATGAATTCACAATTAGAAGTAACATTCTTTTAAGACAATCAATAGAAGAGTGGAGAGAACTGAATTATTGCCTTAAAATTAGATCTGCCAAGTTGGGTTTCACTGATGGTTCTGATTCGGCTTGTGAAAGGTCTTTTGTCACATTGCAAGAAATTGTCAAAGAAAACAAAGTCAATAAAGATTGGATTGCTATTGATGGCCTTATTGAAGTAATTCTTTCATTTATTGGGACCTCTCATAATAAAAACTTGAAGAGTAAAGCATTGGTTACATTGTTAGCCATCACTGAACAGCACGAACAAAACAAGGTAAAATGCTTTAAAATGCAATTTTTTTTTCTGTCATATGTAATTGAGTAATTCTTGTAAACTTTTGACAAGAATTATTTGATCAAGTTGCTCAGCTTAACTACGATTATAAATTTTTGTCTTCTATATAGACTTGAGAAGTGGTTATTATTGTAGATCATTCATGAAATTTAACCTTGTTGTGCCAATGAATTATAATATTTTGGAGCTTTAACTTCTGCCCTCTTATGTGCTCCTAATTAGCCAGCAAAACAATTACATGATGTCAATTATTTGTGAGCTATCTGAAATATAGATTTCCTAAATTGCGTTACTGTTCTCAATATTAATTTCTCTGCGAGATAATCAACGTAATAGTCCTTGGAGATCTCACCCTTTTATTTCAATTGCCGTTGTTTCCGCCAATGCATTTAACTAAACCCACCCTCAATAATCAAGATTCTTAGCTTTCCATATTTCAATTGCTACTTATAAGATCTATAATGAGTGCTCACCAATTTGCTTACCATCAGTTCTTAAGTGGAACTAGTACGACATTGCTGTTTTTTATCAATTGAGGAAGGCTTATAATTCTAGGAGACACCCTTATATCGGTTTCTATTTTATTCTGTAAATGTTCTTCCATTGAGAAAATGTTGACCAAGCCAGATGAAAACTTAGTTGCACTATCCTTTCCTGCTATCACTATGAAGTTGATACATTCAACTGCCGAACATCACCCAGTATCACATTTAAATAACCCTTTAGTCAACAGAGCACAATGCTCATCTTGAGCTTATAATAACAATTATTCATTCCTGAACAGGATAGGGTGGTTGAAGCAGGAGGAATTGATCACATAGTACTCTGTTTGAGTCGTGGACAAATTATGTCAAAGCCTGCGATTTCACTGCTGTTTGAGATTCTTCATGTCAGTACCAAGTGGAATGATTCTGTGTGTGGAAAGCTGAAACAACATAATAGTGTTGTTCTGTTTTTGGTGATGCTAATGAAAAGTACAGATAGAGAATCAGCCGAGAAATCTGAAGCTATACTATTGAAGCTTTGTGATGATGATGACGAAATAGTTTCACGTGCGGCTGCTGCAAATTGGTATATGCCGTTGATTGACCGTCTCTGCAGAGGTTTGACAATTTTATTTTATTTTAATTCTCCATGATCTCTATGCTACTTGTTGTTTGTTTGTTCATTTGGCAGTTTACTTTTTATCCTGAAATTGCAGAAATTAATCATTTGGTCAGTTGATTAATATATTTCCCTATCTTGTAAAAGAAAACTATGCTTCTTGTTATCAATGTTTTCTTTTTTTAAGATGATTTCAAAAGAATTTATCTTAATCAAAGTAACTAGTCCACATATCATCTAACCTCAAAAAGAATAACATCGTGTTGCTAAATTTTTTTCTAATTTTTAGTTGGGCAATGCATAACTTGGTTGAATGAATGGACTTGTAGATGTTGGATGCATTACTGCAAAAAATGTGATCAAACTTGTACATGAGTTTAAGATGCTATTTGAAATGATATTCAGGACCAGAATCATCAAGAATATGCATGGCGAGAGTCATCACAAAATTGGAGTTGATTGATCAGAATATTCAACTTCTTGGCGAAGAAGGTGTTATTCCTCCGTTAGTTGAAATGGCATCTGAAAATCTTGAATCCAAAGAATTGGCTTTATCTGCATTGGCTAAACTCTCAAGCTGCCTTGAGAACAGAACACGTATAATCAGTGCTGCTGGACTTTGTTCTATTCTTGATCAGATGTTTTCTTCAAACTCTCCCACAATTATCATAGTTAAGTGCTCTGAAATTCTCGAAAGGCTCTCATCTGTAGAAAGCATAGAGCTCTTTCTCGATAACAATGGTTTGCGACTTCAATTAGAGCCGATAGTAACCAATTTGGTTGAGATGCTTCAGAAATCATTTCTTTCTGCCAGAATTAAAAAACCAGCATTGCACATACTTCTTAATCTATGCAAATTTGGAGAATTGCATGCTGAGGAGATGCCTGCTGCCTCTATGGTTCTTCACTTGCTTGAAGCCCCAGACCGGGAAATTCGAGAGGTAGCACTTAAGCTTATTTATCTTCTTGCTCGGTACAAACCAGAAGGCATTTCAGAGTTCCTACTTGCCAAAAGAATGCTCGAGACATTCACTGCCTTCCTTGATGATGAAAACCGAGCAGATTTGCAGATAGCAGCAATAGGTATTTTGGCATTTATTCCAAAATCTGAAGTGGCACTTACTCAATGCATGACAAACCTGGAAATGCTGCCTCTGCTACTGAACATTCTAAGAAATGGCGCAATGGAAGCCAAGGAAAACACACTTAGTGTTCTCTCAAGATTCGTAGACCCTTCTGACATCAAAATGCAGCTTATTGTAGCAAGAATGGGGCTTTTCTCATTGCTTGTGACTTTGCTTATGTCTGGTAGTATAGCAGCGAAGGCCCGAGCGGCCGCTTTGCTTGGTAACTTATCATTAAATAGCTCAAAATTAACAGTGCTGCCTGCTAATACAGGATGCTGGTGTTTCAGAAGACCGTCTGTTCCTGTTTGCAAACTGCATGGTGGTATCTGTGATGCTACCTCCTCACTCTGCTTGATACAAGCAAATGCATTACCGTCACTTGTTAAATTATTGCGAGAAGTGCATGATCATGTTGCAACCTATGAAACTCTTAAGACATTGGGAACATTAGTACAAGAAGATGCACCATATCAAGGAGCGAAAGTTCTGCATGATGCCGGAGCCATTGCTCCTATGTTGGATGTTTTCAAATGGGGATCATCGGATTTGATAGAACTCGTTCTTGGGATTCTTGAGAAATTATTTAAGGTTCATGAGGTTGCTGATTTTTATTACTCTGATGCTAAGATGCCTCTTATTGGTTTGTCGACAAGGAGCAATGAAAATGGAATTCTTGGCTTGAAGGCTGCCAGTGTATTGGCCGAGCTTGAGCGATACTCAAAATCAAGATCCATGCCACTTTTAGGTGCTTAAAGTAAGCAAAACTTGCCATTATCATTTGTGAGAAAGAGGAAAATAATTTCACACAGAGAGAGTGTGGCTCAACTCTCCTGTAAGAAGGTATGGATTTTATCTTATTTTTAAACATGAGTTTTTTCCTTATTTGGAAGATAATTTGTAATTAAAATTTTGGTGTAAATAGAGTGGAGTGGTAAAAAAATTTGACTACCACGTGGAAGGTTGATGGTTTGACTCCTTTTCCTTTTCTATGCGTAGTTAAGATATATATCAAATGTATGTGAGGGTGTTTTATCTGTATTATAAAAAAATATTGTGTAAATGCATGTTAATTTGTGAATTAAATCAGAAGCTTTGACTAAATTACCACAAACATTGCTGCATGCCAGCTAATCGACTAGTATGTACTAGTGTGTAGTGAAGAGTGGCTTGGTTCAATACGAAACTTAATTGAAGACACAGTGGTCATACCATCAAGGAATATATATTGATAGACAAAATATGAGAGAAAGAATGAGTTAGGTTTCATTGGGGCAAACTAGCCCATATAAATACAATAATGACATATACATGAGGATGTATATATACATATAAATACAATGTATATATACAAGCAGTATTATTACTCTAACATGCCCTCTTAGACTCACGGTGGGTCATGATAATGATAATATGAGCTTTAGTGAAAAGATCAGCAATTTGCTGTGTAGAGGCTATATAAGGAAGAAGAATATTGTTAGCAAGATAATGATGACCGACGAAGTGAAGAGCGACCTCAAGATGCTTCGTACGCTCATGAAATACAGGATTGGCGGTGATTTTGATGGCACTTTGGTTATTATAGTATATAGGAGTAGGGGTAGAGATAGAAACTCCAAAGGCCATCGATATATGACGCATCCAAAGAACCTCCTTAGTAGTAGAGGACATAGCACTATATCCAGCCTCAACAATGGAAAGAGCAACAGTAGATTGTTTCTTGCTTTTCCAAGAGATAAGGGAATCTCCAAGAAAAATGCAAAACCAGTAGTAGATCGTCGATCAGAAGCATCACAATAGGCACGCAACTCAAGAGAAGATGTGGCGGAGAAAAATAAAGAGCGAGATATAATGCCACCAAGATAACAAAGAACTTGTAAAGGAGCAGCATAATGAGTAGAGCGAGGAACACTCACAAACTGACTAAGAACACGAATAACATATGCAATATCAGGCCGAGTGATGGTCAGATAAACGAGAGCACCAACAAGTGCATGATAGCAAGTGGGATCAGGAAGAAGCTCTCCATAAGAAGAGGGACGGTTATGCAGCTTAATAGGAGTAAAGGCAGTGCAGAGATTAGTGATAGCAACTCATCGAAAAATATCAGAAATGTACTTCTGTTGAGACACTAGGTAACCTCGACGAGAATAAGCAACCTTAAGAAACAGAAATTAATGAAGAGGGCCAAGATCTTTCATCTGAAACTTAATAGGTAACCGCTGTTTTAGAGAAAGAACAATATCAACATTATCACTAGTAATCACCATATTGTCAACATAAAGAAGAAGAAGAGTAAGGCTTCGAGGAGTCTGTCGAGTGAAGATAGCTCTGTGAAGATGACAGACATGTTGAGAAGGATGAGACAAGCTAGGAGGAGTAATCATATAAATATCCTCAAAAAGATCTTCATGTAAGAAGGTATTGGTTACATCTAATTGATGAAGTGGTTAGTGACGAGCAGCAGTAATAGCGAAGAGAAGATGAACAGCAGTCAACTTGGTCATAGGAGCAAATGTCTCCTCATAATCAATGCCATATTCCTGAGTAAAACCACGAAGACGCACTTTGTGGCGCTCAATACTACTATCAGCGCAAAGTCTTAACTCGATAGACCCATCGACGGCTGATAGGAGTAACACCAGACAGAAGTCGAACAAGATCCCATGTATGCATGCGCTGAAGAGCATCAAGTTCCTCTGTCATAGCCTGTTGCCACAGGGGATGTTTTACCGCCTCATGATAAGACTGCGGCTCGGAATGAGAGTGAATAGTAGCAATAAAGGCATGGAAATTAGAATAGTAGATAGAGGAGAGAGAGGGTGTACTGAGCAGGAGGACATCGAGTACGGTCTAGATAACCACGGGGGACAACATGAGCATCTTTAGGAGAGAGTTGATAAGTGCTTGTGTGTTAAGAATGTGAAGTGTTCTTTCCTTACAATGAGTATTACTTTTATCAGGTTTAAGTGCTAATACATGTCTATTTGTATTCTTTTGCGCAGGTAGGGTTGTGAAGCTATGTTTTAAGAAAACAAACCAAAAGTAGATCGCGAATACACTATTTGATGAAATCTTAGAAGGAATAAACGCGAAGACACAAGTTGGGCTCAAAGATACGTGAATGTGTGCCAATCTCCATGTATTCAAGCAATTACAATGATTTGGAGGGGCACAAGAGCAGTCACATTTGCGTATCCTGACTTGTGCATTGATAGCAAGATCTTCACCAATGAACCCGTTTATTGAAGAAGCGACGTGATCTACGCCCGTGTGGAAATTTCACAGGGGTATGTGGAACATCCACAGGGCCGTGTAGATACCCGATTCCAGCCCTTTAAAAGCCGTGATTCAGTCCTGATTTCTCTATCTTATCCCCTATCTTTTCTTCCACCTTTCCCCATCTTTGGAGGCGCCCGCGGCTAGGGTTTGGAGAGGCTTTGGCAAGGCTTTGGAGAGGTTTGAGGGCCTTCGACACTGCGTTTCCTTCAGAAGAGAGCTATTGGGGGAGCTTTCGTCAGCACCGATCTGGCGAGGTGTGCCCTAGGTTTGACGAGGGGACTTTTGAAGAAGACGCGGCCAATCTACAAGACCTTCGACACGAACACAAGGACGTTTTCATTTATGGATTGTATCTCTTTGCTTTTGATTTCATTATCTATTGTAGTTTTCTCCATGGAGAACTAAACCCCTAGTGGGTACATGGATATTTGTGAACCCTAGGATGTATTCGTTTCATTGAACCTTTTTATTATGCTTTCAATTAATTGATGTTTTAATTGAGTTCCAATCTTGTATGCTTGATTGAGTGAATACTTCCTTAGAGTGACACTAGGGTTGAGAGTTCTTGTTGGTAACCCTTGTGAGTGAGTAACACACCACGAGAGTTAGACAAAGCTAGATTGGAGAGGGTTGAGATGGTGAGTCGAGAGGTAGCGGAGCGTCCCCTTTCCCCTCCGGTGTGATTTATTCTACCTCCATTTGCTCGAGCTCTTTGCGGTCATAGTAGAGTGAATGGGCTAAGGGATGGCCTTCCGCTGGGGCTTAGTTGCAGAGGCAACGGAGTGAAGCGTTGAAGTGATTTTAGCACCTAGGGCTTAATTGTAGCTAGGGACCTTTCACTTGGACCAAAGGGTTAGGTCTATATTTAGGAAGAGGATTTATCACTTGGAATCCCTAGAGCTCATTGCGATTTTATACGAGTGTGAGGTAGAGAGGTTATTCAATTTCTCCTTTGGAACATGTATAGAGTTAGGCATGGTTGACCTTAGATTTGGGACCATGTATTAAAGGATCTTCACGACTCATTAATGCATTAGTTATAAAGCATAATAGAGGGTTTTGCACTTGAAACGATTGTCCTAGGTGAAACAATATCCGGGTACCCCATTTATCGTCGATTGCCTCCCCTATCTTTTACTTGCGCCTCCTTTATCTTTTCTTATTTTCATTTACATTGAGTTTGTTTTCACATCACTATCAACATATTTTTATTCTAGTTAAATAGCAATCTTGGTGGTTCTAAACACTATTCCCTGTGCATTCGACTACCCTCTCACCTGGGTATTATTACTTCAACACCCGTGCACTTGCGGTTTACACGCATATTCGGTCGTCTCAAGGGTGGGTTGGCGGAGAAAAGACGAATAACCAGATTTATCAATGCATCCAGATGAAGTGGAAGGATTCGTAGAAATGTATGTCGAGACGTCTGGAGAAGGTACTGAACTAGCAATGGTAGTAGAACTCGGAAGAACTACGTAGGGGATAGAAGATGATTTACTAGTAGAAGATTGAAGAAAGGAAAGATTAGGGTAGGATTAAGAGAAATAAGGAGTATCTTCAAGAAATTTGACATGTTCAGAGCTATAATCGAGGAAAATGCACATAGTAGAACGAGGAGAAAGTTTGTTTCACTCTAGGGCAGGTAAAAGAACGAAATAGGTGCAATCAAAAGTGCGAAGATGACCATAAGAGGGAGTAAGCGAATAAAGACGTTTATAATGTGTGGTGCCGGAGAGAGTGGAGATAGGAGTATGATTAATGTGATTGACGGAGGTAAGAATGGCCTCAGCCTAGAAGGATTGAGGGACAAAAGAGGTAAAGAGAAGTGCACGTGCAATATTTAGGATATAACGATATTTACGCTCAGCGATACTATTCTGAGCAGGTGTATATGGATAAGATTGTTGAGGAATGGTGCCATGAGTAGAGAGTAATGTTTGGAAGGATATAGAGAGATACTTGCGTGTCCCATTAGAGTAAAAGATCTTAATGTGTTTAATAAACTATGTATACCATTTGCACAAATTGAGGGTAAATGGCTAAAATGCCAACGATCAAGAGAACACAGAAGCAACAATGTTAGGAGAGTGAAGAGCGGGAAGATGAAGTGAGTCTAAGTGATAGAGATCGCCAACTCTACGCCTGATCCCAATCTTCTAGCCTATAAGATGGTCCTGCACAGTACAAGTAGAAGAAGAAAAAATAACTGTAAGACCATGATTAGTAAGCTGTCTAACAGATAGAAGGTAAGAGTTAAGCGGGGGACATGATAGGCGTCAGGAATATCAAATGAAGTGGACTTATGATGACTATACTGTTTGACAGGATAAAGGTTCCCATCAGTAGTGCGAACACTGGAAATGGAGTAAGGTGTCAAAATAGAAACTAGACTAGAGTTATTTGTAGACATATGATGAGTGACACTAGAATTTAAAATTTAGGAAGAGGAAAACATACTAGAGGCAATAGACATAGCAGAGGAAACACAAGATGGCAGAGCTTGTCGCATAGCATGGAGGTTCTTAGTAAGTTGAACAACCTGAGAGAGAATATCAGCTGAGGAAGGAGCAGCTAAAGCTGAAACAAAGGCAGCATGAGGGGAGGAAGCAGAAGATCGAGGCGAAGGGCGAAATTGTGATGACTACTGCTATTGTCGGTGCTGAAGCTTATAACACTGACTCTTCATATGATCATGGCGCTTGCAATAATGACAAATGACAAATGTTCTAGAAGGACTGGGAGGTACCCGAGGAGAGCATGGAGGGTCATGGCGAGAACTGTGTCTATAGGGAGACTTTAAGGAGATAGTGTACTGAGACGTGTCTCCTCAGTAATAACACTAAATGACATTGTCAAATAAAGGAAGAGGGTCCCGATTAAGTAGTTGGCTATGAACAACCTCAAAATCAGGATGTAGACGCATCAGGAATTCGAAGGTGCGCTGTGTTTGGCAAGACTAAGTGCGAGTTTTGCAACATTTGCATATCAAGCAAGTAGACTCCTCTAGAGAATCAATCTGACGACACAAGGATCGTAAGTTACTGACATACTCTTTGACGGAACGCTTACGTTGCTGTATGTGAGTAAGTTCTTGAAGAATGGCATACTGATGAGCAAACTTGGGATGCTCAAACATACTACCTAGGTATGCCCACATTGCATAAGCAGTTGGAAGATGCCCAATTTCCATACGAACATCAATTTTATCAGATTGCCAGATAATGGCCATGGTACGATGATCAACAAGTGTCCATGATGTGTTAGGTGTGGAAAGTTGAGGAAAGATACTATCGACATGGTTAAGTAGATCCATACCAAGTAAGACTGTGAACAGTAGTAAACAATTTTTTGTTATTAGAACTGTTCAATTTGATATTGACTAGAGCAAGGAAATGTAGAGAAGAAGATGATGCCATTTGTTTTGTTTTGTTTTTTTGTTTTGTTTCTTTAAGATATATATATATATATATAAATATATATTATATAGAGATATATATTATATAGAGATATATATGTATATATAAATATTATGTGTACTGTGAAATGGATTAAAGGTAGGAATCAAACTGAGTGGATAAGGCCAATTGCGTTGGGACTTGAATGTGTAAAAATGCCTGCCGGTCGGGAATCAAGGAAAAGATGATGTAAATGGATTCTTTTGGCTGGGAAAGATGGCTTGGGCTGATGTGGAGCTTTTCGGCAATGGGCTTAAGGCGTGGGTGATGTAAATGGATTGCTTTAGAGCTGGTTGGTAGAGGGATGACGAGGTAAGCACCAGCTGGTGGTTGGAGGGTGCTGGCAGTGACGAAGCATATGCGGGTGTGGGATCGCGACGGCAGTAGATCCGGCTATGGCGGGATGCGGGATCCAACAGTAGATCTGGTGACGGCAGCAGATTTGGCTAGGGTGGGTGTGGGATCCGGTAGTAGATCTGGCGAAGGCAGGTGAGGGATCGCGACAGCGAAGCACAAATTTTTTTTATATAGAGAAAGAAAAAATAATGGAATAACTATGGTGCTTCAAGTAGATCGTTCTCTTAAGGCTCGTTAGAGGGCAGACAGTGCTCGGTGACGAGCTAAAAAGTTGTTAGTGGATTGACAAAGTGGCTTACAGAGTTCTGGCAAAAAAAAAGAGAACCAAACAAAAGACGCTTAGAGAGCTTTGGCAAAACAAGGAGAACCAAACAAACGACTTCGTCGTCAAAGATTGGACTGAATAAAATTTTGGTGAGATCGGCGGTCGTCTGATACCATGATAGATAAAATATGAGAGAAAGAATGTGACAAACGCCTTTTGCATATGTACAGTAAGTGCAGTTTTTGTCGAAGTAATAATACCCTGGTGAGTGGGTAGTCGTATTCACAGGGAATAGTGATCAGAAACACAAGGATTGTTATTTAATTAAAGTGAAGATGGATCGATAGTAGTGTGAACAATATCAATATGAAAAGAAATAAATAGAACAAGAAAGATAGACGTTATAAAAAAAATGAGAGGAAAAGCAATCGATAGGAAGTGGGGCACCCGGACATTGCTCCCCCTAGGACTATTGCTTCAAGTGTAAAACCAACTATTATGTCTCCTAACTGATGTTTAATAAGTCGTAGAAATACTAAAATACATGGTCCCAACCTAAGGTCAACTGTGACTAACCCTACATTATGCCCGTCGGAGAAATCGCTCAGTTTCAACGCCTTAAATTGTGCAAAGTTGCTTAAAACTCTAGGGATTCCAAGTGATAAATCCTATTCCCTAACATAGATCCAACCCTTTGGTCTAGGCGAAAGACCCCTAGTCACAATTAAGCCGCATATACTAAAGATTACTTCAACACTTCACTCTGTTGCTTGCGCAACTAAGCCCTAACGGAGTTCGGCTTTTAGCACTTCACTCTATTGTGACTGCAAAGAACTTTTGGAATGTAGAGGTAGGATAAATCACACCGGAGGGGAAAGGGGACCTTCTGCTACCTCTCGACTCACCCTCTCGACCCCCTCCAATCTTGCTTTGTCTAGCCCTAATGGTGTGTCGTTCACTCACAAAGATTACCAGTGTAGGCTTTCAATAATAGCGTCACTCTAAGAGAAAACCCATTCAATAAGCATTCAAAGTTAGAACTCAATTAAAGACATCAATTAAAGAAACATAATAGAAAGGTCAAAGAAACAATATCATTCTAGGTTTTCAAATCCAAATACCCACTAGGGGTTTAGTTCTCCATGGACAAAGATACAATCAATAATGAAATCGAAAGTAAAAGCATGCAATCCATAAGTAAAACCCCCCTTGGTATTCGTGTCGATGGTCTTGTGGAGTGGCCACGTCTTCTCCAAAGGTTCCCTCGTCAAGCCTAGGGCACACCTCGCCGAATCGATGCCGACGAAAGCTTCCGCAATAATTCTCTTCTGAAGGAACGCGTTGTTGAAAGATGTAGAACCACTCAAAAAGCCTTGGCAAAGGCCCTCTAAATCCTAGTCGCGAGGGTCTCCAAAGATGGTGAAGAGATGGGCAAAAGATGGGAAAAAGAATTTCCAAACGGGCTGAAATCACGACTTAATTAGAGCTGAAATCGGGTATCCACATAGGCGTGTGGAATTTCCACATGCCCGTGTAAATCTGCAAGAATTGCCTTTTCAACTGCTTGTGAACAGTTACTGCAACAGTAATTTGTTACATTGATTTGGTACAGTGCCTGCTACAGTACTCGTCTAAAAATACTTTCGAATCTACACTGTCATCGAGGCCACATGAACGGGCACACATTCATGCGGTAGATTGCGTTGCATCTTCAAAAAATCACATTTGACAACAATTTTCCAAGCATTGCAAAAGTCGGAACACATGAGTGATTTCCTTTGTGCCCCTCCAATTTGCATGTTCACTCGAGCACAACAGAGGTTGGCACACACTCATATGTCTTTGAGCACAACTTGTGTCATCACATTTATTCACTTCAAGATTTCATCAACAATGTGCATTCATGATCTACTTTCGCTTTTTTCTTCCATACTTGTCTCCATAATCATACATGCACAAAAGTAACACAAATACACAATATGCCTCTAACATACATATATATAGAGGTGTGTATTTGACTCTATTTTTGATGTAGAACCAAAAGTTATGCAAAAAAGATATGAATATTTTTTTTTTTTTTTGTATGAGGTGGATGCGGCCTAGTTTATCGTAAGGCCTAGGGGAGTCCTATTGGAAAGATTTTTAAAATTTTCCTTTCTTCCTGTTTAATGAGCAAATTGAACCTATTTGAATTTTTAATCAAAATGAAAATAAAATTATAATTAAAGGGTTTAACAATGTTCTAAATCTTTTTCTCTCAATTAACTCAAGAGATGAAACACCTGCTTTTATAGATTTCAGTCCATGCATTCAACATTAGAAAATTGTTACGGACTTAATTATTTAGTTTTGATGAAGAACACAAAACTCTTTCCTTGATCATTTTAGTTATGCGTTCCTTGTGTCTTGTTCTTTATTACATATTTGTACAATAGTAGAAATTAAGATAATTAATAAGAGAAATTCATGTCTCACATTGTGATGCTAAGGACTTTTCTTTGGTTTTGTCTTCTATTTTCTTGGTGTGATCTGTAGTATTTTGTTTGATATGGGGAGTTCATAGTTTTATAATGGTCATCTCTACGATTTTTTCTCTGTAAAATATAAGGCCTAAAAATTACATGGATATGTACATGCATGTGTAACTCTCTAGAAAAGTTCTGAGAAAAGTACTGTAATCATGAAACTCTTTGGAATGTCAGAACACGGGCGAGAATTATATGGGTGTGTACACAGGCGTGTAACAGTTTACCTACCCCTGTAACTCTGGAAAACTCATAAATTGGTTAGAAAGGTACATAGGTGTGTACATGTCCATGTAACTCTCGGGAAAATTTAAAAAACTACATGAGTGTGTATATGATAAGTGCTTGTGTATAAGTAATACGAAGTTTTTTTTTTTACGTTGAGCATCACTTTTATCAGATTCTATCCCTTATTCGTGTGTATTTGTGTTCTTTTGTGCATGAAGGGTTATGGAGACAACTTCTGAAGAAAGGAAGCAAAAGTAGATCGTGGACGTGATTCTTGATGAAGTTTCTTGAATTGAGCAAAGGTGAAGACACAAGTTGTGCTCAAAGACACGTGGGTGTGTGGGAACCTCCATTGTGCTCAAGAGAATACACAAAGTGGAGGGGAACGAAGGCAGTCACACTTATATGTTCCGATTTGTGCAACATTAGCAAGAGCTTCGTCAATGTGGTTTTATTGAAGATGTGACGCGATCTACTGCATGGGTGTGTGCCCATTCATGTGGCCTCCATGAAAAGAGTAGAATTTGGGAGCGTTTCGGCAAAGCACTGTAGCAGTTTACTGTAGCAAAATTAATGTAGCAGTTACTTTTCACAGCTCGTAGAAAACTGAGCTCTGGAAATCCACACAGCCATGTGGAAATTCCACACGCACGTGTGGATGCTCGATTCCAGGCCTTATAAATACCATGTTTTTAGGAGTCTTGAGGGATCTTTTGCCCATCTTTGGAGATGCTCGCGGTTAGGGTTTGGAGTGGCATTAGCTAGGTTTTTAGAGCGGTTTAACGGCCTTCGACATCGAGTTTCTTTGGAAGAGAGTTATTGGGGGAGCTTTCGTCGGCATTGATTCGGCGAGGTGTACTCTAGGCTTGACGAGGGAACTTTTGGAGAAGACGAGGTGGCTCTACAAGACCATTAATACGGACTACGAGGGGGTTTTATATATGGATTGCTTGTATTTACTTTTGATTTCATTGTTGATTTTGTATAGCTCCACATAGAGCTAAACCCCTAGTCGGTGCTTGGACTTGTAAACCCTAGGATGATTTTGTTTTATTGACTTTTATTATGCTTCTTTAATTGATGTTTTAATTGAGTTTCAACCTTAAATGTTTATTGCATTGATTTTCTGTTAGAGCGACACTAGGGTTGAGAATCTATCTTGGTAATCCTTGTGGATGAGTGACACACCATGAGAGTTAGACAAAGTAAGGTTGGAAAGGGTAGAGACGGTGAGTCGAGAGATAGTGGAGCATCCCATTTCCCTTCCGATGTGATTTATCATACCTCCACGTTTCATGAGTTTTTTGCGGTCATGATAGAGTGAAGTGCTAAGAGACGAACTCTGCTGGGGCTTAGTTGCGCAAGCAACACAGTGAAGCGTTGAAGTAATCTTTAGTGCTGGGGTTTAATTATGACAATGAGTCTTTCGCCTGGATCAAAGGGTTAGATCTATACTATAGAATAGGGTTTATCACTTGGAGTACTTAGGGAATAGGGCATAGTGTGAGGCGTCGAGAGCATCCATTTCCACTGGGGCATAGTGTAAGGGTTAGTCACGGTTGACCATAGATTTGGGATTGTATGTCTTTGGATTTTAATGACTCGTTAAACTTCAATTAGGAGGCATAATTAATAGTCTTGCACTTGAAACAATAGTCCTAGAGTGAGCAATATCCAGGTACCCCATTTTCTTATTGATTGTCTTTCTTTATCCCTATTGCGCTTTCTTTTCTTTTTTTTATTTTCATTTTCATTGATATTGTTTACATAACTCATTAATCGTTTTCACTATAGTTAAATAGCAATACTTGTGTTTCCGAGCACTATTCCCTGTGGATACGACTACCGACTCACTAGGGTACTTTATTACTTCAACAACCCATGCACTTGTGGTACACACACGCAAGGGGTGTGTCAGTACACGACCTTGTAACTGTGTTCTCGCCCATGTAACTTTGTGGTATTCAAAGTTTTGTACTATAGCAATAATACTGTAGCTTCTTACTATAGCAATGTACACGGTCATGTAGATTTGATACACACCCGTGTTAGACTTTTCCAAGCAAAGAGGCTAGGGTATTTTGGTCTTTTTTCAAGCTAAAAACCATCTTTTTACCCTTTTGTCCCTCTTTTTCTTCTCATTTTCTCATCTTTCTTGGATAAGAGTCTTCCCTTTCATCTCCACATTGAATCTCTTCATCCTTATCCTTGGAAGAAGCCCTATTTTCCATCCTTCCTTCTCCTTTGAAGCTAGCAAGGTATGGTATTCCATCATTTTGATTCTGTCTTTGGTTTACTCTATGTTCTTCATTCTTAGAAGATTGAAACTAGGGTTTTGATAGTTGAGAATGATAGGCTTGATCTTTGCCTCTATTCTTGTATGTTAGTTGAGGGAAATATAAGTGGAGAGTATGTAATCTTTTTTCCTTCAAACTTGTTGAATAAATGGACATTCATTTTGATGGAAATCATTGTTACTATAGCTTTACAGTAGCACCGACGTACCTTGCTTCTTTCTCTTATTTTTTTTTTTTGGTTTAGAATGGAGTTGATCTCCATGGAAATTCCTTGGAACTCATTGGACTGAAGTTTCAGCCGTCCCTAAGGCTCAATTAGACTTGAATTGCATTTTAGGGTTATAATGTATCCTGGCATTTCATCTTGTTTTTAATCATTAATTCTTTTGTTGAATTCTCTGCATTATGTTGTGTGTTTTGGTTAGACTGTGAAGGCTTGGTTCTAGACAAGGACTCGACAAAGGAGTAGCACCCTTGTGGAAATTAGTCTCCTAAGTTTGTGAGTGGGTTAAGTTGAAAAGTATGATTTTTCTAAGATCTACAAATATTTTAATTGTTAAATGGAACCATTGCATGACTTTATTGTATTTAATCGATGTTTTGTTGATTTGAGGTGATTGCTAGGTTATTGAGGTTATATGAGCATTATAGTCTCATGAACAAGTTCGACTATGTCTTCCAAATTCAAGTTGTTCTGTGACAAGCATGACATTCAGCATTAATTTAATGTTCATTACACACCTCAACAAAATTGAGGGAGAGGAAAAAAAGAACTATTATGGAGATATCTGAGTATGATGTATTCTCCCCGCAAGTGTACGGGTCGCACACAAGTAATACAGTTGTACCCTGTTAGGGGTAGGGTTGTCGAACCTTAGGGACTAGACTTAAAGTACAAATCCATCTTTTCATGTTCAGTCTAACAAAGATATGGTAAAACATTTAATTAAGAACTAGTAGAGAAAGAGTGAATGATGGTAGAAATCAGGGGATTAGGGTTGTGTTTTCAACTACAAGAGAGCAATGCGTTGGGATGATCCTTATGTGATGCGGAAATAATGCAACAAAAACGGATGAGAAAGGGATGAGATCCACCACCGAACGAAGTCCATGATCGGATACAGGACCTGACCACTCACCACTCTCTGGATCAGCCCAAAGCGATACAGAGTTGATGAAGTTTTCCTCAATGGCCTGCAAAAGCTCAAAGGAAAGAACCAAGAAAATGAGGCACAGCCTCCAACTCTCCAGCCACACACTAGCTGTCCCCCCTTTTGCAGCCACTTCAAGTATATAACTCTTGGAACAACCCTCCAAGAATAGGAAAACTTACATATAAACAACGTTATTAAACTAACAAACACTTAAGAGATAATTAAGGCTAAAAGAGAAGCTGCAGAAAAGACAGAGAATGAGTTTTACTGAAACCAGTCAACTTGATATGTCTTCCGTCTAGAAGCCATAACTTCCTCTAGGAAACTCCAATTGATATGAAATTTGTTGCATTGGAAACTAGACTTCATTAGCTTTCCAACCATAGGTTACATGCATCTTATGGTCATCGCAGTTGCTACAGTTTTCACGAAGAGTTTCACCAAAGACTGGGTGTTCTTTTGAAAATTCTTCAATGTCCAAGTGCTCAACACTTGGTCTTGTTTGTTCTGCTCCTGCATCAAGTCTTGCTTGCTTTTCTCCTGCATCACTATGAGTTATAGTATGCTGACTTGATTATAATTGTTACCAGGTACATTCTATGATTCAAGTTTGTGCCCTAAAGTAATGTTACATCTATAGTTCTCAAATACACCTAGTTATGCCAAGATAACTAAATTACCAAGGTAGCTTTGCAATTCAAGCCATCAAGATATGTAAACACAAGATTAAATACAAGAAACACAAGAACTCCGTAATCATTAATAATCAAGTAGTCAAAGAATAAAAAAACACATAGTTCCACATCCCGGGGCACCGTGGATGGTTAGCCCCTCATGGATGGGTACAACAAGAAAGACATAGATGAATAGCAAGAGAAAGAAAGACATGACTCCCTTCTACTCAAGATGTTCTTCCTTGTCTAGCTTCGTATGCTCAACCCCACTTTCTCTTGTGCCTTCAACTCCTCCTTTATCCCCTTAGAGTGTGTGGTGAAGCTTGATCTTCGCCCTCTTCGAAGTCCTCCTGGTGGAGAGTTGAATCCTCGAACAAAGATGAGGGCAAACCCTAAAATCTGGAGTTAAAAAGGGTTGTGTTCAAGTTCGACACGGTCTAAGCACGATCGTGTTTCAACCGTGTTTCCATGTGCTGCCTTTGAGTAAATCCGCTAAGTGTTCGCCTGAGATTTTCAGTGGGAGGAAGCGTGGTCATTCTTGGCACGTGTTTCCATGAACATGATCGTGCCAGGAGCCTCTAGCATGTGCTTCCCCTGTTGAGAAGAATAAAAACTCCAGCCTGAGATATTCCAGAGGAGGGACACGATCGTGCTTCAGCCATGTTCATCCTGGTGTCACACCCCTGCAAGCTTCTTCACTTGATCCCCACCAGACTGGGAGATCCAGGAGGATAGAGCACGACTGTACTCTGCCCGTGCTGAGCTTAAACACGTAGCAATTCTTCCATTTTCTCTCATTTGGTGACTGGATTTACTCCTAATTGAATCAAGCTCCTTAATTCCTGCATTATCAACAAACATACACAGAATAGCATCGAATGTATACAAAGATGTGCTAAAAGGCAAGCAAAAGTATAGATTGAGTGTAGGAAAAACATAATATGAATTACACTCATCAAATACCTCTACACTTGAATCATTGCTTGTCCTCAAGCAATCTCACATGACTCAATGAAAGGAGAGATGAGTGCAACACCTCTGATCTTAAGAAGAACTTGGACTTCTTAAAGAAAGGGAAAAGCAACAAGGGTTAGAAACAATAAGGATACTCAATGGATGGCTACACTCTTGCTTCTAAGGACATGTGTGTGTGTGTGAACCCTAACTTGAGTGCATTACAATTTTCAGGCTCCAACCTAACAAAATTAAACCTAAAAATGTATATTCATAATGGGTAGTAGCTTCATACACACTAAAGATAACCTTTTCTCACGGTAGATCATCAAATGTACACTTGTAATGCCCAAAATTCGACTACTCAAGAGTAGCTTTCACTCTTCTAGGGTGATAGCTCTTTCTACTATCTTTCAAAAAGTATTTACAAATAACCGATAGGGCATCCCACATGGGATCTGAATTTCCATTTTTTCTTAAAACACAAGAAACTCGTTTTCAAACTAACGATATGCGGCTCTATAATTAGGGTTGAGTGATAAACTTGAGCCTTTGAAGTAAGAGCGAGACTACGATATGGATCTCAAATAATTACTAGCACACAAGTGTTTCCCTAAGGTTAATGACAACGCCCCTTGTGTGTGACCCGCAAGTGTATGGGTTTGTCGAAGTAATAAACTCCCAGGTAAGTGGGGTATCGTATCCACAAGGAATAGGGATAAGAAACACCAATATTGGTATTTAACTATGATGAAGATGAATCAATGATAGTTTGAATAAAATTGATATGAAAAGAACTAAAAGAAATAAGAAAAAGAGGCACGATAAAATGAGAGGAAAGGCAATTGATAGAAAGTGGGGCACTCAGACATTGCTTCCCCTAGGACTATTGCTTCATGTGCAATACCAACTATTATGTCTCCTAACTGATGCTTAATGAGTCATGGAGATCCTAAAATACACGGTCCCAAATCTAAGGTCAACCGTGACTAACTCTATATTATGCCCCGGTGGACAAATTACTCAGTCTCAACACCTCACACTGTGTACAATTACAAGAAGCTCTAGGGATTGCAAGTGATAGACACTATTCCTATATATAGATCTAACCATTTGGTCCAGGTGAAAGACCCCTAGTCAAAATTAAGCCCCAAATACTAAGGATTACTTCAACGCTTCACTCTATTGCTTGTGCAACTAAGCCCCAACGGAGTTCCTCTCTTAGCGCTTCACTGTAATATGACCGCAAACAACTTTAGGAACATGGAGGTAGGATAAATCACACTAGAGGGTAACACACCTCTTGTGTGTGACCCGCAAGTGCACGGGTTTGTCGAAGTAATAAATCCTAGGTGAATGTGTATCATATCCATAGGGAGTAGGAAATAAAAACACCAAGATTGCTACTTAACCAAGCGAAGATGAAATAATGAGGTCCTAACTACTGCTCAATGAGTCGTGGACATCCTAAGATACACGGTCCCAAACATAAGGTCAACCGTGACTAACTCTCAGTGGAGTTTGTCTCTTAGCACTTCACTCTATCATGACCGCAAAGAACTCTTGGAATGTGGAGGTTGGATAAACCATATCGGAAGGGAAAAGGGGATGTTCCGCTACATCTCGACTTATTCTCTCGACCCTCTCTAACCTTGCTTTGTCTAACCCAAATTAAGTGTCACTCATTCACAAGGATTACTAAGTTAGATTCACAACCTTAGTGTCACTCTAAAGGAAAATCAATTTAACAAGCATTCAAGATTGAAACTCAATTAAAACATCAATTAAAGAAACATAATAAGAGTCAATGAAACAAAATCATTCTAGGGTTTACAAGTCCAACCACCGACTAGGGGTTTAGCCCTCCATGGAGCAATACACAAACAAATATGAAATCAAGAGTAAATGCATGCAATCTATAGATAAAACCCCTTGTAGTCCGTATTGATAGCCTTGTGGAGCCACCTCGTCTTCTCCAAAGGTTTCCCTTGTCAAGCCTAGGGTATATCTTGCCAAATCAATATTGATGAAAGCTCCCCCAATAGATCTCTTCCAAAGGAACGCGATGTCAAAAGCCGTAGAACCACTCTAAAAACCTAGACAAAGCCTCCCCTAACCCTAGCCGCGAGCGCCTCCGAAGGTGAGCAAAAGATTGGAAAAAAAGATCCCTCAAGAATCCTCAAAATGCGGTATTTATAAGGGTTGGAATAGAGCATCCACACAAGCGTGCGGAATTTCCACACAGCCGTATGGATTTCTAGAATTTAGTTTCCTACGAGTTGTGAATAGTAACTTTACAGTAATTTTTCTACAGTACTTCGCCCTCTTTGCACTGTGAACAGTAACTATGAACAGTAGCTGCGCATCTCATATGGTATTCACTCACACTCTTTTCACTTATTTACTTGTCTTTTAGCACAATTTTATCCATTTGAGGTGCTATTTTAGGTATTTTTGCTTCTTGTGCAGAAATCAGGGGCTCGAAGCAAAGTGGAATGACTTCGGGGAGTAATTGAGGAGAAGAATCAGGATTCTGCTAAGTTTCAAGACTGACACGGGCAGCGCATAACCGTGCGCTGTTCCCCTAAATACCACAACCTAGAGAAAAATGAGAAAGATTCAAGCATGATCATGCAATCAAGCTTGACACTATCTCTGCACGACCATGTGTTCTCCTGAAAAATTGAGCCTAAAGACAGTTTCTTCTAAACAAGGGTAGCATGATCTGGAAGCCCTTTACATAACCATGCACAGGCAGGACATGGGCATGACACGATCGTGTCACATTCCCCTAAATATTCTTGGCCCGTGTCATGCAGAATCCTTATCTAGGACACGGTCATCGCACGACCGTGCACAAACCGTGTCGAACCCAAAAATTACCATATAACTCCAGACTTTTAGGGTTTTTAGATCATCTTTGTTCTGGGATTCTTTTCTCTCTCGGGATAACTTGGATGAGATCGAAGATCAGGCTTCATCACAACATCTAGGGAGATCAAGTATAAGTTGGAGGCACAAGAGAAGTGGGGTTGGCACCAAGGAAGATTATCTTGTGTAGAAAAGGGAGAATCATGTCTTATTTCTCTAGATTTTCATTTGTTTCTTCCTTGTTGTACTCATCCATGAGTGGCTAACCGTCCACAATGCCCCGGGGTGTTAAAATACAATGTTTCGTTTGCTTTGACTAATTGTTTTTAATATCTATTGAGTTCTTTAGAATCTAGTGTTAAATCTTGTGTTTCATAACTTAATGTGTTTAATTTGCACAGATACTTTGGTAAAACTTGCTGTATGGATGACCATAGTTGTGATTGCTTTTGCGATTGCAAAAATCATTGTGTTTAAGATGCACATTTACCTTAACAGACCTTGGTGTATTTGAGAACCATAGATGCAATATTTCTTGTGAGCACACACTTGAAAATTAGGATGTACCTGGTAGGCATTAGAAGCAATTCAGCATACTATAACTTATAGGGATCACCTCGGGGTATTTTTATCTTATTGTCGAATACTCAACCCTAGTCTACCCATTCCTTCTCTCCATTCTCTTTAGTTTTTGTTTTGTTCTTGTTTAAAAATAATCCAATCTTTGTTTAATTGGAGATCAGAGGAAAACTGAGTACTTTGAGTTCCAGTCCATGTGGTTCGACGACCGTACCCTTCACGGGGTAACTCTTTACTACTTACTTGCGACCTGTGCACTTGCAAAGAGAACATCAACATCTTTATCATTTTACATGATTTATTGGTTCACTTGTTTTTGTATGGTTTGTTTTTGCAAATAGAATGGTAAAATAAAATAATTCAAATGATTTACTTTTGTAAACGGCAATAACTCACTTGTTTTACAAAATTTATTTTTGCAGTTAGAATTGCAACACTAAATAGTTTATATGATTAATTTTTGCAGTTGAGCTTGTTTCTACAGGATGTTCTTTGAAATCGAAATAATTCAACACAAAATAGTTGACATAATTTATTTTTGTAATTGAAATGACCACTTATTTTTACAGGATACTCTTTGCAATTGAAAGGATTCAGTTGTTTTGGCAAGAAGCATTTTTGCTATTACAATTGCGGCAATTGAAATGATTTGCTTCTTTTTACAAGATGTTCTTTGCAATTGAAATGATTCAGTTGTTTTTACATCATACATTTTTGTAATTAGAATTGAAAAACTAAATAGTTGACATGATTTATTTTTGTAATGGATATGATTCACTTGTTTTAACCTGATGTATTTTTGCAATTAGAATTGCAACACTAAATAGTTTACATGATATATTTTTGTAGTTGCAATTTAGATGATTTAATTTTGTAATTAGAATTTCAGGACTAAACAATTCACATGATTTATTCTTTCTTATAAATGGATTCACTAGTTTGTCCATGAATTATTTTTGCAATTAGAATTGTAGGAGTAGATAATTCACATGATTTACTTTTGTTGGTATACGTAGTTTTGTTATAGTTTGGGTATGGACAAATGCAAAAACATGTTTTTGATATGTTAGTTAGATCCAACAATTTGAACATGTATCTGTTTTAGTTACTTAGCATTTTTCCGTGCATGGTTTGATTTGTGTCATCCTTAAGCTGATATTTTCGTAGCTATCCTTTTTTTTAACTATTTTTTTTAACTAAAATGTGCATCTGCTGTAGTTTCCATTAGTTTGGTGCATTTAGTTTACATGATGACAGTTTTCCAGTTAGAATTCAACAATTATTTAGGGTATCAATCTTACAATTGATAAATCCTAATTAAAGGCTTGTGGTAGCAAGCTTGGGACTTCTAACAAGAGATGGATGACTGAATATGGCAACTTGTTGATTCCACTACATGTGGACCAAGTGAGAAAATGGTTGAAATGTGACAAATCATTTAAAAGAGCAGCATTTGGCTTTGCCACTATTGTCATTAATGCATGGTTCAATAGCGAGTTCAATACTGAAAACGTTGAAAATCATTACAGTTGCGAAATGAGCGATATACAGAGATAAAGAAAGTGAAAAATCTCAATGATGTAGGTTGGGATGTTGCCACGAAGACCATCACCCTTGATTCCATGGCTTTCTTCATATACATTGAGGTAAGATGGTACAACTTCCATGATAAATAACTCATCTATGTCCACTTATTTACATCTGTGTGTTTTTCTTGTCAATGGTATTGTAATATAGGCCCACTCGACTACGAGGTCTTTTATAAACAAAATAATTGATAATTATGAAGCATTAAGGATTGTCTGTGGTGAGGACAATAAAACTGGGTCATATGTGACTTATGTCTCTATTTGCTAATTTTGGGGAGAAATTAGAACATGAAGACAACAATATCGACAACTTTGATAAAGCCCCAATAGAATAGCTTAGCGATGATGATGCCGATGAAAGCTATATCCCATATATTATTAGTAGCCCTACTGCATCATCTACCCGAAGGTCACAGTGCTCAAGTAGGAGTGCAAAGAACCTTTCAATGATGAGTGATCTCATTTTTGTAGTTGAAGAAATAGCATATGCCATTAAGAACCTCACCTATTAGATAGAGACCCTCTACACAATGGTCATACAGGTGGAGAGCTCTAATGAGAAGGAACTCGTTGATGTGTTTGACTATTTGCAGCTACGTAAAAGTAAGGCCGTGAGATTTACAACATAGAATATGGTCCTCATAAAGAATTAGATTGAAGAGTTTCTCTCAGGATGGATTGAATCAATATCTACCATACATGCTTACTTGTTAGCCTCAATGTACTGATTTCTGATTCTATTATATACTTTTTTCTTACATACATTTCTACATTTGAGTCATAATGACTACATCATGTTTTATGTTGGTTGGACTAAGAATGGGACTTTATGCTATGCTATCACTTGTTTCTGCATTTCAATTTTGTTTACTATCTATATTTCATGTTTTCATGCACCTATGTCATTCATGTACTCATTGGCATGTATACGTGTTTGTTGGCCTACTTACCTTTATGTGGAATGCTTGGTTTGTGACACACCCCTTGCGTGTGTGTATCACAAGTGCACGGGTTGTTGAAGTAATAAAGTACCTCGGTGAGTAGATAGTCATATCCACAGGGAATAGTTGTTAAGAAGCAAGTAGTTCTACTATTTAGCTACCGAGTGAACCAATTTGTGATTTAAGTGGACAATATTAATGCAAATGCAAATAAAAATAAAGAAAAGAGAGCAATAGGAGTAAGGAGAGGTAATCGATGGAAAGATGGGGTACCCAGACATTGCTCATCCTAGGACTATTGTTTCAAGTGCAAGACTAATTATTATGTCTCTTAACTAATGTTTAATGATTCGTGGAAATTGAAAGACACACGGTCCCAAACCTAAGGTTAACCCTGACAAACTCTACATTATGGCCCGGTGGAAAGGTATACTCTTGACGCCTCACACTATGCAAGGTTGCTTGAAGCTCTAGGGATTCCAAGTGATAAACCCTATTCCCTAATATAAATCTAACCCTTTCTTCCATGTGAAAGACCCCTAGTCACAATTAAGCCCCGGCACCAAGGATTACTTCAACACTTCACTCTGTTTCTTGCGCACTAAGCCCTAGTGGAGTTTCTCTCTTAGCATTTTACTCTATCATGGCCGCAAAGAATTTTTGGAATGTAGAGGTATAATAAATCACATTGGAAGGGAAAAGGGATGTTCTACTACCTCTCGACTCATCCTCCCGACCCTCTTCAACCTTGCTTTGTGTACTCCTAATGAAGTGCTACTCATTCACAATGATTACCAAGATAGACTATCAACCCTAGTGTCACTCTAAGGGAAAATCAATTCAACAAGCATTCAAAGTTGAAACTCAATTAAAAAATCAATTAAAGAAACATAATAAGAGTCAATGAAACAAAATCATCCTAGGGTTTACAAGTGCAAGCACCCACTAGGGGTTTAGCTCTCTGTGGAGCAATACAAAAGCAAATATGAAATCAAGGATAAGTGCATGAAATCCATAAAGAAAACCACCTTGTAGCCCATAACGATGGTATTATGGAGCCACCTCGTCTTCTCCAAAGGTTCCCTTGTCAAACCTAGGGCACACATCGCTGAATCGATGCCAACGAAAGCTCCCCCAATAGTTCTGCTCCAAAGGAACTCACTGTCAAAGGCCGTATAACCGCTCCAAAAAACTAGCCAAAATCCTCTCCAAACCCTAGCTGCCTCTCCCTAGAAGATAGGGAAAAGATCAGAAGAAGATCCCCAAATAAAACACTCAAAGCGGTATTTATAGGGTTGGAATTAGGCATCCACACGGCGTATGGAATTTCCACACGACCGTGTGGATTTCTAGGTCTTGTTTTCCAATGAGCTATGAATGGTAACTGCTACAGTAAGTTTGCTACATTGATTTGCTATAGTACTTCACCAGAATGCTCCCAAATCCACTATTTTCATTGAGGCCACATGAATGGGCACACATCCATGCAGTAGATCGTATCGCATCTTCAATAAAACCACATTGGTGAAGCTCTTGATAATGTTGCACAAGTCGGAACATATGAGTGTGACTGTCTTTGTGCCCCTCCATTTTGTGTATTTACTTGAGCACGATGGAGGTTGGCACACACCCACATGTTTTTGAGCACAACTTGTGTCTTCACGTTTGTTCAACCCAAGAACTTCATCAACAATTGTGTACATGATCTACTTTTTCTTCCTTTATTCCACATTTGTCTCCACAACCCTAAATGCACAAAAGAACACAAATACACACGAATGAGTGATAAAATCTGGTAAAAGTGATACTCAATATAAGAAAAGAATACTTCGTATTACTTATACACAAGCACTTATCAGTTTGGATCTATGCGTGGTTTTAACTAATGTGCTTTTCATTCTTTTTTGTTTGATTTCATATTAAGGTAGGATGACTATGACGAGTACAGGCCTTGTGTGACATTGTACTAAGGCACAATTTTGTAATATGACCCATAAAGCAAATGGGGTGTTTGGCGGGGAAAAATAAGCAGCCTTCGTTGCCTATCTTTTGTAGTTATAGCGCATCCCATCTGCTTTATGGGTGAGATTTCATTAAAAATGGTTTTCTTATGCATGGTTTATGTTGCTAGTTATCTTCATGATTTCCTATCCTATGAGCCAATGCATCCTATTTTCTTTCATGGTGTCATATTGTTCTTTGTCTAAAAGTATGTATATATATTTTTTCAAAGTTGTTCATTAGGTCACTACTTGTATGATTTTGTATTGTTTTATTTCCAAGTTTGTTGTTTTGTTGTTTCCATGAGATCCTTTTTTTTTAAGGTGTTGTTTGGTTGACAGTAAGTAGGTGCAAGTGTATGTAATGTAAGTACTTTTACATGTAAAAGAATGTTTGGTTTGATGTAAAAAACTTTATATGTAAAAACTTTTACAGCAAAGTACAACTTTTGCTGCATTTTCACTTATAGCCAAAATGGCTGGAAGTGGAAATACAGTAACAGCAATAGGTTAAGATCACCAATATTTCCCCTTTACTTTTGCAGCTTTTATTCTAATTGTCTTCTCTTTGGTTTGCAAAAGCTTTGAATACCACCTACCATTCGTGTTTCAGAGCCCGACCTTCCTCCATCGGCTTTCGGATTTTGGAGCCAGGCCACAATCCACTAGCTACTGCCTTATCGATCAAGCAGGGAGCACCTTCTGAGCCTTGTTGTTCAAGCCCTACACAGTCTTGGAAATCCTAGCTTTTCTAGTTCACCTTCTCTTCCACGATCGCCCGATGCCTTTATAGCGCCTCGATCTCCGCCCTTACGCAGGAAGAGAAAGATCAGGTATTTCTTTTTCTTTGTTTCTTCTCTGGTTGTTGTTTTTCTAGTTGGCTTTTGTGAATCAGTGATCTTTTTGTGAATTCTTATCTAAATGTTTCTTATCTTTTGTTTTTAATTTCTAGTAGATTTCGTGAATTGTGATCTTGTAGTGGCTACTTGTCTAAATAATGCTTTTCTGCTAGTTCTTCTTGAAAGTTTTAGTCTTTGGGACTGTTGTGTACTTTGTAGTAATGCATTTGAGTGAGTTTAGTTTCGAAGTGAATCATGGTACAGTGAGCAAAAGTTGATAATTGGATGATCTAGAGGTGCAATTATTTTAGTTTCCTTGTATCGGTACAATGAAAAAAGGAAAATTTTAAGATTGGTGATGATTGGATTTGTGAAGTATTCATGATTGATCCCGTCCTATGAGACAACTGAAATTTATGGTCATGCCTATTGAGCTTTTATGTAAGACTTTGAATGGCATACGATAAATTTGCTGGAATGATGTGCATTTAGTTTAAAGTTTCTACTTTTCTTGGAACCTTTATTTGTTCCAAAATTTCTAGGATTAGAATAATACCTTACTTCTCTATTTTCTAATCAAGGAACTTTTCCTTCAAGAATAACCATTCAGGTTAAAGTGTCTGCTTTTTCTTGAAACTCCTATCTGTTCAAAAATTTTTTAGATTGGTGTGATACCTTACTTCTCTGTTTCCTAACCAATCAAGGAAGTGCTCCTTTGAGAATAACAATTATTCATTACAGAGGTTCAATAAATTTTATCTAATTTTCTCCTCATTTTTTTATTATTCCTCAGTCAACTAGCCATCAAAAGGCCATGACATCGACATTAGATCCAGTAAAATGTGTTAGACTGCATTTTGCTTGGTTATAAGGAATTTATAAGCTGTGATAGTTAACTTTTGCTGCCATTTTAGGCCTTGATTGCATAATTAAGAATTTGAAGTATTGCATGTATTATTGTTAACTTTTAGATGCTGCTGCTTAATGTTTGAACCAACAGGCATCTTTTTAACTGTCTTCTTAGTGATGTGGTAAGTTAGACCTTGACATGGTATTTGCGATAGGACAAGATGCACACTCCAAGCTTCACTTTGAAGATATTTATAGAATGTGAATTCTCCTTTTTCTCTTTACTTGTTTCCTTTTGGCTCATTAACAACAACTATTATTTGCATGGGAATTGTATTTTGGAGAGCATTCATTAGTTGTTTGTGCGGAAAATTAATAGGCCATATTTCTAAAAGAGTTAAATTATTTTTCCTTTGCTTGTATGATTTTTTTATTTAAGTAATGGTTTATTTTTATTTAATATATGCCTTATAGATGGATTCTTGTGAGAATGTGCATGCCACGGTCGCAACGGTCTTGTTTATCACTATTTTTGCTTAAATGTGCTACAAGCAAAGGAGAGGGCTCTATTTATCATTAGAGCCTTATTATAATAGAGATGAGCAACGCACAAATTATATTGTAAGAATAGTGCAAGGATCGGACGAGATTAGTATATCGATGTTGAGGATGAATAGGGCATCGTTTTTTGGCTTATGTGACACTCTAAAAGAAAAAGGACTACTATACAACACTTTACATGTAAGTGTTGAAGAACAAGTACCCATGTTTCTTCATATAGTTGCGCATAATGTGAGGAATAGAGTTATTACTGTTACTTTTTTACGCTCTGGAGAAACTGTTAACCGATATTTCAACCATGTTTTACATGCTATTAGAGAACTTCAAGGTGAACTAATTCAACAATCCGGCATAACTACTAGTCCACTCATCACACAAGATCCAAGATTCATGCCTTATTTTAAGGTAAATATTAGAGGATTAATTATAGTTAAATTCCTAATCAAAGATTGTGTAATATGATTAACTAATATGATAATTACATAGGATTGCATTAGAGCGCTTGACGGTACTCATATTCATGCATCGGTTCCTCATGATATTGTAGCCCATTTTCGTCGAAGAAAAGCCTATCCCACTCAAAATGTATTAGCCACGGTTGATTTTGAATTAAAATTTACATATGTATTAGCTGGTTGGGAGGGTTTTGCACATGATGCAATTGTCCTTCAGAATGTGTTAGAAAGAGAAGATGGACTTGTAGTACCCGAAATTATTATATCATTCTATAAAATGTTAAAATATTTAATTTAGTGCAATTATGCAAGCAAAAACTTGTAACTAGTTTCTTATAGGGAAATACTATCTCGTAGATGCTAGGTACTCTACAAGGCCGGGCTTTATTTCACCATTTCGTTGCATTTGTTACCATCTTAAAGAATTTAGTACACGTACACCATCAAACATGAAAGAATTATTCAATTATAGACATTCTTCATTATGCACTTCGGTGGAACGAGCTTTTGGAGCTTTGAAAATTTGTTTCAAAATTTTAACATCATGACCATTTTTCCCTTTTAACACCCAAGTTGATATTGTCATTGCTTGTTGTATTCTACATAATCAAATTTTACGAAGAGGTCAAGACATATATACCAAGCCTTGAAGTATAGGAACCAAATGTGCGTGAGATAAGAACACAATCTCAAGTTCGAGAAGAAGCTAGAGAATGGTTATTAGTTCGAGAAGCAATCATGAATGATATGTGGATTAACATGTAAAAAGCTTTCTATGTTTTATGTGGTTTTTTTAATTGTATTTTTGTGTGCTTTTGAAGAGATTATGAAACCTTTGTCAAATTTTGTTATTTCTTATAGAAAAGAAATCATGTAATGAAACTTATTCTTATAGCATAATTTTTTTAACTTGCTTTTAATAATATTGATATTGTGCTATTTGCAATTTATTGAATACCCTTACGTGTGAAATAATTACTATATTAATGTTAATTATGATACTTAGCAGATAGATTTTGAAGATATGACACCAGAGAATCATGACTTTGTTGGAAGAAAGACGTCAACTAATTTCTGATGGACACCCATGTTGACCTCGTTTATGTTGATATATCTAGTTGAGCAAGCAAACCTTGGGCTTAAATCTGACAAAGCATTTAAGAGTGTTGCTATCAATGCCGTTGCTAGGGTCGTTGATGCAAGATTCAACTTGGTGGTAAGTGACACACATGTAAATAATCATTTGCGACATGTGAGGAAAATATGGTTAAAAATAAAGAAGATCAAAGGTTTAAGTGGTGTGTCATGGGATGATGCAGAAAAATAATAATTATGGGTGAGGAAGAATACCGAACATACATGCAAGTAAGTAGAAAGTTGAATTCTATGAGTAATATATGGTTTTATGTAATATTTGCGGATTGACAAAAATCACAAAATGCTTATTTTATGTTTGTAAGCACGTCTTGGGGAAGAGATTTATATTAACAAACCAATTCAAGACTATGAAGAGATGGCAATTGTATCTGGAAACGATCAAGCAATTGGATCTTTTGCAAGAACAGGATCTCAAAGCTCTAGAAGCTTAGGTGCGCGTATCGAACAACAACCACCAAGACCAATAATTGACCTTGACAACCAAACCCAAGGATTTAATGATTTTGATGAGGTTGGACAAAGTCAATCTCCTATTACTGATGCACTGACAAGTTCTATCTCCAAGGCTAAGGAAGGTAAAAAACTAGCAAAATGTGCTAAGACGGATGGAGAAATTATGCGAGATGTTAAATTCAAGTTGGGTAAGATTGCAAATGCACTACAGGCAGGCAAGAGTAAATTTATTAGCAAAGATTTGTTTGGTGAGATCATTACTTTGAGTGATCGTTATACTGAATATAATCTTGGACGAGCATATGATTATCTACTTCAAAATCTCCCTTTAGCAAATGGGTTCATGAACAAAACCCATTCCTTTTGGTGCATGTGGATGGATAATTTTCTTGATCAAGTAAGGGGTGGTCGAGCTTGAGTTGTTATAACAAATGTGGGTGTTAACTAGATAGTTATTTTGTCTTGTCATATTTAGCATAATGTTGTGACATGAACAATGTGGTATTTATATTTCTTGTTTGGACAATTGTGATGTTGTATTTTTTTTTCTTGTTTGAACAATGTGATGTTTGGGCAAGTGTGATTTTGTATTTTAATTTGATGTTTGGACGAATATCATGTTATTTTATTTTTATTTTTTGGTTGGAAAGTGTCATGTTGAACTATGAATGTTAAATGTTGTGTTTTGGATGGTATTAGATGATTATTAAGCATGAATGTTGAATATGTTATTTGAAGGAATGTGGTAACAATATTAATAGTGAATGTTGAATTCTTTATTTGAATGAATCTTGATGTTATTTAATTATTTTTAATTTGAATGTTGAATGTTAAATGTTTTATTTGAATGAATCTTATTTATTAAATTTATTTGAATGGATCTTGATTAACAATGAATGTTGAATGTTGAAAACATCTTTTGAATGAATCTTTATTATTAATAATGGCGTATAAAATATATTATTTTATTATTTAAATTAAAAAAATTAATCATTAATAAAAATAATTAATATTTTTATTGTGAATAAATATCTTATTAAATTTATTAATAAGATTAATTTTAATAAATAGTATTAGATAAAGGGGTTAATCTCACTATCCTACTTACATTTTGACTATACCCCTTCACTTACATCAAACCAAATAAACAAAAGTAATTTACAACATTTCTAATTACATCAAACCAAACAACAGTGATGTAAGTAAAAATATAGTATTTTCACTTACACTATAACTGAACTTACATGTAATTTAAATTACAGACAACCAAATAACACCTAATTGTTTTTTACAAGTGTAGCGAGGCAATTAGGAGGCAATGACTACCACCATTGATGTTCGCTTGTTTATGGTGTTGATCTCTTCCGTTGTTTTTATAATATGACACATGAATGAGGACAAATAGAACATGTGCCAATGAGTAAGCTGAATTGTCACTTGTGCTACTTGAGCCATGCCAATAAATCTAGTGTTGCTTTGATTCATCATCACTCAAACATGTAAGTCTATATGTAACTGTTTATAATTCCTTTTTAATTAATAATATATGATGCTAAAATATTATGATTTTTTCTTCATCTTGAATAGGTTAAATAAGTCTTATTAGCTTGTTGCTTGGTTGTTATAACTTTTTAGACCCCCTAATTCATTGGATTCTCGAGCTTTGGAGTGTTTTGCCTAGTATTGTTGTTGTTATTGTAGTATCGTAATTCGTAGGCTAAGTTTGGAGTATCTCATAAGTGCTTTTGTATTAGTAATACGATGTATTTTTTTCTTATATTGAGTATTATTTTTCTCAGATTTTATAGCTTATAAATGCGTATTTGTGTTCTTTTGTGCATGTAGGGTTGTGGAGACAATAGTGGAAGAAAAGAGCCAAAAGTAGATTATGGATGCACATTATTGACGAAATCTTGGAGTGAACAAATGCAAAGACACAAGTTGTGCTTAAAGACACGTGATTGTGTGCCAACCTCTATCATGCTCAAGCAAACACATGGTTTATAGGTGCACAAAGGCAATCACATTCGCGTATACTGACTTGTGCAAGGCTAGCAAGATCATCGTCAATGTGACATCATTGAAGATGCACGCGATCTACCGCATGGATGTGTGCCCATTCATGTGGCCTCGATGAAAAGTGTGGATTCGGGAGCATTTTGGCGAAGTCACTATAGTAGGTCACTGTAGCAGTTACTGTTCACAGCGCGCTGAAAATGCAATTCCTAGAGATTCACACAGGCTTATGGAGATTCCACATGCCAGTATGGATGCCAGATTCCAGCCTATTTAAAGCCACCACTTATGATGTTTTGGGGGATCCTTTTCCAATCTTTGGCCCATCTCTTTCTCATCTTTGGAGGCGCTCACGGCTAGGGTTTGGAGAGGCTTTAGCAAGGATTTTGGAGTGGTTTTATGGCCTTCAACACCACGTTCTTTTGGAAGATACTTATTGGGGAAGCTTTCATCAGCATCGATTCAGCGAGGTGTGCCCTAGGCTTGACGAGGGAACCTTTGGAGAAGATGAAACTACTCCACAAGACCTTCGATACAGACTACAAGGGTGTTTTACTTATAAATTCCATGTTTTTACTTTCGATTTCATTATTGATTGTATCTTGCTCCATGGAAAGCTAAACCCCTAATGGGTACTTGGACTTGTAAACCCTAGGATGATTTTGTTTCATTGACCTTTTATTATGTTTTCTTTAATTAATGTTCTAATTGAGTTCCAATCTTGAATGCTTGTGACAAATGCCATTTGTGTATGTACCGCGAGTCCACGGGTTTGTCAAAGTGATAATACCTTGGTGAGTGGGTAGTCGTATCCATAGGGAATAGCAATCAGAAACACAACGATTGCTATTTAAATAAAGTGAAGATGGATTGATAGTAGTGTGAACAATATCAATATGAAAAGAAATAAAAAGAACAAAAAGGAGAGACATTATAAAAAATGAGAGTAAAGGCTATCGATAGAAAGTGGGGCACCCGGACATTGCTTCCCCCTAGGACTATTGCTTCAAGTACAAAACCAATTATTATGTCTCCTAACGGATGCTTAATGAGTCATGGAAATCCTAAAATACACAGTCCCAAACCTATGGTCAACCGTGACTAACCCTATACTATGCCCCGAAGGAGAAATCGCTCAGTCTCAACACTTCACACTGTGTAAAGCTACTTAAAACTCTACGGGCTCCAAGTGATAAACCCTATTTCCTAACATAGATCTAATCCTTTGGTCCAGGCAAAAGACCCCTAGTCACAATTAAGCCCCAGCACTAAGGATTACTACAATGCTTCACTCTGTTTCTTGCGCAACAAAGCCCCAGCAGAGTACGTATCTTAGCACTTCACTCTATTGTGACCACAAAGAACACTTGGAATGTGGAGGTAGGATAAATCACAGCGGAGGGGAAAAGGGACATTCTACTACCTCTCGACTCACCCTATTGACCCTCTCCAATCTTGCTTTGTCTAGCCCTTATGATGTGTCACTCAATCACAAGGATTACCAATGTAGGCTCTCAACCCTAGTGTCACTCTAAAGGAAAACCCATTTAACAAGCATTCAAGATTAGAACTCAATTAAAGACATCAATTAAAGAAACATAATAGAAAGGTCAAAGAAACAATATCATCCTAAGGTTTAAAAGTCCAAGAACCCACTATGGGTTTAGCACTCCATAGAGCAAGATACAATCAATAATCAAAATGAAAGTAAAAGCATGCAGTCCATAAGTAAAACCCCCTTGGTATTTGTATCTATGGTCTTGTGGAGTGGCGCCGTCTTTTCCAAAGGTTACCTTGTCAAACCTAGGGCACACCTCACCGAATCGATGGCGATGAAAGCTCCCCCAATAACTCTCTTTCAAAAGGAACGTAGTGTTGAAAGCCGTAGAACCACTCGAAAAGCTTTGCCAAAGCCCCTCTAAACCCAAGCGGTTAGCGCCTCCAAAGATGATGAAGAGATGGTCAAAAGATGGGAAAAAGATTCTCCAAACGAATTCACACTTTTCATCGAGGCCACATGAATGGGCACACATTCATGCGGTAGATCAAGTTGTTTCTTCAACAAAATCACATTTAACGACAATCTTTCTAGCATTGAACAAGTTGGAACACATGAGTGTGACTGTCTTTGTGCCCCTCTAATTTGCATGTTCACTCGAGCACAACAGAGGTTGGCATACAATCATATGTTTTTGAGCCCAACTGGTCTTCACATTTGTTCACTTTAAGATTTCATCAACAACGTGCATTCACGATCTACTTTGGCTTCTTTCTTCCATACTTGTCTCCACAACATTACATGCACAAAAGTAACAGAAATACACATGTATGAGCTATAAAATCTGAGAAAAGTAATGCTAATTGTAAGAAAAGAATACTTTGTATTACTAATATAAAAGCACTTATCAGCTTGTTGAGTTGATTTTCCCTTAAAGTGACACTAGTGTTGAGAATCCATCTTGGTAATCCTTGAGGATGAGTGACACACCATGAGGGTTAGACAAAACTAGGTTGGAGAGGGTTAAGATGGTGAGTCGAGAGGTAGCAGAACGTCCCCTTTCCCTTCTGGTGTGATGTATTCTACCTCCGTGTTCTAAGAGTTCTTTGTGGTCATAATAGAGTGAAGTGTTAAGAGAGAAACTCCTCTGGGGCTTAGTTACGCAAGCGACATAGTGAAGCGTTACTGTAATCCTTAGTGCTGGGGCGTAATTAAGACTAGGGGTCTTTCACTTTTACCAAAGGGTTAGATCTAGATTAGGGAATATGGTTTATCACTTGAAGTCCCTAGAGCTTTAAGTAGCCTTGCACAGTGTGAGGTGTTGAGATTGAGAGATTTCTCCGCCGGGGCATAGTGTAGGGTTAGTCACGGTTGAACTTAGGTTTGGGATCGTGTGTTTAAGGATCTCCATGACTCATTAGACATTAGTTGGGAGATATAATAATTGGTCTTGCACTTGAAGCAATAGTTCTAGGGTGAGCAATGTCCGGGTGCCCCACTTTCTATCGATTGCCTTTCCTCTCATTTTATTGTGTCTCTCTTTCTTGTTTTCTTTATTTCTTTTTCACATTAATATTGTTCACACCACTATTGATTCATCTTCACCATAGTTAAATAGCAATTCTTATGTTTCTGATCACTATTCCCTGTGGATACTACTAGCCACTCACCAGGGTACTTTTATTAGTTCGACAACACATGCACTTGCGGTACACACACAAATGGCATGTCAGTATCCTTGTGGATAGGATGCAATTTGTGTATGAAATAAACTAAAAAAAATGACACTACTATCTGTATGTACGTTCAGTTTTTTTTAGTTTTTTTGGTATTCAAGAGATGTATGATCTCTTGTATGAATATGCAATAAAATCATCGGTGTTTCTTCGGCACTTCTATTCAAGCATAACTTGCTTTAAATTACTTGCAAATTTTAAGCAATTATAATGCAATGCAGTGATAAATGAATTCATTTACAAACTTTTCACTTTGCTGGTTGCTTTGTTAGCAATTAAAATATGTTAAAAAGCTCATCATTTGCTTTAGGATGATTCCAATTATTAATTAAGCTATATTATTATAATTTTGACAGTGAAAGTCCATTTTTACCAAAAACTAATTAACATAAATAAATTATGATAGTAAAACACTTCACATAGTAGCATTGTTGAGTTATATGTTGATTATAAAAATACAAAATGTTATCCCTTCTACAAATGCAAGGGGCTAAGTTTACCCCACCCCCTCTCCCCCCAAACATCCTATCTCTTGAAGTGGTAGCTATTCACCCACTTCTATGCTACCAAACACTATAAACTGCCGAAGTGGCATTTTTTATACTTTAACTTCCACCAACCAAACACATTAAGTGGTTTAATGATGTGACACTTCTACCAATAATTAAACACATGGAACTATAAACCTCTAGCTAAAACTTACCTTTCCACCGAAGTTGCATTTCCAAATTTTCACCACTTCAGTGGACTACTTCCGAACTAAACACACCCTAAGTATCTTTATTTGGGGTTGAAGTTTGAACCTCCAAGTGCTCAACAATTCTCTCAATGAAGTAGGCATATAAGCAGTGACACACCCCTTGCGTGTCCTCAATTGTATGGGTTGTCTAGTAATAAAGTACCCAATAGATTGGGTAGTCAAATCCATAGGAAACAAGAGTACTAGTTGTAACTTTATACCTTGTTATCTAGCCTAAGTAATGGAGTGAGATGATCAAATTCACAAGCAAGTAAATAACAAAAAGAAACAAAGTAATAAAAGGAGTGAAGAGGAATCAGCCAAGGTAAATGGAGAGTTCTCTTGATGCCTCACACTACATACGATTGGAAAGAGTTCTTTAAATATGAAGGTAGGATAAATCACATCGGAAGGTAATGGGGAAGCTTCAGTACCTTATAGCTCATCCTCTCAATCCTCTTCAATCATAGTGAATTTGACACTAGCAGTGATTTTTCTCGTCACTAATTTGATTAGAATATGCACTCAACCTAAGCATAGAAAAAAAGGGATTACAAGGTGATGAGTGCATTTCATATATACATTTCCATACCCTTTCCATGTATTTATCGTGTCTTCAAGCATTTATTTATTGTGATTCGGTATTACTTGGGGTATTTTAGTGTATTTGTGCAGGAAAACAAGTCTCTGTGCAAAAGAGTAGGATCTGGCGCAAATATAGTACGAAAAGATGAGAATTTACAATACTCTCAGGCCTGACACATTCTCGACATGACCGTGTGCGCTCCACTGACTATTCCAGGCGATTTGTGAAGATGAGTACTATAGCAAAATAAATGTAGCAGGGTTACTGTAGCAGCTCAATGTACCACAAGTCTAGAGAAGGGACACAGTCTGTGTGCTCCAAGCACGATCGTCTCAACCCTGACATCCTCATGTCTTAGGGTGTGTCGTGATTGGAAACTGTGTCATTTAATTGTTTAGACATTCCAGTGATTTTCAGGGGGATTGGCACGACCGTGTGCAGGGTATCTCGTGCCCGAAAAGTGCTTTTTATGTTAGATCTAGGGCATTCATGAGAGGAATTTCTCTTCACCCTTTCTCCTTCTTCTTGGGGACGACTGCCAAGCTCTTCTTCTTTACTATTCTGGGGCCGGAGTGAAACTACGGTGCAAGATCACGAGTAGAACGGATCTAAGCTGGCGGAACTTCATCGAAGCTTCATTGGACTGGATGTGAAGCATAAGGGAAGTCTTTCTAGGCTTCTTTATCTTTGGTCTTCCCTAGCTTTGTAATGAGTTGTATAACTATGAAGGGCTAGCCACTCTCTAGTGTTCCTGGATCTATGAACTTGGATGCTTATATGTTATGCTAATTTATTTGCTTTTGGTATGTCTACAGAGTTCCATTGGTTGTTTGTGTTTAATCATGTGTTTGCATAACTTGATGGTTTGATTTGCATAGATGCTTTGGTAATTTGGCTATCTTAGTGGAACCTTGGTGTATTTAAGGACCATAGATGCAACATTGCTCTTGAGCACATACTTGAAGCTTAGGATGTACCTTGTAGGTATAAGGAGCAAGTCTATTGCATGTTTCCATAAGTGATTAGTCCGGGACCCTGCTCTATCTCTGTGTATCTTACCTAGTTTCATTCCAGCCCTTATATATCATCCTTCCACTTTTTAAGTCATCTAGTTATCACCCTTACCTAAATCTTTGATCAGGCTAAAGATTAGAAGATCAATTAGTACTTTGAGTCCAGGTCCTGTGGTTCGACAACCCTACCCCTCACGGGGTACCACTTTACTACTTGTGTGCGACACGTATACATACGGAGAACACATCAAGTTTTTGGCGCCATTGCCAGGGACTGACAACTCTTAGGACTATTAGGATTCTAGTGATCTAGCCATTTATCTTTTTCTGTATATATTTCTTTCTATTTTGTTTTTGTTTTGTTACTCAATTCTTTTATTCATCACTTATTTCAGAAAGGTCAAACAATAGACAAATTGCGTGCAACCTTGGATGATCCAGACCGTTTTCAGTAATTCCTTGAAACTCCCGCATTTTTTGATGTACCTACAAAGTGTTAAAGTACAATGAGTTTGTGTGATGGGATATCATTGAAGGACTTAGAAGATCCAGAGGTGTTTCAAAAAGTCTTTGAAAATTCTACCTTATATGAGGCACTTCATCAGAGGTATGGCACAACCAGTGTAGGACATGGGCTATTACTGCAGGAATTAGAAGATCGGTATTGGGCTCTGAAATTTTCTACAACTCTTCCACCTTATGAAGCACCTCCGCTCACAAATCCAGATTCATTGATTCCATCTAAAAATTCTACAATGGACAGTTGGAAATATTTGAGACAGGAGAATGATTTGAATCAAGATGAAGCTTCCATTCTGGATGAGACATGGGACATGGAAGGATAAGAGAGCTATAGTGTTTATATACAGAAATCAGTAGAAGCTCTTCATGTGTCATATGATCATCATGAGACTGGTGTACCACAGGTGGAGGAAGAAGCCCTTGCAAATGCTCCTATTCTGGTTGAAACTCATGCCATGCGAGGAAGTGATTGGTACAATGACTATATCCAGAATTTGATGAAGGCCCTCTATGCACCATATGATCATCATGAGAATGATGTCCCATAGGTGGAGGGACAGATCCTTGTAGAGAAGAGACCTCCCCCAGATGAAGAGCATCAAGAGTTGATCACATCTATTTCAGAGCATACACTACCAACCATTGTGGCCGGGGAGCATTGGGAGAAGGAAAAATTGACGAGGTCGAAGAAACATACTTAATTGACTTTGAACAAGTTGCCTCTTTTGATATGGATGAATGGGTATACTTGAAGAGAGCACTTCAAGGAATTAATTTAAGTCTTGCAAAGAGGTTGAAGCAATCTTTAGATCCTTTTGTATTGAAATTGAACAACTCGTGCCCCGGGTTGTTCCCTTGGAAACCTAAGTGTTAATTGATGAAATATTTATCATTAAAGAGGGCTCCTAGGATGAGGCATAAGGAGGTTGATTGTGGAAGAATGAGAAATATGGAGACAACTCCTTTTGCCTTGCTTCGTATTTTGGAGTTTGATCAAGTTGTTCTAAAGGAACTCACCGACAAGCTTACAAACTTCTCATTCTTTGGAATCAACTTTGCAAGCTATGGCCGGAGGGAACATTTTTGGTTTCAAGCAGAAAAATTAGATGAAGAAGCAAACTCGAAGACATTGAAATAAAAAACTTCTTGTATGCTTAAGGAACTCATCTTTGGCAAGAAGAAGATGTTAGGAATTCAAGAATTTGTGTGTAAGAAAAAGGGGCCATACAATGACCCACATGTGAATGTACTGATCCTGGATAATTCCCAACCCAAAATGTTCCCTTGGAGACCTAAATCAAGTTGGTCAAAGCCTCTTACTTGTAATCCTCCACGGCAAGTAAGTTTGTGCTTTAATGGAAGTAGCTATGCAACTAGTAGCCGGGAGGAGCTTACTCGATTCAAGCCTCCTTGAGGTAAGTAATAAGATACGTCAAGCGAGTGACGTTAAACAAGCGCTTCTTGGGAGGCAACCCAAGCTTTAGTTGTTTTATTTTCTCTTGATTTCTTAGTTTAGTTTAGTTTCTTTCTTTCAATCATGAATAAATCAGTGGTGCTCATGATTTAATTCTTACTTGATTCTTGGTATTCTTTTGATTCAGTGGCCATGTCGGCTTTGTTTTACTTTATACCATGTACAAAAGTGTTTATAGGGGAAGAAAAGCCATTGTCTTGGAAATTTTCAGGCACGACACGGGCAAAACATGCCTCTGTTTGTGCAACTGAATTTCATTGATTTCAATTTCTAAAACATTCCAGGATAGACACGGGCCGAGCACGAGCATGTCGGGGGCAACGGTACATTCTCTATTCTACTGGTATGATCGTGTCCTGTCTGTTATGCATTTTCATTGTTTTTCTGAAATTTTTAGTGGGGCAAATACACTCCAGGACATGATCCTATTCACCTGATTTCTTGCATTTGTGGATTAATTTCTATTGTTTTAATGTAGGATATCATGCCGAGGATGAGAGCCACATCAGTGATTCTTGAGCACCACCAATCTTTCTTTTAGTAGGGTTTTTCTTTTTTTTTTTCTTTTTCTTGAGCTTCACTTGTCCTCTTTTTGCTTGTAGGATGTGAACCATGTGGAAGCAAGGAACATACATTTTGAGAGCGGCAACATCACTCTCCGCGTTCAGGAAAGCCACTAAAACTTCTCCCTAATTTTATTTGTCCTTGATTTATTTCTTCATGCGTATATTTGTACATTGAGGACAATGTACGGTTTAAGTGTGGGGGAGGGTTTTATTGTTGTATTCATTGTGGTAAGGCATGCCTTAGGATGATCTAATATCTTATTGTGTGGAATTTCTAAGTGTAAAGGGACACTAGTGTGTTAGTGTATTCTTTTTATTGAGCTTAATTGTTTGTTTCACTTTTATCTTAAAACCTCTTATTTTTTTGTCACTTTACCCTAATTGTGGAGCCACTTGTATTGATGAGAGAACTTTAGCTCAATGACATGGTTTCTTTTGTATAAAGAAAAACTCCAGAAAGTCGGTGGGCTGCCCTACCGGTTCTTTGTAAATACTTTGTAAAAAGATGGTAGAAAGAGTTATCACCTTAGAAGTGTGAAAGCCGCTCCTGAGTAGTCGAATTTTGGGCATTACAAGTGTACATTTGATGACCTACTGAGAGAAAGGGCAATCTCTATGGTGTATGAAGCTACTACTCATTTAGTATAGTATGAAATAAGGTCACTGTTACCTAAGTTGATCCAACAATGCATAGGGCACATAAATTAGGGTAATCACACACACATTCGGGGAGTACAAGGTGAGACTGAAACTTATCATTTTTTATTAGCTGAACACACACTAACAACTGTTTACCTATTCCATTTTTGAAACGCCTTGACAACGCCCTTTGCGTATGTCCCGCAAGTGCACGGGTTTGTAGAGTAATAAAATCCCATGTGAGTAGGTATTGTATTCACATTGAGTAGGGAGTAAAAATACTTAAATTGTTTTTTAACCAACCGAAGATGAATAATGATTGTGTTGACAAGATTTAATGTAAACAAGAATAAAAGAAGGAAGAAAGAAAAGCACAAGTAAGTGAGAGATAAGGTAATCGATATAAATGGGGTACTCGGATATTGTGATATTGTTCCACCTATGGACAGTCGTTTCAAGTGCAAAACCAACTATTATGCCTCCTAACTACTGCATTAATGAGTCATGGAAATCTTTTAATACACGGTCCCAAATCTAAGGTCAACCGTGACTAACTCTATACCATGTCCCGGAGGAGAAATCGAACAATCTCAACACCTCGCACTAGGATAGAATTGCATGGAGTTCTAGGTATTCTAAGTGATAAACCCTCTTCTTAGATATAGACCTAACTCTTTGGTCCAATTGAGAGGTCCCTATTCAGAATTAATCCCTAGGTGCTAAAATCACTTCAACGCTTCACTCCGTTGGCTCTGCAACTAAGCCCCAGCAGAAGGTCATCCCTTAGCCCATTCACTCTACTATAACCTCAAAGAACTCAAGGAAATGGAGGTAGGATAAATCACATTGGAGGGGAAAGGGACGCTCCGCTACCTCTTGACTCATCCTCTCGACCCTCTCCAATATAGCTTTGTCTAACCCTTGTGGTGTGTCATTCACTCACAAAGGTTACCAATATGAACTGTCAACCCTAGAGTCACTCTAAAGGAGGATTCAATCAATCAAGCATTCAAGATTGGAACTCATATAAAACATCAATTAATGAAAGCATAATAGAAGGTTTAATGAAACAAATACATCTTAGGATTCACAAATCCAAGTACCCACTAGGGGGTTTAGCTCTCCATGTAGCTAGTTATAATCAATAATTAAATCGAATGTAGAAACAAGTAATCCATACAAAACCCCCTTGATAGTCGTGATGATGGTCTTGTGGAGAAGCCTCGTCTCCTCCAAAGGTCCCCTTGCTTGCCTAGGACACACCTCACCGGATCGGTGCCGACGAAAGCTCTCCCAATAACCTTCTTCCAAGTGGAGTGCGATGTTGAAGCCAAAAAACCTCTCAAAAATCCCTGCCAATACCTCTCAAAACCCTAGATGCAGTCACTTGTCAAAGTTGGGAAATAATGGAGAAAAGAATGCTGAAATCGGGCTGAATCGCGGCTTAAATAGGGCTGGAATTGGGCATCCACACGCCCCTATCGATTTGCCACACGGACTTGTGGAATTTCCACACGGGCGTGGATAATTTCAACATGCCCGTGTGGATTCTCTGGAATTCTCTTTTTCGGCCGACTGTGAACAGTACCTGCTACAACAATTTGCTACAGTGTTTGCTACAACACCCTGCTACAATACCTGCCCAAAAAACTCCCGAATCCATGTTTTTATTGAGGTAACATCAACGGGCACACGTTTATATCGTAGATCGCATTGCTTTTTTCAATAACCGGCCTTATCGGTGAAGATCTTGCTATCAATGCACATGCCAGGATACTCGAATGTGATTGCCTTTCTGCCGCTCCAAACCATTGTGGTAGCTTGAATCCATGGAGGTTGGCACACATTCTCTCATTTTGAACCCCACTTATGTCTTCGCGTTTGACCCTTCTCAAGATTTCCTCCAAATTGTGTGTTCACGATCTACATTGGCTTCTTTCTTTAACATTCGGCTTCACAACCCTATATGCATGAAAGTAACACAAATGCACAAGTATTAGCGCTAAAACCTGATAAAAGTAATGCTCATCATAAGGAAAGAACACTTCACATTCTTATCACATAAGCACTTATCAAACTCCCCCACACTTAAGCTTTTGCTTGTCCTCAAGCAAAAATTAAAACATTGGAGAATAGATTAAGAAAATATTGGAAGTGCTTGGCCTTAGGTTCACCAAAGCATACCAAGAGAACATTCTACAAGTAAGGGAAATTTTAACATTAAATATGAAAAATCAATGCTCTAGCTAAAAACTTGAATAAAAAAGGACAAAAACCCAAAATTGTGTAAGTGTGTGTGCAAACTCATTCAAGTCAACCCAAAGTATACTCCTCAAAGTTCTAAGTATAAAGGACTTTTTTTATCTACACAAAGTAACACAAATTAAAAAGGTGGTAGTAGCTTCACACATCCTCTAAGGTAACCCTTTCCAAAGCGGCCGCTTAGGTGGCTTTCACACTTTCGAGGTGGTAACTCTTTCTACCGGTGTGGTAGCTTTCACTCATCCTATGAGATAGCTCTTTCTCTCATTAGGGCATAACTAGTATCCGTATTATGAGAGTAACTTCATACTTCATAGGTGGTAGCTCTTTCCACCCAACAAGCACAATTAAACAATAAAACTATTTTGTTCTTCCTTTTCCCTTTTTCCATTTTTTTCAATTAACAAAATAAACAACTATAATTGGTCCTTTTAACATCGAACTTGAGATTCCAAAATAGTTTAAAGAGTGAGTAGTGCAACAAGTGTCAATCGGGCAAAAATTCCTAGAAATTCAAGCAAGAACTAGAGCATGAGAACATTCAAAGTTAAAAAGTATCCTAAACTCAAGAATATAATCATTGCAACTGAGGTGAACAACCATTGGCTATGTGAGCATGTATGTCAATCAAAACTAATATAAAAGACATGTGCACTATGAAACTCCCGCCACACTTAAGTTGTACATTGTCCCCAATGTACACATGCAAGCTCACACATAATGTATATCAATCGAGAGTATATGTGGCAGAAGCAATCAAAATAATACTCCCCTGACTCCTAGTGTTGCATTTGATAGAGCTAAATCCTTGGGAGTGATGTTCTGATGGGTTGTGAAGCACATATGACTAAGTGCAAAAGCACCCCAGTCGTGTCCATAATTAGTTCTCAATTCCCATACTGACAAGACCAACTGTATGCATACACGAGGGGGTTCAGTGAAGCTCAATAAAAAAAATAACTCAAGTAAATAACAGGTAAAGCAATGAATAAACCTCGAGACCACAAAATGAAAAATAAACTCAGAAGGAAAGTCCTTTTTGAGTACACAAGTCCAAAATGAAATGCAAACGTAATAAAGATGATGAAAAATAAAGTCAAATGTCAGTGTCATCAGCTGTCAGCTCTGCTCCTACTGATGAATTATCAAATAATGTTGGTGAATCAGGTGATGGTGATGCCGGAGGAGCTGGGGGAGTCCGTGGTCCTAGAACAAATGATGAGGTAACGTCTCGCTCAAGAATCTACTGTAATGTGTCAAAACGTGCCATAAACTCTGTGTACTGCGTGGCCTATGTAGAAGTTATGGTGAAAAGGAGAAGAGTTGAGGGTTTACCAATAATGAACTCCAAAACTTTTGAATTTGGCTTGAAAATTGAGTGAAACTCCTCAAAATCAACAGTGTGAGGTCGGTAGGGGTGTTAGGAGTGTTCATTGAGTGACTGGGAGTGTGAGAATGGAGAAGAGCCAAAAGATTTTAAAGAAATGCCACGGCTCTTGCGTTCCTGCACATTTACACGGGTGTGCAAAAATTACCCACGCCCATGTGCCTACCCCACAGGGCCAGATGCTCGCTCATGTGGACTCTCTGTCCAGCCGAGAATAACCACTAAGTGTTTCGCATGCCTGTGCGAAAATTCCGCAAGGGTGTGGATCATTACTGGGTAGTTCACAGGGCCAGACGCACGCCCCTTTGTATTCTCTGGATGGAGGAGAGCTCTTCTGCAGAGATCCACACTTCGTACAGAAAATACCCACGCCCGTGCGTTTGTCACAGGATCGCCCACAGGGGTGAGTCCACACCATTGTGCGCTCTCGGAAAAATCTCTAAGTCTCTTCAAGAAGACGTACGCCCGTGCGGAAATTACCCACGGGTGTGCAGATGTCGCTAAGTCGACCACAGGGGTGAGTCCACACCCCTGTGCCTTCTCTGGACTAACTCACAGTGAAGATCCACTGGCGTGCGAAAATTCCACATTCATGTGCATTTTCTCTGGATGGTTGAAAAACTCTGCAGGTCCTACAAAAAATTCCTGAACATGTATAAACACTCAGAGCCTGCCCTACTATGCAAAATACACCAGCAAAAACACGAGAAACTGGCTCACACGACCAAAAACTTTGCCAAAACACATTCAAGCACAAGATGACACCAAAAATCCACAAGAATATTACAACAAAAGCATCTAAAAATCAAGACACTGACACTCAAAGTCTTATTCATGCAAACACTAAACTAACAACTAAGAAAATAGTAAATGCTTGGGTTACCTCCCAAGAGGCGTTGTTTAACGTCACTAAGCTTGACGTACCTTGTCTTACCTCATGGGGGCTCATAGATGAAGGATTTTCTCTTACCCATGACTTGAAAGCACGATGAGCAAAGACTCTTGAGGGTAGAGGGAGAGTTATCGGGTTTGGTACCACTTAACAAGGGTTCATTCACCTTGTCCGGTTCTTGCGCATCTCCAACATCCCTGGAGCGTTTCTTGTGGCTTCTCCTCACCCTTTACATCTTCCGGAGCACTTTCTTCATGATCCCCGGAGTAGATGGTACTTCTTCCTTTTAGACCAAGCATTAGCACTTCTTCATTCTCCACTTCTTGGTCTAGCAACCCCTCGTATGGGTCTGGATTGAGCATTTCCTGCATATATTCATCAATTATCTCATCAGTAGTGTCAAGAAAGTAAAGAGTATCATAAAAGTCAAGAGAATGTCGTATGGCTTCGGTGAGGCGGTATGTGAGCTTATCATCTCCAACCCTTAGTGTCAACTCCCCGCCGTCCATATCGATCAATACCTTGGAAGTGCGCAGGAATGGCCTCCCAAGTATCAAAGAAACATCCGCATCCTCATCGACATCTAACACCATGAAGTCTATAGGAAAAATATACTTGTCAACTTTGACAAGCACATCTTCAATGATGCCCCTCAGATCTCTCACTGTTCGGTCCGCCAATTGCAATGTTATCCGAGTAGGCCTAGGCTCTCCCAAGCCAAGCTTCTGAAAGAAGGAATATGGTATGACGTTGATACTAGCCGCTGAGTCCACTAATGTCATTTCTTCACCTAAGTTGCCAATGTTGCATGAAATAATGAAGCTTCCTGGGTCTTTCTTCTTATTCGGCATATTCTTTTGCAAGACCGCCGAGCAAGATGCATCTTGAATCACGGAGGCACTCTCCTCCAATTTCCTTTTGTTGGTCAACAAAGTCTTTTAAAAACTTGGCATACCTCGGCATTTGGGATAATGCCTCAACAAAGGGAATGTTTATATGTAGTTGCCTAAACAAACCCAGAAACTTCTAATACTGCGTGTCCACTTGGTCATTTTTCAATCTAGAGGGATAAGGGATTCTTGCAATATAAGGTGGGGTACCACCTCCTTATCCTTGGTTGCTCCCTTCTTAACCTCTACAACCTCCGGTGCTTCAACATTAGTCTACTCACTTGGAAGCCTACCTTCAACCTCATGACCACTTCTTAAAGTGATCGTCTTCACATGCTCTGGTGGATTGGTCTCGGTATTACTTGGCAAGCTTCCCTGTGGTCTTTCTGATAGAGACTTTGTAATTTTCCCCACTTGATTTTCTAGGTTGTGCAATGAAGTGGTGTGGTTGTGAAGTGTAGCCTCGACCGATTGGAACCTTGTATCCGATGATTGTACAAATCTAGTCAAGGCTTTCTCTAAGTCAGTCATTCGGGTTTCCAAGCTGGACACTCTATTTTCCATGTTTGGGGCTTGTTATTATTGGAAACCCGGTGGTGCCATGGCCTTTGGTTTTCCTTGGTTGCTCCATGACAAGTGGGGATGACGCTTCAACCCTGATTGTAGGTTTTGCTATATGGATTACCTTGGTTCCTAATTGCATTACCCATAAAGTCAACTTTCTCCACCGAAGATACATTACCAATAGAGATTGGGCAATCAGAGGGAGCATGTCCTCCGCCACACCCGGTGCAAGTAGTCACGACCGCCACTCTATTTGAAGTTAGATGGTCTAACTTCTTACTGGATGATTCCACTTAGGCTGCCAAAGAAGTGACTACATCTATTTCATAGACCCCGGCCAGTTTTTTCCTTTCCCGTGCATTCCACTGATAACTGTTCTCTGCCATGTCTTCTACTAACTTTCGGTCTTCTTCCGGGGTTTTACTCCCCATTGTACCTTCCGCGGTGGTATCTAGCAATTGCCTTGTATTCGGATTCAAACCATTATAGAAAGTTTGAATGATCATGCATTCAAGAAATCCGTGTTGTGGGCACCTCCGCAAAATGGCCTTGAAATGCTACCATGTCTCAAACAATGATTCCGATTCCATTTACATGAACTACAATATCTCATTGTGAAGCTTGGCCGACTTTCCCAGAGGGAAGTATCTAGCAAAAAAAGCTTCGACCATCTTATTCCAAGTCTTGATGGATGCTTTTGGCAAGGAATGAAGACACTACTTGGCTCTTCCCTTGAGAGAAAATGGGAAAGCCCTCAATCTAATAGCATCATCCGATACACCATTGATATTCAACATATCACAAACTTCCAAGAAGTCCTCTATGTGGTTGTTTGGATCCTCATCGGCCAAACCATATAACTGTGCTGACTGTTGAATCATCTGGATGAATGCTGGTTTCAGCTCAAAGTTTAGAGCTGTTATCGGGGGTCACACAATGCTAGATTGTGTCCCCAGTATTGATGGTCTGGCGTAATCAGATAATGTTCTCTACTATTCAACCTACTCAGCAATGTTGTCGGATCCTTCAACTTCCACTTCAGCTAGATTTGACGGTTCTTGCACAGGTTCTTTCCATTTTCTTCAGAGTGTATGCTCAAGTTCGGGATCTCCTTCAATTAATATCGAAGGGTTCCCTAGGTTATAACCTGGAGATGTACCAAAAGAAAAAGAACAAATCAAAACGATGATAGAAAAAGAAGATGCGAAATAGAATGAATGAACGAATAACTACGAAAACAAAGTGCAAAATATCTCTAAATGCCTATTCCCCGGCAACGGTGCCAAAAACTTGACAACGCCCTTGTGTATGTCCGCAAGTGCATGGGTTTGTTGAGTAATAAAATCCCAGGTGAGTGGGTATCGTATCCACAGGTAGTAAGGAGTAAAAATACTTAAATTGTTTCTTAACCAAGTGAAGATGAATAATGATTGTGTTGACAAGATGTAATGTAAACAAGAATAAAAGAAGCAAGAAAGAAAAGCACGAAGTAAGTGAGAGATAAAGGAATCGATATAAATGGGGTACTCGAATATTGTTCTGCCTAGGACAATCGTTTCAAGTGCAAAACTGACTATTATGCCTCCTAACTAATGTATTAATGAGTCATGAAAATCCTTCAATACACGGTCCCAAATCTAATATCAATCGTGACTAACTCTATACCATGTCCCGGAGGAGAAATCGAACAATCTCAATACCTCGCACTCGGATAGAATTGCATGGAGTTCTAGGGATTCTAAGTGATAAACCGTCTTCCTAAATATAGACCTAACCTTTTGGTCCAGGTGAGAGGTCTCTAGTTAAAATTAAGCCCTAGGTGCTAAAATCGCTTCAATGCTTCACTCCGTTGCCTCTGCAACTAAGCCCCAGCGGAAGGTCATCCCTTAGCCTATTCACTCTACTATGACCGCAAAGAACTCAAGGAAATGGAGGTAGGATAAATCACATCGGAGGGGAAAGGGGACGCTCCATTACCTCTCGACTTACCCTCTCGACCCTCTCAAATCTAGCTTTGTATAACCCTCGTGGTATGTCACTCACTGACAAAGGTTACAAATATGAACTCTCAACCCTAGTGTTACTCTAAGGGAGGATTCAATCAATCAAGCATTCAAGATTAGAACTCAAATAAAACATCAATTAATGAAAGTATAATAGAAGGTTTAATGAAACAAATACATCCTAGGGTTCACAAATCCAAGTACCCATTTGGGGGTTTAGCTCTCCATGGAGCTAGTTACAATCAACATTGAAATCAAATGTAAAAACAAGTAATCCATAGAAAACACCCTCGATAGTCGTGATGATGGTCATGTGGAGAAGCCTCGTCTCCTCCAAAGGTCCCCTTGTCCGGCCTAGGACACACTTCATCAGATCGGTACCGATGAAAGCTCTCCCAATAACCTTCTTCCAAGTGGAGCGCGATGTCAAAGCTGAAAAATCTCTCCAAAAACACTGACAATACCTCTCAAAACCTAGCCATAGTCCCCTCTCAAAGTTGGGAAAGAATGGAGAAAAGAATGCTGAAATCGGGGCTGAATCGCGGCTTAAATAGGGCAGGAATCGAGTATCCACACGCCCCTATGGATTTGTCACATGGGCCTATGGAATTTCTGCATGGGCATGGATAATTTTCATATGCCCGTGTGGATTATCTGGAATTCTCTTTTTCGGCCGACTGTGAATAGTACCTTCTACAATAATTTGCTACAATGTTTGCTACAGTACCCTGCTACATTACCGGCCCAAAACATTCCTGAATCCATGTTTTCATCGAGGTAACATCAATGGGCACATGTTTACGTCGTAGATCGCTTTGCGGTTTTCAATAACCAGCCTCATCGGTGAAGATCTTGCTATCAATGCACAAGCCGGGATACTAGAATGTGATTGCCTTTGTGCCCCTCCAAACCATTGTGGTAGCTTGAATCCACGGAGGTTGGCACACATTCTCGCATTTTGAACCCGACTTATGTTTTCGAGTTTGACCCTTCTCAAGATTTCCTCCAAATAGTGAGTTCATGATCTACGTTGGCTTCTTTCTTTAACACTCAGCTTCACAACCCTATATGTATGAAATTAACACAAATGCACAAGTATTAGCACTAAAACCTGATAAAAGCAATGCTCACACAAGCACTTGCCACGCCTATATTATTGAGATTAGAGGTTATGCACTCATCTTCTTTCTTGTGTGTTGATGTGTTTTGCTTGAGGATAAGCAAATGTTCATGTGTGGGTGTATTTGTTGAGTGCATTTTATATATACATTTCCATACCCTTTTCTTGTATTTATCGTGCCTTCAAGCATTTATTTATTGTGATTCGGTGCTACTTTGGGTACTATAGTGTATTTGTGCAGGAAAATAGGTCCCTATGCAAAAAAGTAGGATCTACGCAATTACAATGTGAAAAGATGAGAATTTACAATGCTCTCAGGTCTGACACGGTCTCGACACGACCATGCACGCTCCACTGGCTATTCCAGGAGATTTGTGAAGAAGAGTACTGTAGTAAAATCAATGTAGTTGGGGGTAACTGTAGCATTTTACTGTAGTAGCTCATTGTAGCACAAGTCTGGAGAAGGGACACAGTCTGTGTGCTCCTAGCATGATCATCTCAAGCCTGACATGCTCGTGTCTTAGGGTGTGTCATGCTCGGAAACTATGTGATTTAATTGTTTAGACATTCCAGTGATTTTCAGGGGGATTAGCACGTCGTGCACAAAGCGTGTCGTGCCCGAAAAGTACTTTTTAAGTTTGATCTAGCGCATTCATGAGAGGATCTTCTCTCCACCCTTTCTCCTTCTTCTTGGGTGCGCATGTCAAGCTCTTCCCCTTCACTTTTCTAGGGCAGGGGTGAAACTACGATGCAAGATCACGAGTAAAGCGGAGCTAAGCCGACGGAACTTCATCGAAGCATCGTCTGAGTGAATGTGAAGCATGGGGGAAGTCTTTATTGGCTTCTTTATCTTTGGTCTTACCTAGCTTTGTAATGAGTTGTATAACTATGAAGGGCTAGCCACTCTCTGGTGTCCCTGGATCTATGAACTTGGATTCTTATATGTTATGCTGATTTACTTGCTTTTGATATGTCTACATAGTTCTACTGGTTGTTTGTGTTTAATCATGTGTTTGCATAACTTGATGGTTTGATTTGCATAGATGCTTTGGTAATTTGGCTATCTTAGCAGAACCTTGTTGTATTTGAGGACCATAGATGCAACATTGCTCTTGAGCACACACTTGAAGCTTAGGATGTACCTTGTAGGTATTAGGAGCAAGTCCATTGCATGTTTCCCCAAGTGATTAGTCCAGGGCACTTCTCTATCTCTGTGTATCTCACCTAGTTTCATTCCAGCCCTTACCTGTCATCCTTCCCTTTTTTAGTTTATCTAGTTATCACCCTTACCTAAATCTTTGACCAGGCTAAAGATTAGAAGATCAATTAGTACTTTGAGTCCAGTCCATGTGGTTCGACAACCCTACCCCTCACGGGGTACCACTTTACTACTTGTGTGCGACCCGTATACTTGCGGAGAACACATCATAAGGCAATAACAACATTAGTTTGAAACTCAAAATTAAAACTCAATTAAAAGAAATACAATAAAAGCTAATACAAGATTAAATCCTATTGTTCATATGTCCAAGTACCAAGTAAGGGTTTAGCTCTCCATGGAGCAAAACAACGTGCAATCAATCAATGAATGAGAACAAATGAAATTCATAAAGATAAACCCTTTTGATACTCGAAGATGAACTTCAAGAGCTGCTTCAACGCCTTCAAGAATCCCTCTAATGAAACTAGGGCACACCTCCTCCGAATCAATTCATCGGTGATTCCCTCAATAGCTATGACAAAGGAGGAATCAATGAAATTTGGTGAAGAAGCACCACCTCGAGTGCAAAGACCTACTCTCCAAACCTTAGCCGCTTTTCCCACTCAAACATGTTCAAAACGATACCTAAAATTAACTTATGCGACCTTTTATATCCAAAACTCCGGTCTCCACATGGCCTCCCACAAGGTAGTGTGGGTGACCGTGTACTATTTTGTGGGTGCTATAGAAAATCTTCTATAGTGCGCACGTGTGGTTGCCCTGTGAGGGCACACAGCTGTGTGGAAGGGTGTGTGGCTTCCTAGCTATCCGAATAGCTGAAATAGTTTTTGAAAATCATGCACGGGATGGTGCATGTGCGTATGACTACTCTCGTGTCCTCTAGGCATGTCAAATGGCTTTAGAAATGTCAAATGTCAGCACACACACGTGTGTATATATTCCAACCCATGTGTTTGCTCTTGCGGTTTACAAAAACATCTCAGAAAATGATCCACACCCCTTTCTTTGCTTTCTTTTTCACAAATTTCCTTTACATGCTTGATTGAATAAAAGAACATAAAATACATGATATTAGTGAAAATATTTCAATAAAGTCATTCTCAATGTGCATAAAACATGTGCTAAAATATGTATAAACAAGCACTTATCAAGAAACCTAAAGAGCTAAGCAAAATAGTTTCAAATTCTCCCTACAAAATGATAGTAAATGAATAGATGGTCCATTAATTCAATTCCTGTGTGACATAGCACACAAGTAGCAATTGGTAACCTGTAACATTTTTTGTTCACCAAATTCTCCAAGATGATTGTGCGGTTGTCCTAGAAAAACAAGTTAAATAGGTTGACTTTATGATAGCAAGCACCTTTCACGATCATTTGGGTCACTTGACACTCGGTGCCACTATCATTTAGGAATATATAGAAGAATTTGGTAGTCTTTTATAACCAAATTATTGTTAAGAATAATTTGGTACATTCCAATAACCATATGAATGGTGCCTTCCAATAATTCTCTAAGGGTAAATTTGGTCCACTTTGTCCTACTATTTGTTTAATATATGTTTTCTTTGTTGTGTAGCATAGTAAGAGTCCAGCTCACACTAAACTCACCGAATTTGTTGATTGTATATATATATATATATATGTGGCCAGAGATAAGTAAAATATTTTACAGAATTGGAATACTGTATATATATGTGCTTCTTAATTATCTTGTTTTGATTATTTGTTGATTGTTATGCTAGTAATTTGATGGCCTAAAATCTTAGAGAACAAAAGGTATCAGTTGGATTAATACTAGCTATTGATGACTCTGCAAGAATATGTTGGATTTAAAATTAAAATTAGAAAACAAATTATTCTGTTCCTAATCAACAACAAAAAAAAAAAAAAGACTTCTAAATTAGAAAGGGAATCAAGTTTTGTTTCTTAATTAGAAACTAAAACTAATTGCATTCCTGCATATTTGTTTTTAAATTGAAACAAAATCTCAATCCACTTTGAATTTATTTTGATTTAAAATAAACATTTTAAATTTCTTTTCAACTTATAATTTTAAAATAGCAACAAATAAATAACATTTACTGAATATATAAATTAATTAGAAATTATAGTTACATCCAAAAAATATAATTAAATACAGAATAATGCTATATTTGATAAAGAACATTAATTTTAGTTTAAATTAGGTAGAAAATCTATAAATACTTAAATGTATAAAAATTTTGATTTAAAAATGTAAAATATGACTTTATAAAAAGGTTTAATAACTAAAATAATCGCTATACTTTTCTCTCTCTTCTTTTTTGGTCATGTACTAGAGATTCTACTTATTTCATCTTTGTACTTTTAAAAATTGGTTGTGTAGGTCCATCCCGTTACTTGTTGTTAGTTTTGCCATCTATTGTATCTGACGTGGCCTTCTCTAGAATAAAATATTATTAAAAAATTTTAAAAAAAACAATAAACAATGAAAACAATTCCAATGTGTGTTTCGGATCTGGATCCTAAACATTGGATCTGAAATTGAAAACCCCATGAAGCATACTTTCCCCTTTTGCTCTCCTTTCATCCCTTGTCCCTGTACTTTCAAATCAGAGAATCCATTGCTCTCTGGGATTGCGACCTCATCGACGACATTGGCCTTCATCGATAGCTGACAGTCTCTCCATCTCCGCCATTCTCTTGTGCCATAGTGGTCATCGCAAATCCCGCAAATAAATTCTCCTGAATCGACCCTAGTATGCAGCAGCAAGGTATGGTTGATTGTTTACCATTAAGTTTCAATTCTTTGCTTTTGATGTTGATATTAGACGTATTATGGCTCTTGTAGTGTGTATGTATGAAAGATATTTTAGGGTTTATCTTAGCAGTACCTACTCCATTTTTCTCTGTTCTAACTTGCTGAACTTATTCTTTATTAGGATAGAAAGAATACATTTGAGTAAATATTAAGCCTTTTTTTTCTTCAAATCTTAGAAAAAGTGTATTCCTTATTTTCAAGTAAGTCATTGCTGTTGTTTATGCTTGATGATTATCATAAACATAGAAATATATGTTCATGTTAAAGATTATAATTCCTAAGTATAATCAAAGTGTGAGTTCTGGAGATTTTCAAGAGAAATATATTTGAAATGGTTTGTTGGGTACATACCTTTTAGATTTTCTAAGTCAATAACAACTTAATTATTAGCCAAACATAATCTTTTGGGCACATGCCATGCCTTCCATTCAAATTCTGGACTTTTTTTTAAAAAATTTTGTACTTCATGTTGTCGAACATAAAATGGTTTTGTTTTTGGATCTTTGTTCTTTTCATATAGAGTAGAGCTAAAACTAGATAAAGGTTTGATGGAGGATGGAAAATGGTTGTTAATTTGGGAATTCATAAGCTTAATGCTTCTTGGATAGATTTTAGAATTTTTATTGGTTTTATCATTTGGTTTTAATTTGTGTTTGACGGTGATGGTTTTTTATTCTTCCTTCTTAGAGTAGCAATTTTTCTTTTCAGTGCTAAATTTTTTGCATGTTGATGTCCTTGAATTTCCAATGATAGCAACCATATCGATATGTCCTCCCATTGCATGTTTCTCATATTACGTGGATTTCGATATGTTCTCCCATTGTAGAAGCAAGCTTGATGCTTAAATGAAAATTAAAAAGACTACGGAATAGAGTTGAGTTTGACATCATCATTTTGTCACTCACAAAATTTCTTTCAGGTTGTTTTACATCTTCAACAAGATCGTATTATCGGCATATGAGGGATTACAAAGATTCTTGTTTCTCTGATTATTATATGTTCTTTTTAGTTTTAGTTTGTTATTTGTTGGGTTAGAGGGCATGTGTAGTAGGTTGAAATATTAGTATGTAAAAATTCTGATTTTACACTTGTAATAGTTGTTTTTAGTCTCGTGAATGAGTGAAATTATCCTTCTTAGAAATATTTGATTAAAATTACTTATTTATTTGGTGGCTTTGGAAGTGTATATGATTTATAGATATGAGATTTTAGTTTCAATTTATGTAATTTGCCAACTTGAACATGTAAAATTTCCAATGATAGCAACCATATCCATATCAAGCAACTCATTATTATAAAGCTATATTTTGCATGGTTAACTGGATTGTAAAATTAAAGAGAAGGTATTTAATGAGATTGTTCAGCAAGTTATAATACGATGCCTTTGCTTAATGTGTGCTTTTGTACCAGATGATTTCTTTAGCAGGCATTTGTGACTTCTATTAGGAATAATTATTATCCTGTGAGGTGCTATTAGCTGAATATATATTACATCTAAAAGTAAGGTAATTTTCATTGTGCAATTTATTTAATGGTTTTTGCTAAATTTTTTGCTATAGAGATTATGTTGTTTATATCATTTTTTCTTAAGAATATGAGTTTGTTTGCTTTTGCTTTAGTCATTTAGTGCTTTGTAAATATTTTTTCCTCAGAAGAAGTTGTGTTGTTTGATTATTTTTCCATATGAATATGAGTCTTATATGATGTTGTTGTATGTTTATTACCAAGTTTGTGATCTTTCTGCTTCTATATAATTGGACTTATTAGGTATTACATGGCTACATTGGATGCTTACATTATTAAATATCACCATGGGGAAAGTTGTTAAGAGAAGCAGAGGTCACTTATGTAAAGGGGACAATCAATGAGTTTGTTGTGGATCCTGATAAACTATGTTATTAGGATTTGCTAGGGGATGTCAAGGAGATGGGGTATGATATTGACAAAGATGTAATTCTGTTATATATAGATGGTGAAGGGATAATAAAATCTATTTGTGATGATCAAAGCATGGTAGAGTTAGCTAACCATCTAAGCACACATGGGGTTATCAATATTTATGTTGAAACATAAAAAGTTATCCATGGTGAAAATCTACTAGAAATTCTATTGTCTTCTAGAGACATTGATGTGGAGAAGGATATGCACAATGTAAATGATGTTGATAGTGATTCTAGTAATGATCATGAGGAAAGGATAACAAAAGTCCCTTTTTTATAATATAGTTCAGATAAAGATGAAGAACCATAAGAATCTAGGGTTAAGGTAAGAAAATATGCTCAGATGAAGAACAAAATGATGTAAGAGAATATTGAACAGGATGATAATGATGAAAGAGAGGGGGGCAACCTTATAGTTTTAATGAATGTTCAATTGCAGATATTGCAGGAGACCAAACTATTAGGATTGAGAAAATTATGGGCTATGAAAGTGAGTACTTTGATTCATCAGACCTGGGCAGCTATGATGATACTAGTGGAGAGTCAGATGCAGATGATGCCAGGAGACACAAGTCAAGAGATAATTACTATGATCCCAATGTTCCATTAGAAGACTTCTACCTAGATCTTAGGTTTAAAGATTTGAAATTATTTAAACATGAGCTCGTTAACTTTTCATTGAGGGAAGGATTTGCGTTTCAATATATAAAAAATGATGGGAACAAGGTTATGGCAAAGTATGCTGCAAAAGGGTGCAAATGGCTCATTTTTTGTTCATGGTTCAGTGGAAGGAAGATGTATGTTGTCAAAACCTATGAAAAGGAACACTCATGCCTTGTTAGGTTATCTAAGAACAAAAGGGTGACCAGAAGTATGATTGCAAGAAAGTTTTTTGATGTTATAAATGAGATGCCATTTATACAACTGATAAGTGTTTGTGTATTAGTAATATGAAGTATTCTTTTCTTACAATCAGCATTACTTTTTTTATATTTTATCGCTAATACATGTGTATTTGTGTTCTTTTATGCATGTAGGGTTGTGGAGACAAGTATGGAAGAAAGAAGCCAAAGTAGATTGTATTTGCACTTTGTTGATGGAATCTTGGAGTGAATAAACGTGAAGACACAAGTTGTGCTCAAAGATATTTGAGTGTGTGCCAATCTCCGTTGTGTTCAAGTAAATATGCGAATTGGAGGGGCACAAAGGTAGTCACACTCACATGTTCCAACTTGTGCAATGCTAGCAAGATTGTCGTCAAATGTGTTTTTATTTAAAGATGTAACGGGATCTATAGCTTGAATGTCTGCCCGTTTATGTGGTCTCGATGAAAAGTGTGGATTCGGGAGTATTTTTTAGCGAAGTATCATAGCATATTACTGTAGTAAATCAATGTAGTAATTTACTTTAGCAGTTACTGTTCACAAGCTGCTGAAAAATGAATTTCTGCAGATTCACACGGGCGTGTAGAAATTCCACATGCCCGTGTGGATGCCCGATTTCAGCCCTATTTAAGTCATGATTTCAGCCCGATTTAATGATGCACCTTTCCATTCTTTGGCCTATGTTTTCTCCACCTTCGGAGGCACTCGCGGCTAGGGTTTGGAGAGGCTTTGGTTAGGTTTTTGGAGGGGTTTATGGTCTTCGACATCACGTTTCCTTCAGAAGAGAGTTATTGGGGGATCTTTCGTCGGCACCGATCCGGCGAGGTATGCCCTAAGCTTGACGAGGGGATCTTTGGAGAAAACGTGGCCACTCTACAAGACTATCGACACAAACACCAAGGGGGTTTTATTCATGGATTGCATATTTTTATTTTTTATTTCATTATTGATTGTATTTTGCTCCATGGAGAGCTAAACCCCTAGTGGGTACTTGGGCTTATAAACCCTAGAATGATATTGTTTCTTTGACCTCTTATTATGCTTTCATTAATTGATGGTTTAATTGAGTTCCAATCTTGAATGCTTGTTGAGTTGATTTTCCCTTAGAGTGACACTAGGGTTAAGAATCCATTTTGGTAATCCTTGTGGATGAGTGACACACCATGAGGGTTAGATAATGCTAGATTGGAGAGGGTTGAGAGGGTGAGTTGAGAGCTAGCGGAACGTCCTATTTTCCTTCCGGTGTGATTTATCGTACCTCTACGTTCCAAGAGTTCTTTGCCGTCATAATAGAGTGAAGTACTAAGAGACGAGCTCCGCTGGGGCTTAGTTGCGCAAGCAACAGAGTGAAGCATTGAAGTAACCCACAGTATCTGGGGCTTAATTGTCACTAGGGGTCTTTCGCCTAAACCAAAGGGTTAGATCTATTTTAGAGAATAGGGTTTATCACTTGCAATCCCTTGAGCCTATAGCAACTTAACACAGTGTGAGGTGTCGAGACTGAGAGATTTACCCACTGGGGCATAGTGTAGGGTTAGTCACGGTTCTCCATCAGGACCGTGTGTTTAAGGATCTCCACTACTCATTAGACATTAGTTAGGAAACATAATGATTGGTCTTGCACTTGAAACAATAGTCCTAGAATGACCAATGTTCAGGTGCCCCATTTATTGTCGATTGCCTCTCCTAATTTTTATTTGCGCCTCCTTATTCTTTTCTTATTTCTATTTGCATTGATTCCTTTTCACATCACTATTAATTCATCCTCGTTCTAGTTAAATAGCAATCTTTGTGATTTTGATCACTATTCCCTATGGATTCGACTGCCTATTCACTAGGGTATTATTACTTTGACAAACACATGCACTTGCGGTACTCACGCAAAAAGGCGTTGTCAAGTTTTTGGCGCCGTTGCTGGGGAATAGGCATTTTAGGAACACTTTGCACTTTGCTATTTTAGCTATTCACCATTTATTCTATTTCATAATTTCTTATTCTTTCATCATTTTCATTTGTTTTTTTTTCATTGATTTCAGGAAAAATGATCAACATACCCGAATTATTTGACATAATCACGGGAATGGTTGAAGGTATAGAACGGGAAGTTCAGTTGTTTGTAGTACAGTCCACTTCATTTTGTTCCCTGCAAGAGCAATTTATCATCAACCATCCCATGGAAGGATCAGTTGTTAATTACATTGACAGAATTCAGGATTAGAGTTGTGAGTTAGATAGTGTGTTGGATCAGTTTGAAAAGTCTGCATTGGCATCTATGAGTAATCATTTGGAAGAAAGTTTGGAGAGGGTCATTGCTCAGTTCGACTCATCCTATCATAAACAAAGACAAGAGCTTTTCTATTTGGTCGTGTTAACTTCCCAGGTCATGGAGGTTGAGGAGAGAGCCAAAGGAAAGGAGGTGGCACCTCCACCATACAAGCCAAGAATCCCTTATCCTTCAATGTTGAAGAATGACCAAAATGATGAGCAATACAAAAAGTTCTTAGCTCTATTCAAGTAGCTGCACATCAACATCCCATTTGTGGAGGCATGCAAAGTTTCTCAAGGACATCTTAACCAACAAGAATAAGTCGGAGGAGAGTGCATGACAAGGTCTCCTTGCGTATATCCCGCAACTGCACGGGTTTGTCGAAGTAATAATCCCGGATGAGCGGGTATCGAATCCACAGGGAATAGGGAATAAAAAATACTTAATTTGATTCTTAGCTATGTGAAAGATCAATGATGATAATTGTGACAATGATTCAATTCTCAAAAGTAAAAGCAACAAGCAAGAGAGCACGAGTAAAGGAGGAGGTAAGGCAATCGATAAGGATGGGGTACTCGGATAATGCTCTACCTAGGATAATTGTTTCAAGTGCAAGAACCCTCTATTATGCTTCCTAATCAATGCAATGGTGAGTCGTGGAAATCCTTAATTACATAGTCCCAAATCTAAGGTCAACTATCCCTAACTCTATACATGTCCGGGAGGAGAGATTAGATAACCTCTCAACCTCACACTCGCATAGAGTTGCAATGAGCTCTAGGGATTCCAAGTGATAAATCTCTTCCTAATTATGGACCTAACCCTTTGGTCCAGGAGGAAGGTCCCTAACAATGATTAAGCCCTAGATACTAAGATCACCTCAACACTTCACTCCATTGCACGCGCAACTAAGCCCCAGTGGAGGTTCATCCCTTAGATCATTCATCTATTATGTCCGCAAAGAACTCAAGGAACGGAGGTAGAATATATCACGTCGGAGGGGAAAGGGGACGCTCCTGTACCTCTTGACTCACCCTCTCAATCCTCTCCAACCTAGCTTTGTCTAACACTCGTGGTGTGTCACTCACTCACAAGGTTACCAACAAGAACTCTCAACCCTAGTGTCACTCTAGGGGAAATGTTCATACAATCAAGTATTCAAGGTTGGAACTCACAATAAACATCAATTTATTGAAAGCATAATAAAGAGATTCAATAAAACGAATACATCCTAGTGTTGACAGATACCCAAGTACCCACTAGGGGTTTAGCTCTCCATGGAGCTAAGTACAATCAAAGAAATAGAATGTAAAAGCAATGAATCCATAAAGAAACCCCCTCGATAGTCGTGCCGATGGTCTTGTGGAGAGTCCTCTACTGGTCGCAAGAGATCCTTTGTCCGGCCTAGGATACACCTCGCTGGATCGATGCCGACGAAAGCTCTCCCAATAACCTTCCTCCAAACGACGCGCGATGTCAGAGCCGTAGAACCTCTCCAAAACCCTAGCCAATACCCCTCAAAACCCTAGCCGAAGCCCTCTCTCAAGTTGGGGAAAATACGGAGAAAAGAATACTAAAATCGGGGCTGAATCGGATTTTTTATAGGGCTAGAATCGGGCGACCACAAGGGCGTGGATACTTCACACGCCCGTATGGAATTTCCACACGGGCGTGGATAATTTCCACATGCCCATGTGGATTCTCTGAAGTCCTGTTTTCTCGGCCGGCTTTGAACAGTGCTGCTACAGTACTTGCTACAGTGTCGCTACATTAAACAGCCACACGTTCACATCGTGGATCGCTTTGCTTCTTCAATGATGGAAAAGTTGGTGGAGATCTTGTTCTATATGCATAAGTCGGAATGCTTGAGTATGACTGCCTTTGTGCTCCTCCAAATGTTTGTACTAACTTAAATATGAGGAGGTTGGTACACACTCTAGCATCTCACACCCGACCTATGTCTTCGAGTTTGAACCTTAGCAAGATTTCCTCCAAAATCGGTGCATTGTGATCCACATTGGCTCCTTTCCTTCAAAGTCGGCGTCATAACCCCACCTGCACGAAAGTAACATAAAAGCACACATATTAGTGTAAAAACCCGAGAAAAGTATTGCTCAACATAAGGAATGAATGCTTCGCATTCATATCGCACAAGCACTTATCAGTGCGTCTATGATTCTAGATGCTTTATGTTCGGCGGTGTTGCAAAAGAATATGCTGAACAAGAAGAAGGACCCTGGAAGCTTTATTATCTTGTGCAACATTGGTAACTTTGGTGAAGATAAGACACTGGCGGATTCCGGGGCTAGTATCAATGTCATGTCTTACACCTTCTTTGAGAAGCTAGGCTTGGGAGAGCCTAGGCCCACTCGGATGACACTTCAATTAGCGGACCGAATGATGAGACATTCGAGAGGCATCATTGAAGATGTACTTGTAAAAGTTGACAAGTACATATTACTTGTGGACTTTGTAGTATTGGATGTCGATGAGAATGTTAATGTCGTGCTGATACTTTGAAGGTCATTCTTGCACACTTCCAAGGCCCTCATTGATATGGATGGCCTGGAGTTGACTTTACGAGTTGGGGATAACAAGCTTACATATCGCCTCGCCAAAGCTATGAGACATTCTCCAGACTTTGTTGATACTCTTTACTTTCTTGACACTACTGATGAACTAATAGATGAATATCTGTAGGAAATGATGTGTCTGAACCCGTATGAGGGATTTCTAGACCCATATGAAGGGGTGCTAGATAAAGGAGTGGAGAATGAAGAAGTCTTGATGCTTGGTCTAGAGGACAAGGTGTAACCTATCCCGGGGATCATGAAGAAGATGATCAGAAAGATAAAGCGAGCAAGGAGATGCCACAAGAAATGCCCCAAGGCTAATGGGGATGTGCAAGAACGGACTAAGGGTGACGAACCCTCATGTGGTAACATGCTCAATAACTATTCCTTTACCTTCAAAAGATTATGCTCATCATGCTTTCAACTTATGGGTAAGAGGGAAACTTTCATTTATGAGCCCCCGTGAGGTAAGAACAGGTACGTCAAGCTAAGTAACATTAAATAAGTGTTTCTTCTGAGGCAACCCAAGTCTTTATTGTTTTTCTAGGTTTTAGTTTAGTACTTGCATGAATAAATGCTCAAGTGTTAGTGTCTTGATTTTTACATGCTAATTGTTGTGCTTTTCTTGTGGATTATTGGTGTTTCCATGTGCTTAATTGTGATTGGCAAAGTTTCTAGGTCGTTTGAGCATGTTTTCTTGATTCTCTAGTCAATTTTGCATAGCAAATATAGGCTCTGTATGTGTATAAGTGTGCAGAAATTATCTGCAGAGTCTGTAATTTTTTCTAAGTCATCTAGAGAAGACACACGGCCGTGTGGGATTTCCATACGGGCGTGTGTTTCTATTCAGACCTCAACTTCTCCATCCCGAGAAGACATAGGGGTATGTGAATGGCACTGTGAACAACCTTGTGATGGTCACACGCCCATGGGTAATTTCCACACGGGCATGTGTTTCTCTACAGAGTTCAGAGCTCTATCCCGAGATGACACAGGGGTGTGTGAGTGCCCCTGCGAGTGGCCCTTGTGAAGGTTCATGGCCATGTAGAATTTCCACATAAGCGTGTGAAACACTTAGAGAAATTTTTCTGGTGGACGGAGAAGCCATAAGGGCGTGTGGGTGCCCCTGTAGGCCGGGCACACGGCCGTGGGTAATTTCCACACGCCCGCGTGGATGCATTCAGAGGTGAAGTGTGCTATCTCGAGAGCACACAAGGGCATGTGAGTGCCCTTGTGAAACTCTCCTGTGGAGTCACACGGGCGTGGGTAATTTCTGCATGACCTTGTGGATGTACAGAACTCAAAAGGCCGAAATTCTTTTTTATAAATCACTTGCGCCTTTTTATTTTCACACTCCCAAACACTCAGAGAACGCATCCTTGGACTCTCCTAACCTCTCACCATCATTTTAGAGGGATTTTACTCGAGTTTTCCCGCCGATTTCAAAGTTTCCATCTCATCTTGTCGGTTAACCCGCATTCCTTCTTTTCTTCGCCATACTTGATTTTATTCGATTAAATCTGGTGAATGTGCTTCGTTTTGATGTTAAATAATGGATGTATGTTTTAGAAGAATTTTAGAATGAATTTAGGATGTATTTTTAAGTTTTTATCACAAGGGTCGTGCGGCTTTCATGCCCCATGATTCGACACGGGCGTGTTGAATTTCCACATGACCGTGTGTAATCCTGCAATATGGTTTTGTGAATAAATTTGATCGATTTCTTTTCAATACTTGTAGGTATGGCTCCCAGAACAAAGAAAGCTGCCGGCAAGTGTCCTAGAGAGCATTCTCCTATGTCGGAGCACATACAGTTTGTTGTTCCCGAGCATTGCGCTTGCTTCGAGCATTTACCCAAGTTGAAGTTGGGATAATCGCATTTTCCAGATCTGAGCGTGCTGAGAGAGATTTAGCGAGGCGATGAGATAGACGATGAGATTGAGGAGCTGTGAGCCGTGGGAAGTTAGATGAGGTTATTATCAATTCATGATCCAGCTATCCGCACATTGACTCTAGAGGTACTAGCGTCTTTTGAGTTCGACCTATCATATTTCAGATTTGACAGTGTTGACGCCATATAGTTCAAAGCATTTAGACATCATTACAATATGAGCATTACACAATTTTCAGTACGAATTAGATTATATGACGAGGCTTTTATTGATATTGAGGAGTATGAGCGACTACGTACCGATTATCCTAGCAGCTTGACTCCTCAAAGAGCATATAGCGCCTTATGTAGTCATGGTCAGTATGAGCTGAGAGTGTCAAAGGCTACTTGCTTTTCCCATCTGAGCTATAGATTCGTCCACGTGGCCTGAGCAGATCTGGTGAGCGGCCACGGTGACAGTACTGGAGTTCTGAGCCGACAATAGTTACTTTATCTATATTCTAAGGTACAGAGCGAGCTGCTGCATTTGGGACACATTGTGGCAGACTATTTGAGGCACCAGGGCTAGTACGTAAGAGTAGGGGTATTGTTCTCAGGCCCATACATCACCAGACTCATCATGGGAATGGGTATGATAGACGCAATTCGAGGGGCCGAGAAGATTATAGTTCTGTCTCCACTCAGCATAGAGACTATGCGATTGATGGGCATTGTGAGGAGGTACAGGCCGAGCGTCTACGTTATGGTCATGCCCCCACCAGAGTCAGTAGACGCCGAGGGAGATGTAGCAGAGGGCTCAAAGCCAGTGTTAGAGCCATAACATGAGCAGGTGCATACAAAGGCACCCCCCGCAGCACAGAAGCCACCTATAGTGGCGATCTTTTCACCGACTCGAGCTCATGATCGCTTTGAGTGGCTCAAGAGTGTGGTGGGGATACTCTAGTCCGATTTAGCTGAGCTTCGCGCTATACAGGCCACTAACTACATAGAGGTTATGGGGCGTCTCGACATCTTACAGCAGATCCTCGAGTGAGACACGACATCTCCCTTTATGATGAGACCCTGTACTCCTCAGGTATCTCTAGCACCACCATCACCAGATCCACCGGCACCATTTGATCTAGTACCAGCAGTATCAGAGCCGACCATACGTGACATCGACGCTTGATGCGTTTTTACTTTTTTTGTTCTTATTTCTCGTATTTCATTTAAGTATTTTATTTTGGACTTGTATCACATAGAAAAAACTTTATTTCTGAGTCTGTCTTTTATTTTTATTTCGTCTCGAGTTATATTTCATTGCTTTATCTTTATATACTCGAGTGTGTTTTGTTTTTGTTAAGCTTCAATAAATCCCCCTTGTGTATATGTGAAGATGGTCTTGTGAGTATGTAAATTGAGGACTAGTCATAGACATGGTCAAATGTGATTTTCAGATGGCCGTGTGTACTCCACAATCCATTGGAACTCAACTCTCAAGGAATATAGCTCCATCAAATGTACCATTAGCAGTTCAGGGAAATATTGTTTCAATTGCCCACCTTCACATATGATCTTGAATGTTATACTTTTTATTGTGCTTGTATGCATACATTGAGGGCAATGTACATCTTAAGTGTGGGGGGAGTTCACATTACACATATATATTACACAAGTTTTGACTGGAATTACATGCTCAAGTAGCCAATGGCAGTTCACCTTAGTTGCAATGGTTGTATGGCACGTCCGAATATGCGTGTAAACCGCAAGTGCACGGGTGTCAAAGTAATAAAATACCCGGTGAGTCGGGTAGTCGAATCCATAGGGAACAGGGCTACTAGTACTAACTTCTTCTTTGCTTTCTAGCCTAATGATAAATGGATAGTGTGGTGATCTAATGTGTGAAAAAATGAATAACGGAGACGAATATGCAAGGGTAAAATAGAGGAAGATCTCAATCAGTAAAATTGGGGTATTCGGGCAATGATCCCCCTAGGATTCAAGTATTAGCTACCAGATATGCAAATTGTTTCTATGATGTATAAGTTAAGTCACGAAAATCCAAATATAATTGGATCTATCTCCAGATTACCGATACTAGCCCCAACCAGGTCCCGGTGTAGAAATCGCTCAATCTCAACACCTCACATCACATATGACCGCAAAGCACTCTAGGGATTCTGAAAGGTGTAACCGATTCGTAAAGATTGATCCAACCCTAATTCCCGGAGAAGGATCCTAATCACCTACAAGGTCCCGGTTGAGAAATCGAGCAATCTCACGCCTCCCACCAAATATGGCTGCATAGTGTCTAGGGAATGGAGATAGAATACACCAATTGGAAGGGAAAGGGGATACTTCACTATCTCATGGCTCACACTCTCAACCCTCTTCAATCTTGAGGTTCTAACCCTAATGGAGATCTCTCTCCCACCAAGGTAACAAATCATGAAAACCAAATAAGCACAAGATCAATAAGGCAAGCAAGCATTAAACAATCAAGAATGAAACTTAATCAAACTCAGATTAAATAGAAACACAAACCAAATCCACACAAGATGAGAATCCTAGGGTTCACAAGCCCAAATACCCTCTAGGGTTTTAGTTCTCCATGGAGTAACATACAAAACATACCATCAATGAATGAAAGTACATTAAAACCATAGAAATAAACCCCCTTATATATGAACTAATGGCTTTGATGGAGAGCTTTGACGTCTTGAAGAACCCTCTCTGAAGCTAGGTTCACCGGTGGATTCCTTGATGCTACGACGGAGGAGGAATCGATCAAAGTTGGTGACAAAGCGCTTACCAAGCCGCAAAGACCATCTCTCCAAACCGTAGCAGTTTCACCCCTCAAGAGCAGCACAAAAGATGAGAAAGAATAGGGCAAAACAGTTATTTATAGGCCTTAGACCGCGTTTGTCACGTGCCCCAACGCGCCTATGTGGATTTTCAATGTGCCCGCGTGGGCTGCAGGAATTTCCACGCGGTTGCGTGGAATTTCCACGTGGGGCGCGTGAACAGTAATTCTGCTACAATACTTACCTACAGTAAAATGCTACATTATTTCACTACATTACTTAGCTACAGTACTCTCCATAATCGCGGTCCAACCACTCTTCTCTTGAGGCCACATGGTCGGGCACATGTCCATGTAGTAGAATATAAGACTTTTCTTTATCTACATATCTTTGAGAGGTCTTGCAATCTTCACAAAGAGAAGGAACATGAAGATGTGGCTGCCTTTGTGCCCTTCCAACTAGTAAATTGACTTGAATCTTCTTGGAAGTTGGCACACATGTCCACGTTCATGAACTCCTCTCATGTCTTGGTCCTTGAATTGAACAAGAACTCCCAACATTGTGTCTTTATAGCCTATCTTTGCTTCCTTTTTACTCTTCAAGGCATTCACAACCTATATGCATAAAAGAACACTAGATACACAATATGAGACATAAACCATGGTAAAAATGATGCTTAATGCATGTAAAAGATATATAGAAATATGTCTAGTCAAGCACTTATCATTGTATTTTTATGTTTACGAATTTTTAATATTGAATGTTCTCATGCACTAGTTTTTACTTGAATTTCTAGGAATTTTTGCCCGATTGACATTTGTTGCACTACTTGCTAATGAAACCTCGTGGAAACTCAACTTCAATGTTTAAGGGACGAGTTAATTTTGTTTCTTGTGTTAATTTTTTGTTTTTGCTAAAAAAATGTTTGTTTTGGTTGTGGATTTGGGGTGGAAAGAGCTACCACCTATGAAGTATGAAGCTACTCTCATAAGGCAGATATTAGTTATGCCCTAATGAGAGAAAGAGCTATCTCATGGGATGAGTGAATGCTACTACCCTGGTAGAAAGAGCTGCCACCTCAAAAGTGTGAAAGCCACATTAGCGGCCGCTTTAGAAAGGGCTACCTTAGAGGATGTGTGAAGCTACTACCGTCTCCTTTCTTTGTTTTGTATATAAATAAGTCCCTTATGCTTAGAACTTTGAGGAGTATACGTTAGGTTGACGTGAGTGAGTCTACACACACTTACACGATTTCGGGTTTGTTGACTTTTTGATTCGAGGTTTTAGCTAGAGCATTGACTTTTTGTATTTATTGTTGAAATTCCTCTTACTTGTAGATTGCTTCCCTAGCATGTTTTCATGAACCTAAGGCTAAGCACTTTCAATATTTCCTTCTTCTATGCTTCAATGTTTTATTTTTTACTTGAGAACAAGCAAAAGCTTGTGTCAGGGAGTTTCATAAGTGTTTGTGTATTAGTAATACGAAGTATTCTTTTCTTATGATGAGCATTATTTTTCTCAGATTTTATCACTAATACATGTGTATTTCTGTTCTTTTGTATATGTAGGGTTGTGGAGACAAGTATGGAAGAAAGAAGCTAAAGAAGATTATGTTTACCCTTTGTTGAAGAAATCTTGGAGTGAACAAATATGAAGACACAAGTTATGCTCTAAGACATGTGAGTGTGTGCCAACCTCCGTTGTGCTCAAGTGAATATGCAAACTGGAAGGGCACAAAAGAAGTCACACTCACGTGTTTTGGCTTGTGCAATGCTAAAAAGATTGTCGTCAAATATGTTTTAATTTTGAAGATGTAACACAATCTACAGCGTGGACATGTGCCTCTTTATGTTGGCTCGATGAAAAGTGTGGATTCGACAGTATTTTTTGGCGGGGTACTATAGCAGGTACCATAGCAAAATCACTATAGTAATTTACTGTAGTAGTTACTGTTCACAGGCCGTTGAAAAATGAATTTATGCAGATTCACATGGGCATGTGAAAATTTCACACGCCGTGTGGATGCACAATTCCACCCCTATTTAAGTTGCGATTTCAACCTAATTTAGGTATCCATCTTTCCATCCTTTTGCCTACCTTTTCTCACCTTTGGAGCCGCAAGCGGCTAAGGTTTGGAGAGGCTTTGGCTAGACTTTTAGAGAGGTTTACGGCCTTTGACACCGCATTTTCTTTGGAAGAGAGGTATTGGAGGAGCTTTCGTCAGTATTGATCCGGCGAGGTGTGCCCTAGGCTTGACGAGGGGAATTTTGGAGAAGACGCAACCACTCCACATGACCATCGACATGAACACCAAGGGGCTTTTGTTTCTGGATTGCATATTTTTACTTTTGATTTCATTATTGATTATATTTTGCTCCATGGAGAGCTAAGCCCCTAGTGGGTACTTAGGCTTGTAAACCCTAGGATGATATTGTTTCTTTGACCTCTTATTATGCTTTCATTAATTGATGTTTTAATTGAGTTCCAATCTTGAATGCTTGTTGAATTGATTTTCCCTTAGAGTGACACTAGGGTTGAGAATCCATTTGGGCAATCCTTGTGGATGAGTGACACACCATGAGTGTTAGACAATGCTAGATTAGAGAGGGTTGAGAGGGTGAGTCAAAAGGTAGCAGAATGTCCCCTTTTCCCTACGGTGTAATTTATCCTACCTCCACGTTCCAAGAGTTTTTTGCGGTCATAATAGAGTCAAGTGCTAAGAGACGAACTCCGCTGGAGCTTAGATGTGCAAGCAACAGAGTAAGCATTGAAGTAATCCTTAGTATCTCGGTATTAATTGTGACAAGGGTCTTTCCCATGGACCAAAGTGTTAGATCTATTTTAGGGAATTGAGTTTATTACTTGGAATCATTAGAGCCTAAAGCAACCTAGCACAGTGTGAGATGATAAGATTGAGAGATTTCTTTTCCGGGGCACAGTGGTTGTTTCTTGAAAGGCTTAATGAAAGGGCAGCTTCTAGTGGTAGTTGGGAGGGATGTGAACAATCAGATGTTCCCCATTGCCTGGGTTGTTGTTGAAAAAGAGACAACTGAAAGCTGGGATTTGGTTTGTTCAACATTTGGAGTATGACCTACATTTAGGAGATGGTCTTAGATGGGCACTCATTAGCGATATGCAGAAGGTATGTGAGATACTTATATATATATATATATATTTTTTAATATAATTTGTTGTTTTCTTATTATTCTATACAAATGTTTTTTTTTCTGTTATGGTATTTATTTTACACGGTCTCATTCATGCAGTGAGGGACCTTTTTCCATTGATTGAGCATAGAATGTGTACTAGGCATATCTATGCAAGGTGAGGTAAAAGGCACCAAGGTAAAGAAATTCAGCTACCATTTTGGAATGCAGCTAGGTCAACAAATAAAGTTGAGATGTTGATGCATTTGGACAGGATGAGAGCTTTGCAAGGAGGAACTATTGCTGCAAAAGATTTGCTAGAAAATTGGCCCATTGAAGGCTGGTGTCAAGCATTCTTCAACGACGTGGTGAAGTGTTAAGATAATGTTTGTCAATTAAATTATTGCTTATTTCTTGTCATATTAGCTTGCTACTTCTAAATAGTTCTTTATAAGTAGGTTAATACAACCCAGGTTGACCCTCAAGCTGAGATAATTCCCTAAGAAATGAAGATAATCTAAGTGGGATTGGGAAATGAACCTAATCAAGATGGGAAAATAAGGATTGAAGCTAATCCAAGGGGTAGGAGAAGGAGTAAAGCAAATACTACAACTGTTTATGGCCCAATGGGCACCTTCAGAGTAAGGGATGCTTCTTAATTTGTTAACTAATCATCTATACATTTTGAATTTGGTTAAATGTGCTTGGTTGCAAAGTATGAAATTATTTATCTTATATGATGCAGACTTATAGTGTTAATAAAATTCTTGGAAGAAAAGTGTTGCATGGATCTTCATCCTTACAAGTAGTGAGCTAGAGGTGATTTTATTTTGTTATTATAAACTTGAATAGGCACAATAGTGATTATGTTTTGATAACCCACATGTGTCTTCTGGTGGTTTTGCTATTCAGGAACTAAGAAATAGGAGGCTAAGAGGAAATGTAGTACATAACATTGAATCAAGGCAGGAAACAACTTCAACCTTGGACATCCCAGGCTTTCAACACAGGGTAGCACATCAGATGCTTCAGATAAATGAAATCTTGCCATCTGAAAAATTATTATGCTGGAAAAGGATTTTTGTTGGTTGCTCTTGTTCTTTTTTTTTCCCCAAACTTCATATTTGAAACCTGGAAAGTTATGCCTGCCTACAATGTTTTGTATTTTTATGTTAATCGCATGGTATGATATTCTTGCAAAACTGATGTTCTACAGATTTGGGCAACAAATTCTGTTATCCAGATATGACATTATTGTAAAACTTATGTACCACTTTGTATTTTTTAGTTAATTGCATGGTATGGTATCCTTGCAAAACTGATGTTCTACAGATTTGGACAACAAATTCTGTTATATAGATATGACATTATTTTAAAACTTATGTACTGCATTTTTCAGTATCAATGGAGTTGAAAGTTTGGTTTTGCAGCTATGGTATTATTGTAAAGCTTTTTATTGAATTCAGACATATTTGATTATGGAGTGCTAAAAAAATTCTGTGGTGTTTATAGCTTTATGATTTTGTACTACTAAAGAAAAGGTTTCAATCTTAATATATTAAAAATGATACCATAGGGATTAGGCCATGTCTATTTTCAGTAATCAAAACAACTAACACTTACAAAAACTGATATTATAAGACATCAAACATTTCTTCCAGGCTTTACAAATTATTCCAAAAAAAAAAATTGAGAACAAGATAAGTTCTTCCTTCCAAAAATGGAAAATCAACAACATTTGGTAATTTTCTATAAAACCCTAAGTGGACTAGTTGCTTGACCATTGATTTGCTCGCACTTACACATGAATGTCGGCACAAGTGGCGATTGTCAGCCGATGAGGATGAGGAGGAGAAAGGAAATCAAGTCAAAGAAGAAGAGAATTTATCTTTCTTATTCGGATCTTACCTAATAATTTTTTACTTTTATTATTATTTTATTAGTTTTTCTAATTTTTTTATTAATTTTTTATTCTAGAAAAATGGTAGATCAGTTAATTTAAACGGCCTGTAATGGGATGGACCTACACAGCTGATTCTTAAAAGTACATGGACCAAAAAAGAAGAGTGAGAAAAATTACAGAGATTATTTTAGTGATTAAAACTTATAAATATATATGATTTGAATCCGACACACTTGTTACTTACATTTTTTTGAGAATGATTGTAACTTAAAATGAATTTAGGAATTTGTATAATTTCTTTTCTCATTGTATTTTTCATAAATACTATTGTGAATGTTTGCAAAACTAAATTTTACTAAAATATAATTAAATTTAAAATTGTAGTTAGTTTATTAATATGTAATTACTTTTAAAATATATTTACATTTTTGCCAGAATGTTGTAGATTAGACTAAATTCAGAAAATTGTAAAATTTCTTGGTCTATTGTATCTTTCATGAATTATTATTAATGTTCATGGAAATAAATTTGGTTAATATATAAATTAATACAAATTATAACATTCTTTAAAAAATTTAGAATATGATCCGGATCTGTTACTAAAATTATATTTAATGAAAAAAGTTTGGTTGTAAATTATTTAGAAACTATATAAATACTTAAATATATAGATATTTATGTTCGAAAATATATTATCGGTCCGACTATTTATGCATGAACTTCTAACTAACTATAATATGACTGAGTATATATGCGTACTCTGAACACTAGCTAATTACATTTATTTAAATGATTGCAATTTTAAATAAATTTAGAAATTAGTAAAAATTTCTTTCTAATTGTATTTTACATGAAATTATATGTTAAAAGTTTATAAAAAAAATTTATCAAATATATATATTAAGTTGAAATTATAATTATTTTGAGAAATATATATAATTAGAGATAGATCCTGTCACGCACAGAACCCGGCTTATCAGACCCGGTGCGCCGACAAACGGCCGCACACCCACAAGGCCGAGACACAGTAGGCGTACAAGGCCTCCGAATCTAATCACACAATGAAAAACACAAAGTTTAGAATTTCAACATCCAATAGAAGCTAGTGCCATATACATAAATCTCATACTCACACAACTAGACAGTTAACTCAAATTTAGAAAAGGAAACATAATAACTCACTAGCCCACTTAGATGCCTGTTGCACTATTCATTTTGAATCTGAAAAACAATCAACAACAAGATTATGAGTTTGGGAGCCCAGTAAGTAACCACTAAACATATCAGGTTCACAAAATGTTCAATAATCTTTAAAAACATACAAAATGTAATATAATGAAATAAATATCAAAATGAACCCATAAATCAGAAATGGTTCAAAAAAGATTTAATTTACCAAAATAACAAGCATATAAGTCCCCCAAACAACTAATGCCAAAACAAAATATCATAACTCATTTATTTAAACTCGGTGACCCGAGTCGGATTTCAGAACTCATAGGTTTATCCTCGGTGACCCGAGTCAGAATATCAGAAGCCGTTATTCTTCACCGACAGAACAGTGCGAAACTATAGTTACTATGTCAGAAGTACGTGTCGACACGGTCAGTGTTTGACCCCCAGTGACAGGGTTATTGCACAATTAATTGGGGACTACGAGTTTCTATAACAAAATATGTTGGGTCCAAAATTATCGTCAACGCAATAATATGAAAATTTAGAGATCCCGTTTTCTAACAAAATTAATCCAATTATATCAAATAATCATTTATCAATTCACACGATATTCCACACAATATAAAAATTTATTTAAATTTGGAAACACCATTATAACAAATATAGTTAATCAGGAAAACATTATATAGATAAACACTTTTCCAGCAACCCAAACCAATCCAAGAAATCATAAGTTAAATAAATAAAGTAACTTAAAAAAAAATATCATGAATCCATAGAATGATTAAATTAACAACTATTAGTGTAAGTTAATATAAAATCTCTAATTAAACAGAATATTATAAAACAAATAAAATAAATAAATAATATTACTAAATGATGATTACACATAGTAAAAAGTAGCCTTGGAATAATTTTAACACTAAAACCCAAGTTAATTAAATAATTACGTAGATGATTATTGGGAATCAAAAATTTGCATATACATATATGTATATATTTATATGTGGTGTACTTACCTGGAGATCCCAAAAATCTAACTCCCACTCGAAGACAAGATCAATCATTCTTAAACAACCCTAAAAGCATAATCAAAATCTAATAGCTCAAAACAATAATTTAACACAACCCAAAACATGGATCAAAACCCATGCCAAAATTTAAAGACTCACTTTCTACTCTATCTAATACTAAACATCTAATCACAAGATAACTTAGCCATACCATACCCAGAAATCATGTTCCAAGGGAAATGACATTTCAACAAGCACCTTGTGGGCATAACCAAAACTAAGCAATTAGCAAAGTAGACAAATAAGACACATGCTATTCAATACAAACTAATATCCTTTACTAGAAAAGCAAAGAAGAACTAAAAAAAATATAATATGCTAGCATCATCTCTTTTTTACCCACAAGCTAGGCTACTTAATTGGCAAGAACAAGAAAAAAATTTCAAACAAAAGGCTTACAAGGTTGGATGGCGAAAATTAGGCTGACAACAAGCCCTTGAGGCCACTCCTAGCTCCATGGCATGCAAGGGAAAAAGTTTATGATTTTCATCGGCTCACCAAGCAAGGGAGGCACAAAGAAAGATAGATGAAGTTTTTTTACCGCCGAATCACCTTTTTGAAGCTCCACACCCAAGGCGATGGTGTGGCTAATGGTGAGGTGGACGGTGAGGCTAAGGAATAGGGAGTTCCGGTTAGAGAAGAACAAATGGAAGAGAAGGCTCATGGCTTTAGGAAAGAAGATAGAGGGGTTTCAAGGGCTAAAGAATGGGAAAATAAAAGTAACCATTTTTTTCCCTTATTTAATGGAGGTGGGGGTTTTTCTATTTTTTTCTACAGATCCAATAGAAACTAACTTGAATTCGTTTCTAAAATTATATTTGATGAATTTTTTTTTATTTTAATCTATTTAGAAAAATTATAAGTACTCAAATATATAGGTATTTATGTTCAAAAAGTATCTTATAGTTAAGAGTATTTATTCGTGAGCTTCTAAAAATATAAAATATGGGTTTATAAACATGTATAATTTGAACCGAAATACACTCGTCAATTACATTATTGTGAAAATTATTGGAACTTAAAATACATTTCGAAAATTGTAAAATTTATTTTTAATATATTTTTCATGGAATACTATTATAATCGTTTAGGGGAATACATTTTACAAACGTATAAATTAATTAAAAATTATAATTATTTTGAAAAATTAAAATTAGAAGGGGATGGTTGATCCACTTCTAAAATTATATTTGATAAAAAATTATTCCAGTTTAAATTATTTGATGAAATTAGCAAATATTATCTTTCTCAATAATCAAAATAATGTCAAAATTTCAATTTAAATGCATTGAATCCTCTAAGTTCCACGTTAATGGCTGTTTGAATCTTCAATCTTATCAAGAATTTATAATTTATTTAACTTGAAAGAACCAAAAGATTCTTCCAACAGTTACATGTGGCTTTTATAGCCTGCGTCTTTCCCAGTTTAATTATGACCAAATGCATTAAATACCTGTGTAAATTATATTTTTACCAATTTTTGTTTTTAATTTTATAATTTGTAAAAAGAGCACTGCATTCAATCCTTAGTTAACTAAAAGTGTTTGTCTTCTTCATTGTGTAAGATGTAGGGAGGTTGACACAGCCCTTATGTGTCCATAAGTACGTGGATTGTTGATAAGTGTTAGAAAATTTATATTTTATGTATTATTTATATTGGATTTAGCATTAGATTCGATATGTTTGACACCTAACTAATACAAAAATTCATTCTTTTGTTTACCACGGGGTTTATTTCTGTTTTAGGGATAAAGAATAGAATTTGGGGGTGTTTTGGAGTAAAATGGACTAAGTTCTTAAACCAGAGCTTTACCACGACTCATAATGGTCATGGTGACATCTCACCATGGTTGTTATCCATACTCAACACTGTTGTTATCAAGCCATGGTAGTATAGAGTCACTAGGAGCAACACAGAAGCCACAATGGCCTCACCATAGCCGTTGTGAACCTATCACGACCGTGATCCACCCATACAACCCTTAGAGAAGCCGTGCCAGGACGAGACTTGAAGCCCAAACAATAACTTACTCACCACGGGCATCACAACATCTCTGGTGGGGCCGTGGAGGACTTCACATTATATCAACCCTATGTTTTTCTACTCAAGGGAATATTTGTTTGCCTAATAAGCTAGAGCAACTGGAGTTTTGGAGATCCGAATCGATGAACAACGGCCATTATCTGGCCATTGTCAAGGCCCTTATGAGGTGGTATAGTTTCGTCGCTGGCCAACCCTTGGCTTTTCACACTCAAACCTTTGTTTTCTATGTTCCACTTCATCGAAGAACCCCCCCTCTCCCCCACCCCCTGCGGGATGATCATTTATTGATTCCGAGAGCCTAGGAATTGTTCCCGAATTATTTAGCATTAGATCCACTTGATTTTTACAGTGGAACAACCTTATCTTCTCGGCCGATTTTGTATGAAATTTTTAAAACTTTTTAAATTTTGTTTTTATGATGTATAATTAGCATGAACTAGTTTAGATATTCTTGGTGAATGATTTACATTGAATTCCAATCAAAATGAACCATAAATGAAAATTTTTTACCATAGTAGGGGTTCACAGCGGACATTGTGAAGACCATTGTATTCAAATTCTTAAAACAGAGGTAGATGAGCCATAACGGGCATTGTGCACTCGTTGGAAAGTCATTGCTAACTTTTTAACGCTCATCTTACCTTTACAATGTCTACCAACGGGGTCTTCCTGTTGTGAAAGCTCGTTGCCCATTTTTAGTACACAACGGACGCACCACCAGCGTTGTGAGCTTATTGTAACCTGAGAGAAGTGCACTGTAGAGCTGTTGAATAACACAATGGGTCGTTGTGTGCCCGTTGTACATATCTAGAGGGTTATTATGGTCCGGGTCACGGGCTTGTTAAGACCATTATGGCCACATAACGGGTGTGGTGAACACGTTGTGCACCCATTGTCCAATTCCTACATTGCATTCCATATTCTATTAATTGTTTTTTAGTATTCTTTTTGAATTACAGGTTATGGATTAAAAGAGGACTACCAACCACCTGCAGGTAAAGGCCGAGAAAAAGAAGAAGACTAGTGAGTCTTCTTGGCTAGATATTCTACGCTTTGGAAATCCCAAATACATGGCATGCTATAGGCAGCTCGTAGATCAAAGATTTGTTGAGGGCCATCATATCAATTGGCCGACACTCGAGAGGATAGATCTAGCTAACGAGGTACGAGACATTATTTTTGTTCAATGTTAGATCAGTTTTCCGACGTCGATGAGCCGACTTACTGGGAGCTTACAATAGAGGTCATGAGTTCTTTCGAGCTTGACCATACCATCATTAGCCTTGGCTTCTTTGACGCCTATAAGACAAATAGAATCAATTAAAACACAAAATAAGCATTGATTCATCAAAATATGGATGAATAGTATAAAATTCATACGTATAAAATACATACATTTAGGCGCTTATAAACAGATACATAAAGGCATGTTGTCTGTGTGAGTAGCTCAGCTGTGCACTATTTCAAGTCACAAGGGGACAACCATGATTGTTATGGTTCTGTTATGTCATCAAAGAGTGTTCGATGATGATCTTTCTGGTATTCCTCCACTACCATGATGATCTCTCAATCTAGATCATGCTCTAGATGGTACCACGCTCTGCCGTAGCCATTCTCACCAAGAAAGGGGAAGAAGTTTAATTCAAAAAAACTAACTCTGGGCATAGAAACGCAATTCCTAATGCAATTATGACCGTGCTCTTGGTCTTACTCTTCTTAGGTTGTCTTGGATTTTGGTTTCGACATGACTGTAGCACAACCTATAAAATGGACAGCGTAAACATGCTCGTCCTTACTGCCCACTCTTTAAAAGCACGATGATGCTAGGAGCAAGGAAGCTGTACTCTTCTCTTTTTGAAAATTCCAGTAAAGTTCATGGGTGTAAGCATACCTGTGCTTCCATAGTTGGGCTGAATTTGTGTAAGTCTTGGAAACTGCTTGGTCTAAATTATGGACTTGCTTTTCGACTGTGCTTGCCCTTAAAAGTGTGTTCAAACTACATTTTGCTCCGAAATTGATCTAAACTCTTCTTTTCATTCTAAAACCTAATTTTTTGCACATTGAAACATACATACCCAAAGTACCATCGATTTACAATAAATATATGCATAAAGACAAGTAATACATGCAATATGGTATACTAAATATCTATATAAAATGCACTCATCAAATACCCCCACACTTGAACACTTGCTTGTCCTCAAGTAAAATGCTTAAAACAAAGGAGAAAGAAGATGAGTGCATGACCTCTAATTTCATGGAAACAGGGAATTCATAGACAAACAAGGAACCCAAGAGACTAATGCTTGTTAAACTAATGCATAAGAAAAAGATTCACCCGTATTCCATACTCCCGTTTGTGTGTGAATTTACCCTAGATATGTGCCCCATGTATCTTGGAGGATACCTAGCTCAAAAGACCTTATTTCAACAAAACTAACTGGGTAGTAGCTTCATACACCATAGAAGCAACCATTTCTCCATGTAGGTCATCAAGTGAACATTGGTAATGCTGAAGATCTGACTACTAATGATCGGTTTTTATGCTTCTAAGAAGATAGCACTTTCTACCATCTTTTCAAATACAAATATTTACAAAACATCGATAGGGCATTCTTACAAATCTGACTTTCTGGAAATTAACAAAGAGACAAGCAAACTAACTCTAAAACTTTGTTTGTTTGTTTGTTTGTGTTTTTTTTCAAAAGGAAAACTTGGTTTACAAGCTAAAATTCTTCCTAGAGTACAAGTAAAACCACAAATAGGGTAGAGTGTTTTAAGATGAGGTTTCTGGGACACACGTAAAACTAGCAATTAACTTCAATAAAATAAACACTAACTCTAGTGTCACCCTTTGGCTCAAGAATCCCTAAACAATAATCATAGATCATTGTAAGTCATGCATCATCACAATAAGCACAAAGATAAACCTCCCCCACACTTGAACATTACATTTCCTCAATGTAATTAATGCATGCATAAACAAACGATAAATAAGACAATTAAAAAAAATGAGGAGAGTTATTAGGGACTTCCCCAGACACAGAGAGTGATGTTCCCGTTCTCAATGTGAACAGTTCACACATTCCAAATTCGGCATACATTCTATAAAGAAAGAAGGGTACTGACAAGTACCCCTTGCTTATATCCCGCAAGTACACGGGTTTGTCGAAGTAATAATCCCGGGTGAGCGGGGTCGAATCCACAGGGAGTAGGGAATGAAAATACTTAATTTGGTTCTTAGCTATGTGGAAGATCAATAATGTTTGGTGTGAAATTGATTCAATTCTCAATAACAAAAGAAACAAGTGAGAGAGCAAGAATAAAGAAAAGGGTAAGGCAATCGATAAAGATGGGGTACTCGGATGATGCTTCACCTAGGATAATTGCTTCAAGTGCAAGAACTCTCTATTATGCTTCCTAATCAATGCAATGGTTAGTCATGGAAATCCTTACATACATAGTCCCAAATCTAAGGTCAACTATGCCTAACTCTATTCATGTCCCGGAGGAGAGATTAAGTAACCCCTCAACCTCGCACTCGAACAAAGTTGCAATGGGCTCTAGGGATTCCAACTGATAAATCACTTCCTAATTATAGACCTAACCCTTTGGTCCAGGCGGAAGGTCCCTAGCCACAATTAAGCCCTAGATACTAAGATCCCCTCAACACTTCACTCCATTGCACGCGCAACTAGGCCCCAGCGGAGGTTCATCCCTTAGACCATTCACTCTATTATGGCCGCAAAGAACTCAAGGAACGGAGGTAGAATCTATCACGTCGGAGGGGAAAGGGGACGCTCCTATACCTCTCGACTCACCCTCTCAACCCTCTCATGGGGATGCTCCTAACGCTCGTGGTGTGTCACTCACTCACAAGGTTACCAACAAGAACTCTCAACCCTAGTGTCAGTCTAGGGGAAAAAGTTCATACAATCAAGCATTCATGGTTGGAACTCACAATAAACATCAATTTATTGAAAGCATAATAAAGAAGTTCAATGAAACGAATACATCTAGGGTTCACAATCACCAAAGTACCCACTAGGGGTTTAGCTCTCCATGGAGCTAAGTACAATCAAAGAAATTGAATGTAAAAGCAATGAATCCATAAAGAAAACCCCACGATGGTCGTGTCGATGGTCTTCTGGAAAGTCCTCTACTCGTCGTGCAAGGATTCCTTCGTCCGGTATAGGATACGCCTCGATCGATGCTCCCCTACCAACCTTCTTCCTAATGGAATCACGATGTCGGAGCCGTAGAACCTCTCTAAAACCTTGGCCAATACCACTCGAAACCCTAGCCGAAACCCTCTCACAAGTTGGGGAAAAGATGGAGAAAAGAATGCTGAAATCGGGGCTGAAATCGGCTTTAAATAGGGCTGTAATCGGGCGACTGCACGGGCGTGTATGATGTCACACGCCCCTGTGGAATTTCCACATGGGCGTGGATAATTTCCACACGCCCGTGTGGATTCTCTGTTTCTCTGATTTCTCGGCCGGGCTGCTACAGTACTTGTTACAGTGTTTTGCTACAGTACCTACTACAGTACTCTGCCGGAAATATTCCCGAATTCCATACTTTCATTGGGTAACACAAACGGGCACACATTTACGTCATGAATCACTTGCTTCTTCAATGATGTACATGTTGGTGGATCTCTTGTTCTTATATGCATAAGTCGGAATGCTCGAGTGTGACTGCCTTTGTGCCCCTCCAAATGAATGTGCTCACTCGAATACGAGGAGGTTGGCACACACTCTAGCATCTCACACCTGACCTATGTCTTCGCGTTTGAACCTTAGCAAGATCTCCTCCAAAATAGTTGCATTATGATCCACATTGGCCCTATTTCCTTCATACTCGGCCTCACAACCCTACTTGCATAAAAGTAACATAAAAAAAAACACATATTAATGTAAAAACCTGAGAAAAGTAATGCTCAACATAAGCAATGAACGCTTCGCATTCATATCGCACAAGCACTTATCAGGTACACAAGTGAAGCCCAAGAAACTTGAAATAATATAAACAAAATTAATAAAAATAACAAAAAACATAGAAAGGAAAACAGTTTAGTAGGGGATTCCCCATGCTAACTATACAAATAGTACTAGTCCTCAACATAAAATAAAATATATCAACTGAATATAAAGATAAAAAGGGAAAACACTAATTGTGGCAGCTTTCAACACGATCCGGCTTGTCACCTTATCTCGAATGTTTGAGAGTGACACGACCGATTTGTGTGTGTATGCCGTAAGTGCACGGGTGTCGAAGTAATAAAATACCCGGTAAGTTGGGTGGTCAAATCCATAGGGAACGAAAGTATTAGTAGTAACCACTTCTAAGCTACCTAGTTAGAATCTAGATTGTGATGAAATGAACTTAATTGGAAGAATAAGAATATTTCAAGAAAACAAAGGAAAAGTAGAAAACAAAGGATATCTCAATCAATAAATATGAGGTACCCGGGCAATGCTCCCCTAGGATCTAAACATGAAGTGAAAGACTTACTAAATGTTCCTAAACTGAGTAAGATGTGTCAAGGTAATCCAAGAACAATCAGTCCCTGTTTCTAGGCCACCGATACTAGTCTCCTACGAGGTCCCGATGGAGAAATAGTTCAATCTCAACACCTCACACCACATATGACCGCAATAAAATCTAGGGATACTTTGTAGTGCAACCAATTTTTAAATATAGACCGAACCCTACTTCTAGGCGAAAGATCCTTAACGCCCTACAAGGTCCTAACAGAGAAATCTCTCAATCTCATGCCTCACACCAAATATGGTTTCATAAAGTCTAGGGCATACGGAGATAGGAAACACTCATCATAAGGGAAAGAGGACACTCCACTATCTCATGACTCACCCTTTCAACCCCGTTTAATCATGGAGTTCTAATACTAATGGAGACCTCTCTCTCTCACTAAGGCAACAAATCATGCATTACCAATCAATTACAAGAATCAACATGACATGCAAGCAATGAGAAATCAAGATTAAAACTCAAACAAACTCGGAATTAATAGAAAACATAAAGTAAATCAACACAAAAGATAAATTCCTAGGGTCACATGCCCAAATACCTACAAGGGTTTAGCCCTCCATGGGGCAATATACAAAGTGAAGAATAATGCAATAAAAAGCAATGTAAACCATGGAATAAAACCCCCTTGAATTCGTGTTAATGGCCTTGATGGGTCGCTTAACGTCTTAAAGGATCCCTCTCTGAAGCTAGGTTGCCGAAGGCCCCCTCGATGCTCTGACAGAGAAAAGATCTATCAAAGTTGGTGAAGAACGGCCCCAAAATTCGCCAAAGACCTCATCTTGAAAACCTAGCCGCTTTGCTCTTCAAATGCTAGCAAAAAGTCTTTAAAGAATAGGGTAAAAGGGCTATTTATAGGCCTAAACTGTGACTGTTACGTGCCTCCACACGACCACGTGAGATTTCACGTGCCATGTGAGCTGCAAAAATTCCACGCGACCATATGAACAGTGTTTTGCTACAGTCATCTCCATAAACGCGGCTCACATACTCTTCTATTGAGGCCACATGGTCGGCCACACATCCATATGGTAGGTTATTCGACCAACATATGGCACATCATGCCATAACCCAGACAGTAAGGTGTGTAGCCTATAGAAGTTTTATATACTGTTCTATAATCCCATAATTCTCCATCTAAGCGTTCGGACCAATCCTTTCTATTGTACTGCACAATTTTTTCAAGAATTCTCATCAACTCCAAGTTTGTGTCTTCTACCTGAAGGCTTGTTTGTGGATGGTAGGTAGTGGCTACTCGATGGTTCACTCCAAATTTTTTAATCACCTTGTCAAACTAAGAATTGTAGAAATATGTTCACTAAAAGCTAATGATGGCTCTTGGACTGCCAAATCAGGTAAATAATTTTTTTGAAAATTTCACCACAACTCAGGCATCATTGGTTAGTAAAGCTTGAGCTTCTACCCACTTTGACACATAATCAATAGCTACTAAAATGTACTTCTTACCATTGGAAGAGGGAAAAGTACCCATGAAATCAATTCCCCACAAATCAAATCAAATACTTCACACTATTGAATGGGGGTTTACATTATTTCATCCTGGTTAGACTAGTTTCTGCTCCACTGACAATTGTCACAAGCTTCTACAAATTTTAGGGCATTATGGAATATTGACGATCACAAGAAGCCTACTTCCAGAACCTTCTCCACCATACTATTTGCACTAAAATGTCCCTGACAACTCGTGAATGGTAGTGATGTAAAATTCTCCACCCTTCGGCATATGAGCCATGATAAGTGATTGTGTAATAGTAATATGAAGTATTATTTTCTTACAGTGAGCATTACTTTTCTCATATTTTATCGCTCATACAAGTGTACTTCTGTTACTTTTGTGCATGTAGGGTTCTGGAGACAATTATGGAAGAAAAAAAGCCAAAGTAGATCGTGGAGGAACTTTGTTGATGACATCTTTGAGTTAACAAACGTGAAGACGCGAGTTGTGCTCAAAGACACGTGAGTGTGTGCCAACTTCCATTGTGCTCGAATGAATATGTGAATTAGAGGGGCAAAAGACAGTCACACTCATGTGTTCTGACTTGTGTAATTCTAGCAAGATTGTCATCCAATATGATTTTTGTTGAAGAAGCAACGTGGTATACCGCATGAATGAGTGCCCATTCATGTGGACTTGATGAAAAGTGTGAATTCGGTAGAATTTTGGTGGAGTACTGTAGCAGGTTACTCTAGCTAATCATTGTACAGCATGAGGCGTTGAGACTGAGCAATTTCTCTATCGAGGTATAGTGTAGGGTTAGTCACGGTTTACCTCAGGTTTAGAACCGTGTATTTTAGGATTTTCACGACTCACTAAGCATCAGTTAGGGGACATAATAGATGGTTTTTGACAACGCCCCTTGCGTATGACCCGCAAGTGCATGGTTTTGTCGAAAGTAATAAATCCCAGGTGAGTGGGGTATTATATCCACAGGGAATAAGAAATAGAAACACCAAGATTGCTACTTAACTAAGTGGAGATGAAATAATGATGGTGTGGATAAAGATCGATGCAAACGAACTAAAGAAAATAAGAACGAGAGGCACAATAAAATGAGAGGAAAGATAATCGATAAATGTGGGGTACTCAGATATTGTTCCTCCTGGGCTTATTGCTTCAAGTGCAAAACCTACTATTATGCTTTCAAACTAATGCTTAATGAGCCATGGACATCCTTAACCACATGGTCCCAAACCTAAGGTCAATAATGACTAACTCTATACTATGCCCCGGTGGAGAAATCAACCAGTCTCAACAGCTCACATTGTGCAAAGTTGCAAGAAGCTATAGAGATTCCAAGTGATAAATCCTATTCTTATATGTAGATCTAACCCTTTGGTCCAGGCGAAAGACTCCTAATCACAATTAAGGCACAGGTGTTAAAGTCACTTCAACATTTCACTCTATTGCTCATGCAACTAAGCCCCAGCGGAGTTCATCCCTTAACCCTTCACTCTATTATGACTACAGAGAACTCTTGGAATGCAGAGGTAGGATAAATCACATCGGAAGGGAAAGGGGACGTTCCGCTACTTCTCGACTCACCCTCTCGACCCTCTCCAATCTTGCTTTATCTAACCCTCATGGTGTGTCACTCACTCATAAAGATTATCAAGATGGACTCTCAACCCTACAGTCACTCTAAGGGAGAAATCATTCAACAAGCATTCAAGATTAGAACTCAATTAAAGACATCAATGGAGGAAAATATAATAAAAGGTTAATGAAACAAATACATCCCAGGGTTCACAAATCCAAGTACCCACTATGGGGTTTAGCTCTCCATGGAACAAGATACAATCATTAATGAAATTGAAAGTAAAAACATGTAATCCATAGGAAAACCCCCTCGGTATTTGTATCAATGGTCGTGTTGAGTAGCCTCATCCTCTCCAAAGGTCCATTTGTCAAGCCTAGGGCATACCTCGCTAGATCGGTATCGATGAAAGCTCCCCCAATAACTATTCTCCAAGAGAAATGTAGTGTTGAAGCCGTAGAATCACTCCAAAAGACCTAGCCGCCGGCCTTCCAAAATTTGGAGAAAAGATGAAAGATGGATCCCCAAATCGGTACAAGTCACGGCTTTATAAAGTGTTGGGATTAGGCATCCACACGCCCTTATGAATTTCCACATGCCCGTGTGGATTTTTGGAAATTTGATTTTCTGTGGGCTGTAAACAGTAATTGCTATAGTGGTTTGCAACTGTGTTCCGCCAAAATACTCCCGAATCCACACTTTTCATCCAGGCAACATAAACGGTCGCACGTCTATGCCGTAGATCGCGTCTATTCTTCAATAAAAGGTCTCAATGGTGAAGATCTTCCTATCATTACACAAGTCGAGAAACGCATATGTGACTACTTTTGTGCCCCTCCAAACCATTATAATTTTTTGAGCGCATGGAGGTTGGCACACATTCGCGTATCTTCAATCACAACTTGTGTCTTTACATTTGTTCACTCCAAGACTTCATCAATAAAGTATAATCACAATCCTCTTCGGCTTTTTTGTTTCATATTTGGCTTCACAACCCCTCATGCACGAAAGTTCACAATTACACATGCATTAGCGTTAAAACTTGATAAAAGTAATCCTCATAGTAAGAAAAGAATAGTTTGTGTTACAAATACACAAGCACTTATCAGTTTTGCACTTGAAGCAATAGTCCTAGGGGAAGCAATGTCCGGGTGGCCCACTTTCTATCGATTGCCTTTCCTCTCATTTTTTATAACGTCTCTCTTTCTTGTTCTTTTTATTTCTTTTCATATTGATATTGTTCACACAACTATTGATCCATCTTTACTTTTGTTAAATAGCAATCCTTGTGTTTCAGATCACTATTCCCTATGGATACGACTACCCACTCACCAGGGTATTATTACTTCGACAAACCCGTGCACTTGCGATATACACACAAAAGGGTGTTGTCAAGTTTTTGGAGCTATTTTTGGGGAATAGGCATTTTAGAAACACTTTGCACTTTGCTATTTTAGCTATTCACCATTTATTCTATTTCATACTTTCTTATTCTTTCATCATTATTATTATTTTCTTTCTTTGGTTACAGCTCCAGGTTATGACCCGAGGGAACCCTTCGACATTGGTTGAAGGAGATCCTGAACTTGAATGAACACTTCGTAGAAGGGGAAAAGAACCTGTGTAAGAACAGTTAAATCAAGCTGAAATAGAAGGTGAAGCGTCAGATAACATGGTAGAACATAATGAGAAGCAGAGGACACTATCAGATTATGCCCGACCACAGTTTTGGGCACACAGTCTAGTATTATGCGGTAACCGATTACAGCTCAGAACTTTGAGCTAAAGCCAGCATGCATCTAGATGATACAACAGTCAGCACAGTTTAATGGTTTGGTTGATGAGGATCTGAACAACCACATCAAGAACTTCTTGGAAGTGTGTGACATGCTTAAGATTAATGGAGTTACAGATGATGTTATCAGATTGAGGACCTTCCCATTTTCCTTGAAGGGAAGAGCAAAGCAATGGCTACATTTATTATCTAGAGCATCGATTACTACTTAGGAGAAGATGGTAGTAGCTTTTTTTGCTAGATATTTCCCTCCTGGAAAATCTGTGAAGCTTAGGAATGAAATATCCTCCTTTGTACAAATAGAATTGGAGTTTCTTTTTGAGACATGGGATAGGTTCAAGGAGCTCCTGGGAAAATATCCTCAACATGGGTTCCCCGAGTGGATGATCATTCATACTTTTTACAATGGTTTGAACCCAAGCACAAGGCAGTTACTTGATGTAGCAGCATGAGGTATCTTAGGAAGCAAGACCCCTAAAGAAGCCCAATATCACATTCATGAAATTGCTATGAACAGATATCAGAGGAACACAAGAGTCAGAAAAAAGGTAGCTGGACTTCATAAGATTGATACAGTTACTTCATTGGCGGCCTAGGTTGAGTCATTGAGTAAGAAATTAGATACTCTAACTTCTCCTAGAGTGGCAGCCCTAACTAGTTGCACTGGGTGTAGGGAAGGTCATGCAATCGTAGGATACAAGGTTTCCAACAATAACAATAAGCCCGAAGATGGAGAATCAAGTTTTAGGCTTGAAGACCCGGATGACCGATCAAGAGAAAGCTTTGACCAAGTTCATCCAATCGTAGGATACAAGGTTTCAGTCGGTCGAAGCTACACTTCGCAACCACACCGCATGATTGCACAATTTAGAGAATGAATGTGGCAAATTATGAAGTCGGTATCAGAGAGACCTCAAGGAAGCTTGCCTAGCAACAACGAAACTAATCCGAGAGAACATGTGAAGATGATCACTTTGAGAAGTGGTCATAAGGTTGAGGATAGGCTTCCGAGCGAGAAGACCAATGTTGAAGTACTTGAGGTCATGGAGGTTGAGGAGAGAACCGAAAAGAAGGAAGTGGTACCACTACCATACAAGCCAAGAATTCCTTATCCCTCAAGATTAAAGAACGACCAAAATGATGAGCAATACAAGAAGTTCTTGGGTCTATTATAGCAGTTGCACATCAACATTCCTTCTGTGGAGGCATTGTCTAAAATGCCTCGGTATGCAAAGTTTCTCAAGGTCCTCTTGACCAAGAAGAGGAAGATAGAGGAGAGTGCATATGTGATTTTAGATGCTTCATGTTTGGTGGTGTGGCAAAATAATATGCCAAATAAGAAGAAGGATCCCAGAAGCTTCATCATCCCGTGCAACATTGGTAATTTGGGTGAAGAAAAAGCATTGGCAGATTCTGGGGCTAGCATCAATGTCATGCCTTATACATTCTTTCAAAATCTAGTCTTGGGAGGGCCTAAGCACACTCAAATGACACTTCAATTGGCAGATCGAATGGTTAGGCATCTGAGGGGTATCATTCAAGACGTACTTGTGAAGGTTGATAAGTACATATTTCCTGTGGACCTTGTAGTGTTGGATGTTGACGAGGATGTTGATGTTCCATTGATTCTTGGGAGGCCATTCTTGCGCACTTCCAAGGCTCTTATTGATATGGCGGGGAGTTGACTTTATGAGTTGGGGATGACTAGCTTACATATCGTCTTGCTGAAGCCATGAGATATTCTATTAACTTTGACGATACTCTTTACTTTCTTACCACTATCTATGAACTAATAGATGAATATGTGCAGGAGATGATGTGTCCAGACTCGAACGAGGAATTGCTAGACCAAGAAGTGGAGGATGAAGAAGTTTTGATGCTTTGTCTAGAGGACAAGGTGAAACCTACCCTAGGGATCATTAAGAAGATGATCTAAAAGATGAACCAAGCAAGGAGAAGACAAAAGAAATGCCCGAAGGCTAATGGGGATGTACAAGAATGAAGTAAGAGTGACATGCCCTCATATGGTAACATGCTCGACAGCTCCCCCCTTTACCTTGAAAAGATTATGTTCATTGTGTTTTTAGGTTATGGGTAAGAGGGAAACCTTAATCTATGAGCCCCCGTGAGGTTAGAAGAGGTACGTCAAGCTTAGTGACATTAAACAAGCACTTCATGGGAGGCAACCCAAGTCTTTATTGTTTATCTAGGTTTTAGTTTAGTACTTGCATAAATAAGTGCTTGAGTGTTGGTGTCTTTATTTTTTTTACATGCTATCGCTGTGTTTTTCTTATGGATTATTAGTGTTTTCGTGTGCTTAATTGTGATTGGTGAAGTTTCTTGGTTGTTTAAGCATGTTTTTCATGATCTTTGGTCAATTTTGCATAGTATTGGCAGTCTCTGAGTATGTATAAATGTGCAGAAATTTTTTGCAGAACCTGTAAATTTTTTCTAAGTCATTGAGAGAAGACACGCGGCCGTGTGTAATTTCCACATGAGCATGTGTCTCTGTTCAGAGCTCATCCCGAGAGGACACAGGGGTGTGTGTCTACCTTTGTGAATGATCTTATGAATGTCACATGCCCGTGAGTAATTTACACAAAGGCGTGTGTTTCTCTACAGAGTTCATGGCTCCAACCCAAGAAAACACAGGGGTGTGTGTCTTCCCTTGTGGATAACCCTGTGACTTCCACATGGGCGTTGGTAATTTTCACACGCCCGTGTGAAACTCTGCAGAAAAGTTCTTATCCCAAGAAGACACATGGGCATGTGAGTGGCCCTGTGAGTGGCCCTGTGATTATCCACGACCGTGTGGAATTTCCACACGGGCATGTGAAAGACTCAGAGAAATTTCTCAGATGGACAGAGAAGCCACAGGGGCATGTGGGTGTGATAAGTGCTTGTGTATTAATAATACAAAGTATTCTTTTCTTATGATGAGCATTTCTTTTCTAAGATTTTATCGCTAATGCATGTGTTTTTTATGTTCTTTTGTACATGTAGGGTTGTGGAGCCAAATGCAGATGAAGAAAGCCAAAGTAGATTGCGATTGCTTTTTGTTGATGGAATCTTGGAGTGAACAAACGTGAAGACAGAAGTTGTGCTAAAAAATAAGTGAATGTTTGCCAACCTCTATGCAATTGAGAAATTACATGGTTTGGAGGGGTCATAGACAGTCATAATTGCGTATTCTGACTTGTGTAGTGCTAGCAAGATCTTCATTAATGTTATTACTTATTGAAGAAACAATGCGATCTACGGCATAGACGTATGTCAGTTTATGTTGTCTCGATGAAAAGTGTGGATTCGGGAGTGTTTTTGGCAGAGTACTGTAGCAAATCAAATTCACATGGGCATGTGGAAATTCAACACGCCCTTGTGGATTCCCGACTCCAGCACTTTATAAAGCCTCTACTTGTACCGATTTGGAAATCCTCTTTTACATTTTTTCTCCACCTTTTCCCTAACTTTGGAGATGCTTGCGGCTAGGATTTACAGGGGCTTTTCTAAGGTTTTTTGGAGTGGTTCTACATCTAGCGACACTGCGTTTCTTTGGAAGAGAGTTATTGGGGAAGCTTTCGTTGGCACCGATCCAGCCAGGTGTGCTCTAGGCTTGATGATAAGTGTCTAAATGTATGTATTTTTATATATGTATTATATACTTATAGCATGTATTTTTATAAGAATTGATGCTCGTTTTATGCTTAATTGAGTATTATTTGCTTTGCAGGGCACGGAGAAGCCACGGAGGACACGAAGACATGATTTGAGCGGAAAAAAGAAGAAAACCAGGTCCTGGTATTGTAGTGTATATACTGTAGCAGATACTATAGCTTGAGTACTGTAACAGTGGCACTGTAGGAAGATCACCGTAGTAACCACTATAGCAACTGGAGAATTTTTGAGTCAGAAATTGATTTAGGCCATACGGTCTCAATGCAGCCCAGGATTGACCCCGGGATTGATACTATAGCAAGAGAAGCCATTATCTAGCTTGATCTATATGGCCTGAATGAGGCCGACATTGACCCCGGGATAGACCCTGGGATGGCTCAAACTTGGTGTATAAAAGCACATTGCTAGGGCAAATGGAGGAGACTTCTTCTTTGCCTTTTAGGCCACCACCACCAAACCTCATTGAGGCCTTCTGGCCATCTTCCGGCGACGATCCTTGTGGGAAACGAACACACATCATAACCAAGAGGGAGATGAGCAAAGAAAGAGTTGGAGTGAAGTTTTAAAGCACCATTGCATCACCATTTGAGGCTACATCGATTCAAGGAGACCAAGTTCATAGAGGGAGTTTTCTTGCTTCTTTATTTTCTTTCTTTTCCTTGTATGTTGTATAAGTATCCCTCATTATGAGGGATTAACTTATTGTTGTGTTTGGATTTGGATGAATCCTAGGGTTCATCTTGTGTGAGCACTTGGGATGTTGTTCTTTATTTAATTTGATGGTTGTTTGAGATTCAATCTTTCATCCTTTGATGCTTATAATTACATTTATGGAGAAATCTGTAATTCTATTATGAGTTGTATGTGCAGATGTGACCTACTCATGTGTACTAGATCTAGGAGAGATTGAAAGGAGAGACTTGTGCCTTCACACCGAGAGATCGGGTGTTAGTAGCCCTCCATTGCTAGCTTTAAGCCGGAGGATGATAGGTTTACTCCTATTAGAGAGCTGCTAGAACTCATTAAGGTCATAGTTTTGTTGATCCAGAAGAGATTCTGATTGACATTCGTATGAGATCAGGGGTTAGTCACCGAGAGATTGGGGCTAATCTACTCACGAGGTCTCTAGGTCTCACTATCATCAATGCATCTTTAAACCATCCTGGTTTGGGACTTAATGTTAACCTAGGTAGATTCCTTGTTGATAAGCGTCTAAATGCAGGTGTTTTCATGTATATATCATATTCACTTTGCTTGTATTTTGTGAGGTTTGATGCCCATTTTGCGCTTAATCATCTACTATTTTCTTTGTAGGGCATAAGGAAGCCATGGAGAACAAGCAGATATCATTTGGGCGAAAAGAGAAGAAAACAAGAATTTCATACTACCCCCATACTACCCAGTATGGGGGCCGTATGCACTGTAGCAGCGGAATGATTCAGAGTGCCTGCCCAGATTTCCATACTACCCAGTATACGAGGCTGTATGGAGGCCGTATGCACCTTGTATGGAACGCGAATCTAGGGTTTTTGAGTGCTATACGACCCACATACGAACCCCATAAGACCCGTATGACCCGGGGGGTATATATACTGACTTTTAGGGCAGAAAAGGGACTTTTTGGCTAGACTTTTTGTGGGGCATATTTTGGGAGACATTTGAGAGGCTTGTGGCGACCTTGGGGAGGAGAAGAAGGGCAAGGAAGCTAGAAGATCATCCAAGCCCAAGGTCCAAGACTCTCAAGGCAAGAAGGCAACTTCATTCAAGGGGAGATCTACCACGATTTGAAGGAAGGAGACCCGCGGCTAGAGGAAGCGTCATTGGGCACTCCTTTGGTGGGGAAAGCATCATTCGGCATATTCTTCACCTCCTCCTCCACCATTTCATCTAAGGAGTGTCATTTATGCTTTTGTTTCATGTTTTGCTTGTTTGTATTGCTTATTGTGGGATGATGACACACTATACCCCCAAGGGCACCGGGTGTTGGTGAACCTTGGGGGGTTTTATCATGTATGTTGGATGATAACTTGTTAATTCCATGTTTGGCTAATTTTGAGATTTAATCCATTGTTTTCATGCTAAGTGCTACACTAAGGAGAAATCCGTAGCTCTTTTATGAGTGATGCATGTAGATGTGACTTGCTCGCATGTATTAGATCATGAATGGATTAGAAGGGGATACTTGTATCATCATGCCGAGAAATCGGGTGTTTGGTAACCCTCCATGTAGGTTTAATCCGAAGAAGAGTAGGTTTACTCTTAAGTGAGATTTCCTCATAGTTAATGCAATCGTAGGGATATGGATTTTGGAGAAATTCCTATCTATGTTCGTATGGGATTAGGGTTCAATCGCCGAGAAATTGGGGTTGTTCTAATCTTGGAATCTCATTGTCCATTTTACCCTTGCATCTTTAGATCATCATCCATGTTGCATGATAACCCCTCAAGGGGATCCACATCCATAGGCCTTTGCATTTCATTGATTATCTTGCATGCTCATTGCTTGTTCTCTCTAATTGTTGGCAAATATCATTTTAGCTTTAATTACATTTAGTAGAGTAAAATCCATCTCTTGAGATCTTAGGCTAGATAATAGCTCAAGAAGGAGTAATAGGAGATCCTTAGCCCCATGGAATATGATCCTTGTGTCTTCACACGAGGTATTACTTGCTGATCCCGTACACTTGCGGGGAAGCAATCACTTGTCCAAAGACTCCCTTCTCATTCTTGATAATCCCTTACTTGTTTACATCCGTGTGCTAGTTACTCGGCCATAGGATTAAGTTAGGCTTGTTTATTTTATTTTATTTGTTCTTCTTAATAAGGATTGTAGGCTTGATAATAGATGAAGAGTAAGTAATAATACTTCCTTGGCCCGTGGAATACAACCCCTGTGTCACTCACAGGGTATTACTTGGCGATCCTGTACACTTGTGGGGAAGCAATCACTTGACAAGTGAACCTTTGAAAAGGACGAGGCTACTCTACAAGACAATCGACACGAATACCAAAGGGGTTTTATTCATGGATTGCATCTCTTTACTTTTGACTTCATTGTTGATTGTATTTTGCTCTATGGAGATCTAAACCTTAGTGGGCGATTGGACTTATAAACCCTATGATGACATTGTTTCTTTGACCTTTTATTATTCTTTTCTTAATTGATGTTTTTAATTGAGTTCCAATCTTTAATGATTGTTGTATTGATTTCTACCTTAGAGTGACACTAGGGTTGAGAGTCTACATTGGTAGTCCTTGTGAGCGAGTGACACACCATGAGGGTTAGACAAAGCAAGATTGGGGAGGGTCAAGAGGGTGAGTCAAGAGGTAGCCGAACGCCCCCTTTCTTCTTCATTGTGATTAATCCTACCTTTATTTTTAAAGATTTCTTTGCGATCACAATAGAGTGAAGTGCTAAGAGAGGAACTCCACTGGGGCTTAGTTGCGCGAGCAACAGAGTAAAGCATTGAAGTAATCCTTAGTGCTGGGACTTAATTATGACTAGGGGTCTTTCGCCTGGACCAAAGGGTTAGACCTTGACAACACCTCTTGCGTGTGACCCGCAATTGCATGGGTTTGTTAAAGTAATAAATTCCAGGTGAGTGGGTATCATAACCACAGGTAGTAGGGAATAAAAATACCAAGATTTCTACCTAACTAAGTGAAAAAAGAATAATGATTTTGTTGATAAAATGTAATAAAAACAAGAATAAAAGAAACAAGAAAGAGAGAAGCACAAATAGATGAGAGGTAAGGCAATCGATAGAAGTGGGGTATTAGGATATTGTTGCACCTAAGACAATTGCTTCAAGTGCAAAATCAACTATTATATCTCCTAATTAACGCTGAATGAGTCGTGGAAATCCTTAAACACACGGTCCCAAATCTAAGGTCAACCATGACTAACTTTACACTATATCCCGGTGGAGAAATTGACCAATCTCAATACCTCACACTGTCTAGAGTTGCAAGACATTCTAGGGATTCCAAGTGATAAACCTTATCCCAATGTATAGATCTAACTCTTTGGTCCAGGCGAAAGACCCCTAGTCGCAATTGAGCCTTAGGTGCAAAAGTCAATTCAATGCTTCACTCCGTTGCCTGTGCAACTAAACCCCAGCTTAGGTCATCCCTTAGCTCATTCACTCTACTATGACCGCAAAAAACTCTTGGAACATGGAGGTGGGATAAATCACATCGGAGGGGAAAGGGGACGCTCCGCTCTCGACCCTCTCTAATCTAGCAATGTCTAACCCTCATGGTGTGTCACTCACTCACAAAGGTTACCAATGTAGACTCTTGATAAGTGCTTGTGCGATATGAATGCGAAGCGTTCATTCCTTATGTTGAGCATTACTTTTCTCAGGTTTTTACATTAATATGTGTGTTTCTATGTTACTTTTACGCAGGTAGGGTTGTGAGGCTATGTATGAAGGAAATAGGCCAATGTGGATCATAATGCACCTATTTTGGAGGAGATCTTGCTAAGGTTCAAACGTGAAGACATAGGACAGGTGTGAGATGCTAGAGTGTGTGCCAACCTCCTCGCATTCGAGTGAGTAAATCCATTTGGAGGGGCACAAAGGCAATCACACTCAAGCATTCCGACTTATGCACATAGAACAAGATCTCCATCAACTTATCCATGGGCGTGTGGAAATTATCCACACGGGCGTGTGGAAATTATCCACGCCCGTGTGGAAATTCCGCATGGGCGCGTCTACCGTCCACGCACGTGGAGTTGCCCGATTCCAGCCCTATTTAAAGCCGGTTCAGCCCCGATTTTGGTATTCTTTTCTCCACCTTTTCCCCAACTTGCGAGAGGGCTACGGCTAGGGTTTTGAGGGGTATTGGCCAAGGTTTTGGAGAGGTTCTACGGCACCGACATCGTGATTCCATTAGGAAGAAGGTTGGTAGGGGAGCTTCGATCGAGGCGTATCCTATACCGGATGAAGGAATCCTTGGATGACGAGTAGAAGACTTTCCAGAAGACCATTGACACGACTATCGATGGGGTTTCTTTATGGATTCATTGCTTTACATTCTATTTCTTTGATTGTACTTAGCTCCATGGAGAGCTAAACCCAATAGTGGGTACTTGGGTGATTGTGAACCCTAGGATGTATTCGTTTCTTTGAACTTCTTTATTATGCTTTCAATAAATTGATGTTTATTTCGAGTTCCAACCTTGAATGCTTGATTGTATGAACATTTCCCCTAGAGTGACACTAGGGTTGAAAGTTCTTGTTGGTAACCTTGTGAGTGAGTGACACACCACGAGCGTTAGATAAAGCTAGGTTGGAGAGGGTTGAGAGGGTGAGTTGAGAGGTACAGGAGCGTCCCTTTTCCCCTCCGACGTAATAGACTCTACCTCCGTTCCTCGAGTTCTTTGCTACCATAATAGAGTGAATGGTCTAAGGGTTGAACCTCCGCTGGGGCCTAGTTGCGCGTGTAATGGAGTGAAGCGTTGTGGTGATCATAGTATCTAGGGCTTAATTGTGGCTAGGGACCTTCCGCCTGGTCCAAAGTGTTAGGTCTAAATCTAGGAAGAGATTTATCACTTGGAATCCCTAGAGCTCATTGCAACTCTATGCGAGTGCGAGGTGTTGAGATTGTTCGATTTCTCCTACCGGACATGTATAGAGTTAGGCATAGTTGACCTTAGATTTGGGACTATATGTGTAAGGATTTCCATGACTCACCATTGCATTGATTAGGAAGGATAATAGAGAGTTCTTGCACTTGAAGCGATTATCCTAGGTGAAGCATCATCCGAGTACCCCATCTTTATCGATTGCCTTGCCTCCTCCTTACTTTTACTCTCTTACTTGTTGCTTTTAATTTATGAGAATTGAATCAATTCCACACTTATCATTGTTGATACTCCACATAGCTAAGAATCGAATTAAGTGTCTTTTCTCCCAACTCCCTGTGGATTCGACCCCGCTCATTCGGGATTATTACTTCGACAAACCCGTGCACTTGCGGGATATAAGCAAGGGGTCCTTGTCAAGTTTTTGGCGCCATTGCCGGGGAGCTAGGAGTTTAGAGATACTTTGCACTTTGTTTTCCTAGCTATTTCACTACACATTCTATTTCATATCCTTTTATTCTATCATTGCTCTAATCTTTCCTTATTTCTTTTTGTTAGACAAAATGATTAACATGTTTGAATGATTTGACACTATCATCAGAATGGTTGAACACGTAGAGCAGAAAGTTCAAAACGAAAGAGCATGGAATGATACATCGTGTTATTCCTATCATGGACAATGTACAACTCAACGACCCATTAGAAGTGTCGGGTTGAAGAGTACATCGCCGGATTCAAGGGCAAAAGTCGTGAGTTAGATAGTGTGATAAAGCAGTTTGAGGAATCCACGTCAGTGTCAATGAATGACCAATTTGATGACAATATAGAAAGAATCCTTGCTAGGTTTTATTCTTCCTATCAAGATCAGAGGCAAGAACTCTTTTCAGTTGGTGTTGCTATTTCAAATTTGGAATTCTGTGGAATGGACAAGTTGATATCTGTTGCAGACTGTAAAGAAATAGATCTCCAGGTGGATAAGGAAGAAAGTAATTATGAACATGAGGCGAATGATTTTGAGGAGATTGATAAATTGAAGGAGGGTAGCTTGTGGCCATCAATTGTCAAACCACCAGAACTTGAGCTTAAAACTCTTCTAGCACAGTTGGAATATGCATTTCTAAAGGAGGACTCTAAACTCCCCGTAATCGTGGCGTCGAACTTATCTGCGGAGCAAAAGGATAAGCTTGTTAGCATGTTGAAAAAGCACAAATCGGCTATCGCATGGAAGATTTCTGACATTAAGGGTATAAACCCATCATTCTGCACTCATAAGATCCTAATGGAGGATGACTATAAATCTATAATCCACCCTCAGCGAAGATTGAACCCGAATATTAAGGAGGTTGTTAAGGCAAAGGTAATAAAACTTTTGGATGCAGGAATCATCTACCCCATATCCGACAGCAAGTGGGTGAGTCCGACCCAAGTTGTCCCGAAGAAAGGAGGAATAGCAGTAGTGAGGAATGAAAAGAATGAGTTAATCCCCATGAGGACAGTGACTGGTTGGCGAGTCTGCATTGATTATAGAAGACTAAATGATGTCACTCGGAAAGATCACTTCCCTTAGCCCTTCATTGACCAAATGTTGGAGCGATTAGGAGGACATCATTTCTACTATTTCCTTGATGGCATGTCTGGATACTTTCAAATTTAGATAGCCCAATAAGATCAGGAGAAAACCACATTTACTTGCCCTTATGGTACCTTTGCTTATAGAAGAATGCCTTTTGGGTTGTGTAACGCCCCTACAACATTTCAGCGTTGCATGACGGCCATTTTTGACGACTTTCTCGAAGATATTATGGAAGTTTTCATGGATGACTTTTCAGTGTTCGGGGACTCTTTTGATGCTTTCTTAAACAATTTGGAAAGAGTATTAGTGAGATGTGAAGAGACGAATCTCGTCCTTAACTGGGAGAAGTGTCACTTTATGGTGCAAGAAGGCATCGTTCTTAGACATAAGATTTCTCAGGCAGGTATGGAGCTGGATAAGGCGAAGATTGAGATAATTGACAAACTTCCACCACCTACGAATGTGAAAGGGATCCGCAGTTTCTTGGGTCATGCAGGTTTTTACAGAAGATTTATTAAGGACTTTTCGAAAATCTCTCAACCGTTGACCAAACTTCTGGAAAAGGATACCCCTTTTGACTTCAGGAACGACTGTCTGAATGCATTCAATGTATTGAAAGAGAAGTTAGTGCAAGCACCAATCCTGACAACACCGAAGTGGGATGAGCCATTCGAAGTAATGTGTGATGCTAGTGACTATGCAGTGGGAGCGGTTTTAGGGCAAAGAAGAAATAAGCAATTTCAACCGATCTATTATGGTAGCAAGAGCCTCACAAGGCACAAGAGAATTACACCACTACTGAAAAGGAATTATTAGCAGTAGTGTATGCTTGTGATAAATTCAGACCATATCTCATCCTATCTAATGTCACCATGTTCACAGATCATTCTGCACTCCGTTATCTCATGAACAAGGCAGATGCAAAGCCGAGATTGATTCGGTGGATATTGTTGTTGCAAGAATTCGATATGGAAATCAAAGATAAAAAGGGGACAGAGAATGTGGTTGCCGATCATTTGTCGAGATTAGAAGGTTGTGAGGGGCAAGAACCGGCAAGCAAGGAAGTTAATGATTTCTTCCCTGAAGAACACCTGTATGCAGTACAGGAATAAGTATTAGAAGATACCCCATGGTTTGCGGATTTTGCAAATTATCTGTCAGGAAAAGTATTGAAGCAGGGCTTAAGCTTTCAACAGAAGAAGAAATTTTTCAGTGATCTAAAGAATTTCTTCTTGGAAGATCTGTACCTATTCCGTGTTTGCGCAGATTAGGTGGTGCGAAGGTGTGTTTCTAGGGAGGAAGGGTGGAACATCATTGCGCATTGTCACTCAGGCCCAGTGGGGGGCACTATGCATCAAGTCGAACTGCAGAGAAGGTTCTAGCTACTGGGTTCTACTGGCCGACTTTATTCCAAGATGTTTATCAATTCGTTTTACGATGTGATAGTTGTCAAAGGGCTGGAAACTTATCACGAAGGAATGAGATGCCTCAAAATCCTATGCGATTTTGCGAGGTGTTTGATGTATGGGGAATTGATTTCATGGGACCATTTCCAAAGTCCAACGACAATCAATACATTTTTGTAGACGTTGACTATGTTTCAAATTGGGTGGAAGCCCAGGCTCTTCCAACTAATGAATCAAGAACTGTGGTGAAATTTCTTAAGAAGTTATTTTCTCGATTCGGAACTCCAAGAATTATCATTAGCGATCAGGGAACACATTTCTGTAACGCACAATTAGCGAAAGTGTTAAAGCGTTATGGGGTTCATCATCGTCTTGCGACACCTTACCATCCACAAACAAGTGGGCAAGTGGAGGTTACAAACAGAGAGCTCAAGAGAATCTTAACTAAAACAGTGGAACAAGGTAAACGAGATTGGTCTGAAAGGTTGGACGACACGCTTTGGGCTCATAGAACAGTATACAAAACACCAATAGGGACCACTCCTTATAATTTAGTGTATGGAAAATCTTGCCATTTACCGGTGGAGTTAGAGCACAAAGCGTATTGGGCAATTAAATTGATGAATTTCGACTTGTGCAAATCTGGAAAACAACGGAAATTACATCTCAATGAGCTAGATGAATGGAGGATAAAGGCATATGAGAATGCAAGGATATATAAGGAAAGAATTCGGAAGTGGCATGACAAGCATATTAAAATCCCAAAAGACTTCAAAATCGGCGATCAGGTGCTACTATTCAACTCCCGTTTACGTTTATTCCCAGGGAAACTTAAATCAAGATGGTCTGGTCCGTATACCGTAACTGAAGTTTCACCTCATGGAGCCATCGAGATTAGTCATTCAGAGAAGGGCACATTCAAGGTGAATGGACATAGGCTGAAACCATACCATGGCGGAGAAATTTGTAGTGACAATAGAGAAGTATTTTTCTCCATGAACCCCCGTGAGATAAGAAAGATACATCAAGCTTAGTGACGTTAAACAAGCGCTTCTTGGGAGGCAACCCAAGTGTTTACTGTTTTCGTGCCTTTTAGTTTAGTTTGTTTGCATGAATAAATTGTTAAGTGTTGGTGTTTCAATTTTTGAGTGCTTGTGCTGCGATTTTATGTTGGGTTTTTAAAAGAATTCATTGTGTGTTTTGTTGCGAATTGGCGAAGTTTGGTCGTTTGAGTTCTATTTCGTGTTTTTATCTGGTAAATTTCGCATAATAGGGCAGGCTCTGAGTGTGTAGACATGTTCAGACCAGTTCTACAGAGCCTGCAAGTTTTTTCTAAGTCATCCAGAGAAAACACACGGGCATGTGGAATTTCCGCACGCCCGTGGATGTGCACTGTGAACTCATCAAGAAAGGGCACAGGGTCATGCGGCTGCCACTGCGGACGACCATGCGACTGGCGCACGCCCGTGGGTAATTTCCGCACGGGCATGTGCCTTCCTACAGAGTTGGGCAGATTTTCCCGAGAACACACAGGGGCATGGACTCGCCCCTGTGGGTGACCTTGTGAACCACACATGGGCGTGAGTAATTTTCGCATGCCCGTGCGAATCTCTGCAGGTTGCTTCCTCCATCCTGAGAAAACACAGGGGCGTGCGGCTACCCCCTGTGAGTTCGGCATGTGAATCTCCACGCCCGTGCGGAATTTCCACACGGGCGTGTATACATTTCTCTCGGATATCCAGTAAGGCCACAAGGGCGTGCGTCCGCCACTGTGAACCCGTCATTTGAGGGCGCACGGGCGTGGATGACTCCCGCACGCCCGTGTGGTTCCTCAGGATTTAAAGGACCATCCGCTCTCCCAATACAAGAGTCACACCCTTCTCCTTAAATAACCCTAAACCACCCAAAGAGCATTTTTCTGACATTCTTATCCCCTTCTACTGTCATCTTCGAGTCGATTGATAGAGCATTGTGTGGGTTGTAGGAGTGTTAAAGTGCAGTTCATCGGTAAGCCTTGATTTCCTCTCTTCTTCGATTTCGTTGGATTCTAACTGATTATCTGCAATTGAAATGGTTAATACGCATTGTTTTCTTGCTAAACTGATTATAATTTGTTTCTAAGACGATATGGAAGTGAAATAGAGAGGTGGCATGGAGATTGGCAACAAGGGGCATGCGGTTTGCACGCCCCGTGGACGCGCACGGGCGTGCGGAATTTCAGCACGACTGTGTGTTCTCATTTTTCTGCAGTTTGAATGGAACTGATGGATTTTCCTTTTCTAATACATGCAGGTATGGCTACCAAATCAAAGAAAATAGTTGCTAAGAGGCCTCGAAAGCCTGCCCCTGAACCGGAAGTTATGGAATTCACACTACCGGCGCATCAAGCTCGATTTGGGCGGTTAGAGAAGCTTAAGTTTGGTCAAACGCGAATCGCAGATGTTGAGTTACTTAGGAAGGTACAACTAGCGGATGATATGGCTGACGAGGTCGAGAAATTATTATTGGTCAGTAATTGGCACAAGTTACTGAACATTCGTGACCCTGCTATCCGCGCACTTACTTTGGAGGTACTTGCTTCATTTGAGTTCGACCGCTCTTATGCTCATTTTGATAGTGTCAACACGATTCAGTTTAGAGCTTTTGGGACGCATCATAGTATGAGTGTCACACAGTTTTCCACTAGACTTGGTCTATATGATGACGAATATACTGAAACTGAGGAGTATGAGAACCTTCCAATTGACATGACGGGTTTATCTCCCATTAAGGCGTATTCATTATTATGTGGAAAGGGGCGTTATGAACAAGGAGTGTCTAAGGCTTCATGTTTATCTCGACCCAGTTACAGATATCTTCACGCCATCATAAGCAGGTCAGTGAATGGGCGTGGTGATAGTACGGGAGTCATCAACAAGCAAGATCTTCTGTAGTTGTACTCCATGGTTCGGAACGAACCGGTCCATCTGGGACACATTTTAGCAGAGTATTTGAAGCATCAAGGATAATATCCTCGATTGGGTGTCATCTTCTCGGGTCCATATATTACTAGACTCATTGTGATGATGGGTTTGCGAGACAAAATCAGCGGAACCGAGAAAGCGATAATACCAGCACCACTTGGGTTAGAGACCATGAGGCTCATGGGGTTGATCCAAAAATATTCAAATGGTGTCTATGTGCTGAACATACCATTCGAAGATGAAGCTGGGGCATCTCAGTCCGCCCCCGAGCTACAACCAACACCGATGGAGACCGAGACACCTCCAACGGCAGAGGAACCACCTCCCGTGCGTATAGTTCCACCATCTCGAACCCATGATCATTTTGAAAGGCTCGAGAGTGCCTTGGGAGTGGTACGGACAGAGATGGCTGAAGCTCGAGCAGAGATCGCTGAGATTAGGGCTGCGCAGGCCACTCAGTACACAGTGTTCATGGCATGTTTCAACATATTACAGCAGATCCTAGAGCGAGACGTTGCTCATCATTTGTCCTGCAGCCGAGGACTCTTCAGGCCCCACCAGTGCCTCCAGCACCTCCATCCTCGACCCCAGCATCGGAGGACCCACTATATGCTTCCACTTCAGCAGTAGCAGCAGCAGCGGAGCCCGAGAGTGACTCTGACACTTGACCTTTCTTTTACTTTCATGCATTTTACTTTATCTTATTTTCTTGTTTTTAGACTTGTTCACTCAGAAAGGATTTTCCTTCTGAGTTTATGTTATTTTGCATTATTGAGTTGTATTCATTGCTTCATCTTTTATACACTCGAGTTATTTTTGTTTTTCTTGAGCTTCACTGAACCCCCTCGTGTATGCATGCAAATGGTCTTGTCCTCTTGGAAATTGAGACTTAGTCATGGGCACGGTCAAGGTGCTTCGGCACTTGGCCGTGCGAGCTTCACAACCCATTGGAACACTACTCCCAATGAATTAGCTTCATCAAATGCAACACTAGGAGTCAGGGAGTATTGTTTTGATTGCTTCTCCCATATCTATTTTTGAATGATATATTTTGAGTGAGCTTGCATGTGTACATTGAGGACAATGTACAACTTAAGTGTGGGGGGGAGTTTCATAATGTGCACATCTTTTCTATCGTTCTTGATTGATATATGCTCACATAGCCAATGGCGGTTCACCTTAGTTGCAATGTTTGTATTCTTAAGCCTAGGAGAATTGTTAACATTGAATGTTTTCATGCTCTAGTTCTTGCTTGAACTTTTAGGAATTTTTGCCAGATTTACACTTAGTGCACTACTCACTCTTTGAACTCTATTGGAAACTCATGTTTGATGTTAAAGGGACTAGTTAGGTTTACTTCTTTTTGCTAAATTATGAAAAGAAGGAACAAAAATAGTTTTTATTGTTTATTTGTATTTGTTGGGTGGAAAGAGCTACCACCTATGAAGTATGAAGCTACTCTCACAAGTCGGATACTAGTTATGCCCTAATGAGAGAAAGAGCTATCTCATAGGATGAGTGAATGCTACCACTCGGGTAGAAAGAGCTACCACCTCAAAAGTGTGAAAGCCACCTTAGCGGCCGCTTTGGAAAGGGCTACCTTATAGGATGTGTGAAGCTACTACCATCTTTTAAAATTTTTATCACTTTTGTAGATAAATAAGTCCATTGTACTTAGAACTTTGAGCAGTATAACTTGGGGTGCTTTGAGTGAGTTCACACACTTACACGAAATTCGGGTTTGTTGTCCTTTTTGATTCAAGTTTTTAGCTAGAGCATTGATTTTTCGTATTTACTGTTAAAATTTTCCTTACTTGTAGAATACTTTCTTTGTATACCTTGATGAACCTAAGGCCAAGCACTTTCAATATTTTCTTCATTGATGCACAGAATGTTTTAATGTTTGCTTGAGGACAAGCAAAAGCTTAAGTGTGGGGGAGTTTGATAAGTGCTTGTGCGATATGAATGTAAAGCGTTCATTCCTTATGTTGAGCATTACTTTTCTCATGTTTTTACATTAATAGGGGAGTTTGATAAGTACTGTAGCAGTACTGTTCACAGCCGGCCGAGAAATCAGAGAAACAGAGAATCTAGACGGGCGTGTGGAAATTATCCACGCCCGTGTGGAAATTCCGTACAGGTGTGTGTACCATCCACGCCCGTGGAGTTGCCCGATTCCAGCCCTATTTAAAGCCGGTTCAGCCCCGATTTTGGTATTCTTTTCTCCATCTTTTCCCAAACTTGTGAAAGGGCTTCGGCTAGGGTTTCGAGGGGTACTGGCCAAGGTTTTGGAAAGGTTCTATGGCTCCGACATCGTGATTTCATTAGGAAGAAGGTTGGTAGGGGAGCTTCGATCGAGGCGTATCCTATACCGGACGAAGGAATCCTTGGACGACGAGTAGAGGACTTTCCACAAGACCATCAACATGACTATCGAGGGGGTTTCTTTATGGATTCATTGCTTTTACATTCTATTTCTTTGATTGTACTTAGCTCCATGGAGAGCTAAACCCAATAGTGGGTACTTGGGTGATTGTGAACCCTAAGATGTATTAGTTTCTTTGAACTTCTTTATTATGCTTTCAATAAATTGATGTTTATCGTGAGTTCCAACCTTGAATACTTGATTGTATGAACATTTCCCCTAGAGTGACACTAGGGTTGAGAGTTCTTGTTGGTAACCTTGTGAGTGAGTGACACACCACGAGCGTTAGACAAAGCTAGGTTGGAGAGGGTTGAGAGGGTGAGTCGAGAGGTACAGGAGCGTCCCCTTTTCCCTCTGACGTGATAGATTCTACCTCCGTTCCTTGAGTTCTTTGCAGCCACAATAGAGTGAATGGTCTAAGGGATGAACCTCCGCTGGGGCCTAGTTGCGCGTGCAATGGAGTGAAGCGTTGTGGTGATCATAGTATCTAGGGCTTAATTGTGGCTAGGGACCTTCCGCCTCGACCAAAGGGTTAGGTATAAATCTAGGAAGAGATTTATCACTTGGAATCCCTAGAGCTCATTGCAACTCTATGCGAGTGCGAGGTGTTATGATTGTTCGATTTCTCCTCCGGGACATGTATAGAGTTAGGCATAGTTGACCTTAGATTTGGGACTATATGTGTAAGGATTTCCACGACTCACCATTGCATTGATTAGGAAGGATAATAGAGAGTTCTTGCACTTGAACCGATTATCCTAGGTGAAGCATCATCCGAGTACCCCATCTTTATCGATTTCCTTGCCTCCTCCTTACTTTTACTCTCTTACTTGTTGCTTTTAATTTATGAGAATTGAATCAATTCCACACTTATCATTGTTGATACTCCACATAGATAAGAATCGAATTAAGTGTCTTTACTCCTAGTCCCTGCGGATTCGACCCTGCTCATTCGGGATTATTACTTCGACAAACCCGTGCACTTGCGGTATATGAGCAAGGGGACCTTGTCAACTCTCAACCCTAGTGTCACTCTAAGGAAGAAATCATGCAACAAGCATTCAATATTGAAACTCAGTTAAAGACATCAATTAAGGAAAACATAACAGAAGATTAATGAAACAAATACATCCTAGGGTTCACAAATCCAAGTACTCACTAGGGGTTTAGCTCTCCATGGAGCTAGTTACAATCAACAAAGAAATCGAATGTAAAAACCAAGTAATCCATAGAAAAGTCCCGTCGGTATTCATGTCGATGGTATTGTGGAGTAGCCTCGTCTTCTCCAAAGGTCACCTTGTCGGGCCTAGGGCACACCTCACTGGATCGATGCCGACGAAAGCTCCCCTAATAACCTTCTTCCAAGCAAAGCGCGGTGCTAAATCCGTAGAACCACTCCAAAGACTTGCCAAAAGCTTCTCAAAACCCTAGCCAATGGCCTCCCAAAAGATAGAGAACAGTTGGAGAGAAGGGTGAAAAGGATCTCCAAAAATTGGGCTAAATCCCAGCTTAAATACGGTCAGAATCGGGCATCCACACACCCCAAAAGATTCTCCACAAGAGCTTGTGGAATTTCCACACGCCCGTGTGGATTCTCTGGAAACCTGATTTTCGGCTGCCTTGGAACAGTAACTGCTACAGTGCATTACTGCAGTAATCTACTATAATGCTCTGCCAAAAAACTCCTAATTCCGCACTTTTAATCAAGGCAACATAAACGGGCACACGTTCATACTGTAGATCGCGACCCCTCTTCAGTTAAAGGTCTCATTGGTGAAGATCTTGCTATCAATGCACAAGTCGGGATATGCAAATGTGACTGTCTTCGTACCCCTCCAACTCATTGTAATGACTTGAATACATGGAGGTTGGTACACAATCATGTATCTTAGAGCCCCACTTTTTACTTCTTTTCTTAATACTTAGCTTGACAACCCTACATGCGCAAAAGAACACAAATACACATGTATTAGTGCTTAAACCTGATAAAATTAATGCTCATCGTAATAAAAGAATACTTTGTATTCTTAACACATAAGCACTTATCAGACCTATATTAGGGAATAGGGTTTATCACTTGAATCCGTAGAGAGTGTTAACGTGTTGAGATGGATTGATTTCTCTACCAGGGCATAGTATAGAGTTAGTCACGGTTGACCTTAGGATTGAGACAGTGTATTTTAGGTTTTCCAGGACTCATTAAACATCATTTAGGAGACATAATAGTTGGTCTTGCACTTGAAGCAATAATCCTAGGGGCAGTAATGTCCGAGTGCCCCAATTTCTATCGATTGCCTTTCCTCTCATATAATTAGGTCTCTCTTTCTTATTTTCTTTAGTTCTTTTGATATTGATTTTGTTCACATCACTATTGATTTATCTTCACTTTAGTCAAATAGCAATCTTTATCTTTCTTATCACTATTCCCTGTGGATTCGACTACCCACTCACAAGGGTATTATTACTTCGACAAACCCATGCTCTTGCGGGTCACACGCAAGGGGTGTGTCAGGGTGCCCGTATGGGTCGGGCACACGAGCGTGGGGAATTTCCACATGCCCATGTGGATGCATTCAGAGGCAGGATGTGCTATTCTGAGAGCACACAGCTGCGTGTGTTTACCACTGTCTCCTGTATAGTCACAAGGGTGTGGGTAATTTCTACATACCCGTGTGGATGTACATAACTCAAAAGGCTGTGATTTCCTTTATAAATCTATTGAGCCTTTTTCATTTTCACACTGCCAAAAACTCAAAGAACACACCCTTGCACTCTCCCGACTTCTCACCATCGATTTAGAGGGATTTTATTCGAGTTTTCTAGGCGTTTCCTAGGTTTTCATCTTCATCTTGTCGATAAACCCTCTTTTTCTCTTTTTTTTCACCAATCTCATTTTGCTTTGATTAAATCTAGTCAATGTGCTTCATTTTCATGATTTAATAATTGGTGCATGCTTTAGAATGAGTTTAGGAATGAATTGGGGTGTAATTTTGGATTGTTTGTATAAGGGTCGTCCGGTTTTCACTCCCCTTGAATCCATTCGAGCATGTGGAAGTTCCACACGACCATGTGGATTTCTGCATAATGGTTTTGTGAGATTATTTGATCGGTTTTTTTTTTCAATTCTTTCAGATATGGCCCCTAGAACGAAGAAGGCCGCCGACAAACATCCCAGAGAGTCCTCCCTTAAGCAAGAGTAGTTAGAGTTTGCTATTCCCGAGCACCAAGCTCAATTTGAGCATCTGTCGAAGCTTAGATTTTGACAGACACAGTTCCTGGATTTGAGTGCATAAGAGAGATACAGTTAGCAGATGACATGGCAGATGAGGTTGAGCAATTACTTGCTGTGGGGAGTTGGCGCCGTCTGTTGCTTATTCATGAGTCGTCCATTCGTATGATGACACTCGAGGTGCTCTCATCATTCGAGTTCAACCGATCATATTTTGGATTTGACAATATTGACGCCATATAGTTCAGAGTGTTTGGACACCACTAAAGTATGAGCGTTATGCGGTTTTCAGTCCGTTTGGGCTTGTATGACGAGGCCTACACAGATACAGAGGAGTATGGCCGATTACCTACTGAGTATCCTGGTAGTTTGACCACACAGAGAGCGTATAGAATATTGTGTGGCCTGGATCAGTTTGAGCCAGGAGTGTCAAAGGTTACCTGCCTTTCCCGAGCAAGTTATAGATACATTCATGCCATCCTGAGCAAATCAGTGAATAGCCATGGTGACATCACTTGAGTTCTGAGCAGATAGGAGTTGTTATATTTGTACTCCATAGTGCAGAGCGAGCCGATTCACTAAGGACATATAGTGGCAGAGTATCTAAGACACCAGGGTAAATATGCTAGGATCGGCGTCCTCTTCTCCGGTCCCTACATTACAAGGCTCATCATCGGTATGGGTCTTTTGGACGGCATTCAATGGGCCAAGATGACGATCATACCGGCACCCCTCGCCATTCATATTTCTGATGGGGATGATCAAGAGATATCTAGACGGGGTGTATGTGATGAACATGAGCCTACCAGAGCCAGTCGAGGCTGAGAGTGATGCTACATAGGGGTCTCAGCCCGTTCCTGAGCCACAAGAGGAGTAGATGGATAGAGAGGCACCTCCCACAGTACAGGAGCCACCTCCATTGCGCATCTTCTCAAATAACTGGGTTGAGGTTTGCATGATACACGCCGCAAACCATATTGAGGTGATGTCCCGTCTCGATATTTTTACAAAAGTTATAAGAGCGAGATGCGACTTCACCATTCATTATGAGGCCCAGAGCTTCACCGACCCCTCAGGCATCTCCAGCACCACCATCACCAATTTTAACGACAGTTGATCCACCTATTTCACTAGCACTAGCAGCACCAGCAACAGAGGTGATCGAGCCTGACATCGACGCTTAATGCGTCTTTACTTTATTACTTTATGTTTTTATAGTTTATTTCTGCATTTTATTTTGGACTTGTACTTCTCAGAAAGGATCTTTCTTCTGAGTTTATCTTTTATTTTTGTTGTCTCGAGTTGTATTTCATTGCTTTATCTTTATATAATCGAGTTGTTTTTGTTTTTGTTGAGCTTTACTGAACCCCCCTTCTATATAAGTGCAGATGGTCTTGTGAGTATGGAAATTGAGGACTTGTCATAGACACGGTCAATGTGATTTTCACATGGCCGTGTGTGGTCCACAGCCCATTTTAACTCAACTCTCAAGAAATATAGCTTCATTAAATGCACCATTAGGAGTTCATGGGAGTATAGTTTTAATTGCCCACCTTCACATATGTTTTTAATTGTTATACTTTTTATTGTGATTGCATACGTACATTGAGTGCAATGTACATCTTCAGTGTGGGGTGGGAGTTCACATTGCACATGTTCTATACGTATGCTTTTATTGTATATGCTCATGTAGTCAATGGTGGTTCACCTTAGTTGCAATGGTTGTATTCTTAAGTTTATGAGAATTCTTAACATTGAATTTTCTCATGCTCTAGTTTTTACTTGGATTTTAGGAATTTTTACCCGATTGCCATTTGTTGCACTACTCTCTCATTAAACCAATTAGAAACTCAAGTTCGATGTTTAAGGTACTAGTTTAGTTGCTCTTTGTTGTTAGTTTCTTCAAACAAAAATGGTTTAATGAAAAGAAAAAAAAAATATATATGCTTGTTTTGTTTGCGCATTGGAGGTAGAAAGAGCTACCATCTATGAAGTATGAAGCTACTCTCATAAGTTGGTAACTAGTTATGCCCTAATGAGAGATAGAGCTATCTAATAGGATGAGTGAAAGCTACAACCCCAGTAGAAAGAGCTACCACCTCGAAAGTGTGAAAGTCATCCTAGTGGCTGCTTCGGAAAGGACTACCTGACAACGCCCCTAGCGTATGTCCCGCAAGTGTACGAGTTTGTCAAAGTAATAAATCCCAGATGAGTGGGTATCGTATCCACCGAGAGTAGGGAATAAAAACACTTAAATTGTTTCTTAACTAAGCGAAAAGTGAATAATAGTTGTGTGACAAGATGTAATGTAAAAAAAGTAAAAAAGACAAGAAACAGAGCACAAGTAAAGCGGAGGTAAGGCAATCGATATAAATGGGGTACCCGAATATCATTCCGCCTAGGATAATCATTTCAAGTGCAAAACCCTCTATTATGCTTTCTAACTAATGCATTAATGAGTCATGGAGATCCTTCAATACATGGTCCCAAATCTAAGGTCAACCATGCCTAACTCTATACATGTCTTGGAGGAGAAATTAAACAATCTCTCAACCTCGCAATCGTATAGAATCACAGTGAGTTCTAGGGATTCCAAATGATAAATTCTCTTCCTAGATGTAGACCTAACACTTTGTTCCAGGCGGAAGGTCCCTAGTCATAATTAAGCCCTAGGTGCTAAAATCACTTCAAACCTTCACTCCGTTGCATCTGCAACTAAGACCCATCAGAAGGTCATCCCTTAGCCCATTCATTCTACTAGGACCGCAAAGAACTTGAGAAAATGGAGGTAGGATAAATCATACTGAGGGGAAAGGGGATGCTCAGCTTCCTCTTGACTCAGCCTCTCAACCCTCTCCAATCTAGCTAGCTTTATCTAACTCCCGTGGTGTGTCACTCACTCACAAGGGTTACCAAGGTGAACTCTCAACCCTAGTGTCACTTTAAGGGAGCATTCAATCAATCAAGCATTCAAGATTGGAACTCAAATAAAATATCAATTAATGAAAGCATAATAACAAGGTTTAATGAAACAAATACATCCTAGGGTTCATAAATCCAAATAAACACTAAGGGGTTTAGCTATCCATGGAGCTAGTTACAATCAATGAAATCGAATGTAAAAACAAGTAATCCATACACCTCGCCGGATCAGTGCCGATGAAAGCTCTCCTACTAACCTTCTTCCAAACGGAGCGCGATGTCAGAGCCGTAGAACCTCTCTCAATCCCTAGCCAATACCTCTCAAAACCTTAGCCAGTGCTCTCTCTCAAGTTGGTAAAAAGATGGAGAAAAGAATGCTGAAATCGGCCTTAAATAGGGCTGGAATCGGGAATCCACACACCCCTGTGGATTCACCACACGGGCCTGTGGAATTAACGCACGGGCGTGTGGAATTTCCACATGCCCGTGTGGATTTTGTAGAAATCACATTTCTCGACCGACTGTGAACAGTACCTGCTGCAATGAATTGCTACCGTACCTGCTACAGTACCGGCCTGAAATACTCCCGAATCCATGTTCTCATCAAGGTAACGTTAACGGGCACACGTTTATGTCATAAATCACTTTGCTCTTTCAATAAATGGCTACATTGGTGGAGACCTTTCTATAAATGCACAAGCAAGAATACTTGAATATGACTGCTTTGTGCCCCTCTAAATCATTGTGTTAACTTGAATACGAGGAGGTTGGCACATATTCTCGCATCTTGAAGCCGATTTATGTCTTCGAGTTTGATCCTTCTCAAGATTTCCTCCTAATGGTGCATTCACGATCTACATTGGGTTCTTTCTCTAACATTCGGCTTCACAACCCTATATGCATGAAAGTAAAATAAATGCACACATATTAGCATTAAAACCTGATAAAAGTAATGCGCATCATAAGGAAAGAACACTTTGCATTCTTATTACAGAAGCATTTATCAAACTCCCCCACACTTAAGGTTTTGCTTGTCCTCAAGCAAAAATTAAAACATTAAGGCATAGATGAAGGAAATATTGGAAGTGCTTGGCCTTAGTTTCACCAAAGCATACAAAGATAGCATTCTACAAGTAAGGAATGTTTCAACATTAAATACGAAAAATCAATGCTCTAGCTAAAAACTTGATTCAAAAAGGACAACAAACCCGAAATCGTGTATGTGTGTGTAAAGTCACTCAAGTCAAGCCCAAGATATACTCCTCAAAGTTCTAAGTAAAAAGGGATTTATTTATGTACAAAAAAAAGTAACAAAAATTTGAAAAGATGGTAGTGGCTTCACACATCCTATATAGTAGCCCTTTCCAAAGCGGCCGCTAAGGTGGCTTTCACACTTTCGAGGTGGTAGCTTTTTCTACCATGGTGGTAGCTTTCACTCATCCCATGAGATAGCTCTTTCTCTCATTAGGGCTTAACTAGTATCTGACTTATGAGAGTAGCTTCATACACTATAGGTGGTAGCTCTTTCCACCCAACAAGCACAACTAAACAATAAAACTAATTTGTTCTTTCTTTTCCTTTTTCCATTTTTTTTTCAAAATTAACAAAAGACACAACTATAACTAGTCCTTTTAACATCAAACTTGAGTTTCTAAAAGATTTTAAAGAGTGAGTAGTGCAACAAGTGTGAATCGGACAAAAATTCCTAGAAATTCAAGTAAAAACTAGAGCATGAGAACATTCAATGTTAAAAGTTCTCCTAAACTCAAGAATACAATCATTGCAACTAAGGTGAACCGCCATTGGCTATGTGAGCATGTATAACAATCAAACTAATATAAAAGGATATGTGCACAATGAAACTCCACCCCACACTTAAGTTGTACATTATCCCCAATGTACACATGCAAGCTCACTCATAATATATATCAATCAAGAACATATATGTGGGAGAAACAATAAAAAAAATACTTCCCTCACTCCTAGTGTTGCATTTGATGGAGTTAAATCCTTGGGAGTAATGTTCCAATGGGTTGTGAAGCACACATGGCTAAGTGCCTAAGCACCTTAGCAGTGTCCATGACAAACTCTCAATTCCCATATAGACAAGACCGTCTGCACACATACACGAGGGGTTCAGTAAAGCTCAATAAACTAAAATAGCTCAAGTAAATAAAAGATAAGGCAATGAATACAACTCGAGACAATTAAAACAAAAATAAGCTCAGAAGGAAAGTCCTTTCTGAGTATACAAGTCTAAAATAACATGTGAAAGTAAAGAAATGAAAAATGAAGTCAAGCGTCGGTGTCATCAGCTGTCGTCTCTGCTGCTGATTCTGGTGCTAGATCAAAGGGTGCCGGTGGGGATACTGATGGTGATGCTGGAGGAGCCTGAGGAGTTCGTGGTCGGAGAACAAACGATGAGGCAACGTCTCGCTCAAGAATCTGCTGTAACGTATCAAAACGTGCCATGAACTCCTCTTACTGAGCAGCCTGTGTTGCTCGGACCTCCACTATCTCTGCTCGGACCTTGATAATCTTGGTCCGTAGTACCCCATAGCATTCTCGAGCCTCTCAAAATGATCATGGGTTCGAGATGGTGAAAACATGTGCACCGGCAGTGGATCCTGTGCTGCAGGAGGTACCTCGGTCTCCATTCATGTCGAGTGAGGCTTGGGATCAGGCTGCGAAGCCTCAGCATCATTGTCATCTCCCTCTGCTACCTCTGGGGTAGGTGTAATCAATACATAAACTCCGAATTGGACCATGCGAACCATCCCCACCAATCTCATCATCTCTATGCCAGGGTAGCGGGTAAAGTCGTCTTCTCAGCCCTCTGATCGCTTCAAGTAGACCCATACCGATGACTAGCCTCGTAATGTAGGGACCAAAGAATAGGGCACCAATGCTGGCATACTCTCCCTGATGTTAAAGATACTCTACCAGAATATATCCCAGATATATCGGTGTGCTCTATACCATCGGATATAAGCATAATAGCCCCTGTCGGCTAAGTACACCAGTACTATCGCCACGCCTGTTCACTTACCTACTCAGAAAGGCGTGAATATATCTATAGCTCGGTTGGGAGAGACAGGTGGCCTTAGAAACCGCGAGCTCATACTGCCCTTGTCCACACAACACACTGCAGGTACGCTGCTGTGTTAAACTCCCGGATAATCAGTGGGTAATTGCTCATTCTCCTGTCTCTGTGTGTGCTACATTATATAGCTCCATCAAGATAGAAAATTGAGTCATTCTCAAGTATGATACTGTCCGAGGTCTCAAAACTGTATAGCACCGATACTATGAAAAGTAGAATACGAGTGATCGAACTCGAATGATACTAGGACCTCGAGCGTCAATGTGTGGATGGCAGGGTCAAAGTAATACATCCTAAATGAGTGGGTATCATATCCACATAGAGTAGGGAATAAAAACAGTTAAATTGTTTCTTACCTAAGAGAAAAATGAATAATAGTTGTGTGACAAGATATAATGTAACAAAAGTAAAAGAGACAAGAAACAGAGCACAAGTAAAGGGGAGGTAAGGCAATCAATATAAATGGGGTACCCGGATATCATTCCGCCTAGGATAATCATTTCAAGTACAAAACCCTCTATTATGCTTTCTAACTAATGCATTAATGAGTCATGGAGATCCTTCAATACATGGTCCCAAATCTAAGATCAACCATGCCTAACTCTATACATGTCTTGGAGGAGAAATTAAACAATCTCTCAACCTCGCAATCGTATAGAATCACAGTGAGTTCTAGGGATTCCAAATGATAAATCCTCTTCCTAGATGTAGACCTAACCCTTTGGTCCAGGCTGAAGGTCCCTAGGCATAATTAAGCACTAGGTGCTAAAATCACTTCAACGCTTCACTCCGTTGCCTTTGCAACTAAGCCCCAGCGGAAGGTCATCCCTTAGCTCATTCACTCTACTATGACCGCAAAGAACTCGAGGAAATGAAGGTAGGATAAATCACACCGGAGGGAAAAGGGGACGCTCCGCTACCTCTTGACTCACCCTCTCAACCCTCTCAAATCTAGCTACGTTGTCTAACTCTCGTGGTGTGTCACTCACTCACAAGGGTTACTAAGGTGAACTCTCAACCCTAGTGTCACTCTAAGGGAGTATTCAATCAATCAAGCATTCAAGATTGGAACTCAAATAAAACATCAATTAATGAAAACATAATAACAAGGTTTAATGAAACAAATACATCCTAGGGTTCACAAATCCAAGTACCCGCTAGGGGTTTAGCTCTCCATGGAGCTAGTTACAATCAATGAAATCGAATGTAAAAACAAGTAATCCATAGAAAACCCACTCAATAGTCATGATGATGGTCTTGTGGAGAAGCCTCTACTCGTCTAAGGGTCCCTTTGTTCGGCATACGATACACCTCGCCGGATCGGTGCCGACGAAAGCTCTCCCACTAACCTTCTTCCAAACGGAGAGTGATGTCAGTGCTGTAGAACCTCTCCTAATCCCTAGCCAATATCTCTCAAAACCCTAGACGCCACTCTCTCTCAAGCTGGTGAAAAGATGGAGAAAAGAATGCTGAAATCGGGGCTAAAATTGGCCTTAAATAGGGTTGGAATCGGGAATCTACACGCCCCTGTGGATTTACCACACGGGCCTTTGGAATTAACGCACGGGCGTGTGGAATTTCCACATGCCCGTGTGGATTCTGTAGAAATCACTTTTCTGGGACGACTGTGAACAGTACCTGCTACAATGAATTGCTACCGTACCTGCTACAGTACTGCCTGAAATACTCCCGAATCCATGTTCTCATCAAGGTAACGTAAACGGGCACACGTTTATGTCATAAATCGCTTTGCTCTTTCAATAAATGGCTACATTGGTGGAGACCTTTCTATAAATGCACAAGCAAGAATACTTGAATGTGACTGCCTTTGTGCCCCTCCAAATCATTGTGCTAACTTGAATACGAGGAGGTTGGCACACATTCTCGCATCTTGAACCCGACATATGTCTTCGAGTTTGATCCTTCTCAAAATTTTCTCCAAATGGTGCATTTACGATCGACATTGGTTTCTTTCTCTAACATTCGGCTTCACAATCCTATATGCATGAAAATAACATAAATGCACACATATTAGCACTAAAACCTGATAAAAGTAATTCTCATCATAAGGAAAGAACACTTCGCATTCTTATCACACAAACACTTATCACTACCTTAGAGGATGTGTGAAGCTACTACCACCTCTTTTCTTTCTTTTTCTACATAAATAAGTCCCTCCAACTTAGAGCTTTGAGGAGTATATATTGGGTTGACTTGAGTGAGTTCACATAAACACTTACATGATTTCAGGTTGTTGTCCTTTTTTATTCAAGTTTTTAGCTAGAGCAATGATTTTTCGTATTTGGTGTTGAAATTTTCCTTACTTGTAGAATGTTTCCCATGTATGCTTTGGTGAATCCAAGGCCAAGCACTTTTAAGATTTCCTCCTTTTATGTTTCAATGTTTTATTTTTTGCTTGAGGACAAGCAAAAGCTTAAGTGTGGGTAGAGGTGTCAAACGGGCCGTGCCGGCCCAGGCCCGGCACGGCCCGGCACGATTTGGGTTGTGCCCAGCCCAGGCACGATGCTACAGTACCGTGTACGGGCTGGGCACGGCCCAGAACCCTGGCCGGGCCAGGCCAGGGTTCTGTGACCCATGGGCCGGCACGACACGCGGCCCATCTCGGGTCGTGCTAGCCCGGGAGCACGCGGGCGGCCCGACACTGACCCAGCTTACAGCGTGCCCGGCCCGAGCATGCGGGTCGGCCCGAGCACGTGCCCACTGGTCGGTAGCGGTGGGCCGTGCCGACCAGACGCGTGGGCCCGGCCCATACGGTCCACTTTTCAATTTTTTTATTTTTTTTATTTTGTGAGTATTATAACTTTGAATTTAGTTTTTCCTTTTTTTGCTTTGATAGAAAGACATTTTTTTACCCATCCCAACAACTATCTAACGGCTAGTTTTATGGGTATTTTAGTCTTTTTGGTGTAAATGACAATTTTGCCCTTTACAACACCTATAAACGGCTAGTTTATGAGGGCATTTTGGAATAAAAATATTTAAAAATTTTATAAATACCCCTAAATTCAAACTTAAAATTTTCACAGCAAACTCTCTCATCTCTCAATCTAATTCTCTCTTTGGCTTCTTAGTGCAATTTCCAAGCTTCAAGTTTGCAAATCCAAGTGTCAAGTTCATCATCAAGTATCTCAATTGCACTCAAAAGAAATCAGCACCAAAAAAATTGACTTTTGTAAATTATTTGTTAAAAGCAATTGAGGTAATCCGTTGTTCTTAATTTTTTAATTTTTCATAATGGCCGGTTCTTCTCCCAACTTTCCCTCCGATAATTCTCCGTTTGGTTTTTTTATGAAAAATACCCCATTAAATTCTCCGGATGATGATGATGTTGTTATTGAGATCCCAAATATTGGGCCATCAAGTAACAACCCTAAAAACTCTAGAAAATGAACTTCCGGGGTTTGGCAATTTTATGACATTGTTGATTTTCCTAACAAAGGCACTCGGGCGGTTTGTAAAAAAATGTAAAAAAAGTATTTTTTTCTTGCCAAACTTGGGGACGGGGCATTTAAAAAGACATGCCGACAAGCATGCCGTGAAAGCCACACGATCCCACACAAACGCAAAATTAGTTTTACCGATTCGAGTATGGGAAATTTTATTTTTAATAATGAAAATGCAAGAAAAGAAGTTGCGAAATTTATTGTTCAAAATGAGCAACCTTTTTATCTTGCCGAAAATACCGCTTTTATAAAAATGCTTATTCGAGGTTTTAATCCAAATTTTAAATCGGTTTCAAGAAATACTATGAGAAAATATTGTCTTATTATTTATGATGATTATAAACAAAAATTAATTTCCGAATTATCTTCTTGTTCTTTTAAAATTTCTCTTACTTCGGATATTTGGTCTTCTCAATTTCAAACAAATTATCTTTGTGTTACCGCTCACTATATTGATAATAATTGGGTTTTGCAAAAGCGTATTTTAAGTTTTTTTGAATTAGAACACCGCCATACCGCAAGTGTTATTGCAAGTTATATAACTCTGGCTATTAATGAGTATAGTATTTCGAGTTCTATATTTTCAATAACTTTGGATAATGCTTCAGCAAATAACAATGCGGTCGATCTTTTAAAAATGAATTTAATGCCTTTATTTTCCGGGGCTTTTTTTCATGTGCATTGTGCTTGTCATGTTTTTGAATTTATGTGTTAAAGATGGTTTTAAAAAAATAATTGAGCCCCATATTAAAAAAAGTTCGAAATTCTATTTTTATATGTTCGAAATGGTTCAACCCGAAGACATGATTTTTCAAGCTTATTGTTCGGAAAAGGGGAGAAAATGTAAAAAGATATATTATTGATGTTGAGCATAGGTGGAATTCAACTTATGAAATGTTGGAGTGTGCTTATAATGATAGAGATATTATTTCTATGTTTGTTAATGAGAGATTTCCGATGATCATGTCACTAATTATGATTGGGAAGTGAGCCATTTAATTAAGGAATTTTTGGAAATTTTTTATGCTTCAACTAATATTTTGTCCGGTGTTTATTATTCCACTTCATCTATTATTGTTAACCAAATATTTTTTATTAGTGAGATTTTTGCAAAATATAGAGAAGACCCTAATTTTGCTCCTATTATTGCTCCTATGGAGGGAAAATTTAAAAAATATTTTGGAAAAATTGAACCACTTCCTATTTTAGCTATGTTTCTTGACCCCCGTTTTAAAATTGATGGGACTTTTTGCATAATTGATTCTTATGATAATAATATGGGTCTTGATCATTCTATTTTGAAAGAAAATTATCGTTCTTTATTTTATGATATGTATAATGAATATTATAGAAAATATGGTGATAGAAGGACTTTCAATATGCCTCAATCTAGTGAAAGTTCCTCTTCAAGCACCAAAAATAGATCTGCCACTTATGTTGTAAATATAATTAAAAGAAAATTTTCCACAGGTGCTTCTTCTTCTTCTAGCACTTCTTTTACTTCTCATGAAATAAATCATTATTTAAATAATAATATTAATAATTTCCTTACATCGGAAGAAATGGATGGTTTTGATATTTTGGCATGGTGGAAACAACAGGCACATAGTTATCCTGTACTTACTGCCATGGCTCGTGATCTGTTAACTCCACCGATGTCTACAGTAGCATCGGAGTCTTGTTTTAGTGCAGGAAAAAGAGTATTGGATGATAGGAGGAGCAGAATGAATAATCAAACCGTGCAAATGTGCATATGTTTGAAGGATTGGCTAGATGCTGAAGATAGATTACAAGGGAAAATAGAACAATTCACCCCTGATGACGGCGGAGAAGGCATATATACTGATGTAGAAGAAATATATTGATGAGCCTCAAGCTTGCAAGATGCCAAGATTCCAAGACTAATTTTTTTTATTATTTCAAATGTTTAAATTAAAAATAAAAAAGATTAGTCTTGGATTTTATTATTTCAAATGTTCAAATTTAAAATAAAAAAAGATAAGTATTTTGGTTTAATTCAAAATTCAAATAATATTAATTTTGTTAATTTTATAATTTATTACTTTATTTAACTGGGGCAAGTGGGCAAGTGGGCAACAATGCCTCAAAACCCTAAGCGGAAGAAGACTACACAATCCCGGATCCCCCAAATCCTCTGCTAATCTCTCCAGCCTCCTCTTCCCGGACCTCCCCTGATCTATTCCCGGAGCATCACCAACCCACGCCGGCCCAATGCCGTGCCGTCCGCAACGACCTTCTTGCCCTCCATGGCATCCCCAGAGACCTCGCCAAGTATCGCAATCCTGACCCCTCAGACGAAGCTCCTCCGGAGAAGACCATCCTCGATGGCGTCGTTAGCATCCTTCTCTCCCAGAATACGACTGACTCCAACTCCCACCATGCTTTCCTCTCCCTGAAGTCCGCATTCCACGTGTGGGATGATGTAAACTACTAAACCTTGTTGATTCTTCTTTGTTCATCCTTATCTTTGTTCTTGATCGGTTGGTTGCCGCTTTGAAGGTTCTTAATGCTGAGCCAAAACGAGTGGAGGATGCCATCAGGTGTGGGGGCCTGGCGGTGACTAAGGCATCGAGGATACGAAGTATTTTGAAGGATGTGATGGAAAGAAGGGGGGAGATTTGCTTGGAGTACTTGAGGGCTTTGTCTGTGGGTGAGGACTGATGAGAACGAAGAGCCAGAGCTTGAGGAAATGACGATGGTGGAGACCTCGCCGAGCTTGAGGTACATCAGTGGCCCATGTCTTTTGGCCAGCTCGGTCGACCCGCGGTTTGGCGAGTGAACCAATGAGGTGGTGCATGCTTCCGACGATGGGCGATCGCCATGGCCCACGGTGGTAGTCTAGTTCCTCCCGAGTAGTACTTGTTCTTATTAATCCTGCTCCTAAGATTGATTAAGATCGGGAACAAAGAGTGAGAAGTCGAAGAGAAGTAAATAGAACAACATCACTTCCATTCTTCAACTAGTTTTTATGTTTGTGAATGTTATACTATAAGCATTGCCTTACCTTCTGCTATATATATATATATCTGTATTCAACTCATATGCAGGAATCAGAGGACGGCTCAGCTTCCGTGATTCCTTGTATATCTGTTTGCAAACAACATACAAACAAGCATCTATGTTGCTGCTGTTTTTTTCTTCTTGTTGTTGTTGGCATAATGGCATGGCTTTTCTTTGATTTATTTAGAATTCATCCCCATGATTTATTTAGATTTGTATTAATAAATCTCATGCTCTCTTGATTGATGATTCTGTAAACTCTTCATCTTTATGCGACATTGAGACCCAAGTTTTTTTTTTTAATGTGATTTTCTTTCTTTTTAATTTTCTTTTGCTTGTATAGTTCTTCACTTCTTCTTTACAAGAAATTGAAAATGGTTCTCGGATTATTTAAATATTTGTGTTGAATCTGTTGATTGAAGTCATTAAAATTGAACTAAGGATTTAGTCATTTAGAAAATCTGGAAATGGAGAAGGATTTTATTTCAAGATAAATAGATAATGATAATATAGTTTTTCAATTATAGTAAAATTTAATTTATATTTATATTATTAGATAATGTTTGTTATATTTTCAAATTTTTTTAAATTTTTCTGATTTTTTTAGATATATTTTTATTTTTTTTAATATTTTATATTAAAAAATACTAACGAGCGACGCGGCACGAGCCCGCCAAAGTGGGCCGTGTCTCGTGCTGGGCCGACCCTCCACCATTTGCGGGCCGTGCCGGCCCGGCACGACAAAGTCATGGGCCGGGCCGGCCCGGACACGCACAGTTCCCGGGCTACCATGGGCCCGGGCCGTGCCGGGCCGTGCCGGTCCATTTGACACCTCTAAGTGTGGGGGAGTTTGATAAGTGCTTGAGTAATAATAATATGAAGTATTATTTTCTTATAATGAGCATTATTTTTCTCAGATTTTATTGCTCATACATGTGTATTTGTGTTATTTTTGTGCATATAGGGTTGTGGAGACAATTATGGAAGAAAGAAGCCAAAATAGATCATGTAGGCACTTTGTTGATGACATCTTGGAGTGAACAAACGTGAAGACGTGAGTTGTGCTCAAAGACACATGATTGTGTGCCAACCTCCGTTGTGCTCGAGTGAATATGCGAATTAGAAGGGCACAAAGACAGTCAGACTCATGTGTTCCTACTTGTACAATGCTAGCAAGATTGTCATCAAATGTGATTTTTGTTGAAGAAGTAACGTGATCTACCGCATGAATGTGTGCCCATTCATGTGGCCTTGATGAAAAGTATGAATTCGGGAGTATTTTGATGGAGTACTGTAGCTGGTTACTATAGCTGGTTACTGTAGCTAATCATTGTAGCAAATTGATGTAGCAGTTATGGATCACAGGCCACTAAGAAATCGATTCCTGTAGATTCACAGAGGAGTGTGGAAATTCCACACGCCCGTGTCGATGCCTGATTCCAGCCCTATTTGAAGTCACGATTTCAGCCCATTTTGAGAATCTTTTTCCTATCTTTTGCCCATCTCTTCAACAGAGTAAAGCGTTGAAGTAATCCTTACTGTTGGGGCTTAATTGTGATTAGGGTTCTATCGCCTGGACCAAAGGGCTAGATCTATGTTAGGGAATAGGGTTTATCACTTGGAATCCCTAGAGTTTTAAGCAACTTTACACAGTGTGAGGTGTTGAGACTGAGGGATTTCTCCGCCGGGGCATAGTATAGGGTTAGTCACGGTTGACCTTAGGTTTTGGACAGTGTATTTTAAGATTTTCATGACTCATTAAGCATCAGTTAGGAGGCATAATAGTTGGTTTTACACTTGAAGCAATAGTCCTAGAGGGAGCAATGTCTTGGTGTCCCACTTTCTATCGATTGTCTTTCCTCTCATTTTTTTATAACATTTCTCTTTCTTGTTATTTTTATTTCTTTTCATATTGATATTGTTCACACCACTATCGATCCATTTTCACTTAAGTTAAATAGCAATTCTTGTGTTTCTGATCACTATTACCTGTGGATACGACCACCCACTCACCAGGGTATTATTACTTCGACAAACCCATGCACTTGCGTTACACATGCAAAGAGTGTTGTCAAGACACATCACCTTATGATTAAGTCAGCATAGATCATGTACAAAAATGGGTCCTTGATAAGTACTTGAGTGGACATATTTTTCTATATGTTCTACATGGATTGAGACTCATTTTTGTCATGGTTTATGTCTCATAAATTATATTTGATGTTCTTTTGTACAAGTGGGTTGTGAAGGCTGTGAGAGAAGAAAAGGGAGCAAAGATAGGCTATGAAGGTACCATGTGGGACTTTCTTGTGCAGTATAAAGATCAAGACATAAGAGGAGTTCATTTACATGGGGGTGTGTGCCACCTTCCAAGAGAATCCAAGCTAGACTTTGAATTAGAAGGGCATTAAGGCAGTCACACTCCTATGTCCCTATTTCTGTAAAGAATGCAAGAGCTTCTTAATAATGATTCGATGACGAGAAGCCTCATAACCTACCATATGGACGTGTGCCGAACCATGTGGCGTCAAGAGAAGAGTGTGTGAGCTATGTTTATAAAGAGACTATAGCAAAAATACTTTCATGCGACCGCGTGAAGATTCCATTCGCTCATGTGGAGGCACGTGACAACCCCAATTTCTGATTATAAATAGCCATTTTGCACTATTCTTTTGCCATCTTTTGTGTAGCTCTTGAGGGGTGTGACAGCTAGGGTTTGGCATCAAGGAAGCCACCGACGACCCTAGCTTCGGAGTGGATTCCATTAAGATGTTCACATATAAGGGGGGTTATTTCTCAGACTTTTTATGTACTTTCATTCATTGATGTTTTCTTTTGTATATTGCTCCATGCAGAGCTAAACCACTAGAGGGTATTTGGGCTTGTGAATTTTAGGATTCTAATCTTGTGTGGATTTGCTTTGTGTTTCTATTTCATCCAAGTTTGGTTGAGATTCAATCTTGTTTGCCTAATGCTTGCTTGGTTTGCATGATTTGTTCACCTTTATGAGAGAGAGAGGTCTCCATTAGGGATAGAACCTCAAGATTGAAGATGATTGAGAGGGTGAGTCATGAGATAATAGACCATCCCCTTTCTCCTCTGATTAGTGTATTTTATCTCCATATTCCCTAGGCTTTATGCAACCATATTTTGTGTGAGGCCTGAGATTAAGAGATTTCTCCACCATGACCTTGTAGGGGTTAAGGACCTTTCACCTAGAGGTAGGGTTAGGTCTATTCTTAGGAATCAGATACACCCTTTGAAAACCTTAGAGTCTATTGTGGTCATATGTGGTGTGAGGTATGAGATTGAGAGATTTTTCCACCGGGACCTCGTAGGGGACTAGTATCAGTGATCTGGAGGCAAGATATGGTTATCTTTGGATTTCCATGACTTAACCTACTCATTCTAGAAACACTTTACATACGCAGTACATAATACATAAATCCTAGGGGGAGTATGGCCCGAATATCCCACTTTTATTGATTGAGATCTCCTTCTATTTTACCCTTGCATATTCATCTTTGGTATTCATTTTTTCACACATAAGATCATCATACCATCCTATTTATTATTAGGTTAGATAGCAGAGAAGCAGTCAGTACTAGTAACCCTATTCCCTGTGGATTCCACTACTCAACCCATTGGGTGCTTTATTACTTTGACACAACACAGTGTGCAGGAAAAGAAAAATATGGAAATTGACAAGGGCATGTGTAATTATGCCGTATGGATGACCAATTCCAGCCCTATAGATACCTCTTTGATAATTTCTTTTGGGGATCTTCTTCCTATCTTTTACCCATCTTTTGAGGAGCTGGTGGGTAGGGTTTGGAGAGGCTTTTGATAGGTTTTTGGAGTGGTTCAATGGCATTTGAAAGCGAGTTTCTTTGGTGGAGAACTATTGGGGGAGCTTTCATCAACATCGATTCGACAAGGTGTGCCCTAGGTTAGACAAGCGAACTGTTGAAGAAGATGAGGCGATTTTGCAAGACCGTTGATACGGACTACAAGGGAGTTTATCTGTGGATTTCTTGCATTTACTTTTGATTTCAATGTTGATTTTGTATAGCTCCATGGAGAGCTAAACCCCTAGTGGGTGCTTGGACTTGTAAACCCTGGGATGATTTTGTTTCATTGACTTTTATTATGCTTCTTTAATTGATGTTTAAATTGAGTTTTAACCTTGAATGCTTGTTGGGTTGATTTTCCCTTAGAGTGACACTAGGGTTGAGAACCTATTTTGGTAATCCTTGTGAATGAGTAACACTTCATTAGGGTTAGACAAAGCAAGGTTAAAGAGGGTCAAGAGGGTGAGTCGAGAGGTAGCGGAACATCCCCTTTCCTTTCTAATGTGATTTATCCTACCTCCACATTCTAATAGTTCTTTGCGGTCATGATAGTGTAAAGTGCTTAGAGATAAACTGCATTGGGGCTTAGTTGCGCGAGCAACAGAATGAACTGTTAAAGTAATCTTAGTGCTGGGTCTTAATCGTGACTAGGTGTCTTTCGGCTGAACAAAAGGGTTAGATCTATATTAGGGAATAGGGTTTATCACTTGGAATCCATAGAGCTCCAAGTAACCCTACACAATATAAGGCGTCGAGAGTATTCCTTTCCGCCGGGGTATAGTATAAGGGTTAGTCACGGTTGATCTTAGGTTTAGGACCGTATGTCTTTTGATTTCCACGACCCTTTAAACTTTAATTAGGAGGCATAATGATTAGTCTCACACTTGAAACAATAGTCCTAGGGTGAGCAATGTCGAGATACCCCATCTTCCCATTGATCACCTCTCCTTATTCCTATTGCTCTCTTTTCTCTTTTCTTTATTTCTATTCACATTGACATTGTTCACTTAAATCACAAATTGGTTTGCTCTATAGCTAAATAGCATTACTACTTGCTCCCTAACAACTAATCTTTGTGGATAGGACTACCCACTCACTGGGGTACTTTATTACTAAAATAAGTGTGGAATGACGCATACACAAATGGTGTCATGGATTCTTTGATATTTTAGGTCTATTTGGTTGCTAAAATAAGTGTGCAATGATTCTCAATGGTTGTAAATTTTGTTTTCTACTTTTACAAGCAAAACTCTTGCAAAAATTTTTCAGGTTTACTGTAGCACTAAGCATTTTTTACTAGTTTTTCATTTCTTTGAGTTTAATTTTCTTGTAACTTGGTTAATTGGTGTCTTATTGGCCATGTAGGCATGATTGTTAAGAAAGTAGCTTCCAAGATGACATGGAGGGATCGTTCCTCTCCCATCGATGAGCCAAGGTTCAAGAATGAAAATCATAAGACAAGGTTCTCACTTTTGTCGCGAAAAGGATTCGGTACCATCAGGAGGATAGATTGGGACGTATTGAAGACTTTTGAATTGGATGGTATTGTATTGGAGCTCATTTCTCATGATGGCTGGGATAGGTTGTTCTCCATTGAAGAGCTCACCTATAAGGAACTCACTTTGGTGGTGTTGAACACTGTTGAAGTTGCAAAATAATGTCAGTTTGTTCACTCACCAAGCGAGTTCGATCTCTTTTCGCGTATTTGGGAAAAAACATCGGGTTACTCAAGATCATTTGGGTATGCTTTTGGGGCTCCACATGGAAGCATACATGCGCACACCCGAGTTTGAAAGGCCTACCTGAAGGCTTCCCGTACCCGGTAACAAGGGAGACGTATTGGACCTCCATTGCCACTAGTGATTAGTGCTTGTGTGTTAAGAATATGAAGTATTCTTTCCTTAGGATGAGTATTACTTTTATTAGGTTTAAGCACTAATACATGTGTATTTGTGTTCTTTTACGCATGTAGAGTTATGAAGCTAAGTATTAAGAAAAGAAGCCAAAAGTAGATCGTGAATGCACTATTTGGTGGAATCTTGGAAGGAACAAACGCGAAGACACAAGTGGGGTTCTAAAATACATGAATGTGTGCTAACCTCCATGTATTCAAGTCATTACAATGAGTTGGAGGGGCACGAAGGCAGTCACATTTTCGTATCCCGACTTGTGCATTGATAGCAAGATATTCACCAATGACTATAGTAATACACTGTAGCAGGTACTCTTTACAGCAGGTCAAAAATCAGGTTTCCAAAGAATCCACACGGGCGTGTGGAAATTCCCCACGCCCATGTGAAATGCCACAGGCCCGTGTTTAGAATCCACAGGGGCGTGTGGATGCCCGATTCTAGCCCTGTTTAAGTCGTAATTCAGCCTGATTTTTGAGATCTTTTTTGTCTTCTTCTCTCCAACTTTTCTCCATCTTTTGGGAGGCCGTCGGTAAGGGTTTTGAGTGGCTTTTGGCAAGTCTTTGGAGTGGTTCTATGGATTCAACACTGTGGTTCGCTCAGAAGAAGGTTATTGGGGGAGCTTTTGTCAGCATCGATCTGGTGAGGTGTGCTTGGGCTGGACAAGGGGATCTTTGGATAAGATGATGCTAATCCATAAGAAGATCGGCACAAATACTGAGGGGTTTTTCATTAATTACTTGATGTTAAATTCGATTTCAGTATGATGTAACTAGCTCCATGGAGAGCTAAACCACTAGTGGGTACTTGTATTTGTGAACCTTAGGATGTATTTGTTTCATTAATCTTCTATTTTGTTTTCCTTAATTGATGTCTTTAATTGAGTTTCAATCTTGAATGCTTGTTGCATGATTTCTCCCTTAGAGTGACACTAGGGTTGAGAGTCTACATCGGTAACCTTTGTGAGTGATTGACACACCATGAGGGTTAGACATTGCAAAATTGGAGAGGGTCGAGGGATTGAGTCGAGAGGTAGCGGAGTGTCCCCTTTTTCCTCTGATGTGATTTATCCTACCTCCGCGTTAAAAGAGATTTTTGCGGTCAATGTAGAGTGAATGGGCTAAGAGATGATCATCCACTAGGGCTTAATTGCACAGGCAACAGAGTAAAGCATTGAAGTGACTTTAGCACCCAGGGATTAATTGCGACTAGGTGTCTTTCGCTTGGACCAAAGGGTTAGATCTATACATTGGAATAGGGTTTATCATTTGGAATCCCTAGAATATCTTGTAACTCTACACAGTGTGAGGTATTGAGATTGATCAATTTCTCTACCGGGACATAGTGTAGAGTTAGTCACGGTTGACCTTAGGTTTGGGACCATGTGTTTAAAGATTTCAATGACTCATTAAGCATCAATTAGGAGATATAATAGTTGATTTTGCACTTGAAGCAATTGTCCAAGGTGGAACAATATCCAAGTACCCCACTTCTATTGATTGCCTTAGCTCTCATCTATTTGTGCTTCTCTCTTTATTGTTTCTTTTATTCTTGCTTTCATTACATTTTATTAACAAAATCATTATTTCGTCTTCACTTAGTTAGATAGCAATCTTGGTATTTTTATTCCTTACTCCCTATGGATACGATACCCACTCACCTGGGATTTATTACTTCGACAAACCCGTGCACTTGTGGGTCACACGCAAGTGGCATTGTCAACTAGCTCGAGGACAATGAAGGTATACCAAATGTTGAACCCAGCACATCGCTATATGTATACACTATTGACTAGAGACATCGAGGATCGACTAGACTCGATAGGAGTGGTGCCACGCACAAACTTATTGATGCTCTATAGCATTATTGAGCGCTGCCCACTCCACATGGGGCACCTTTTTACCAAGGTCCTAGCACATCAGGCGCAGTTTGTTGACCTTGGAGCTATCTTTGCCGAACCGTATATAACACTGATGATCAGAGGTATGGGTCTTATTGGGTGTACCCAAGGCATGACAGTCGTTGGTGCCATTGCCTCGCTCGGGATGCAGACTCTCGAATGTATTGGTATAGTTAAGAAATAGGGAGGTATTTACAGACTTGCTCGGCATCAAGGAATAAATGTACAAGACCACGATTCTTTACACGAGGCATATTTTGCTTCAGAGTCTGAGTCTGAGTTTGAGCCTAAGTAGCAATTCAGGGTGCGTAGACCTTCACTGGAAGAAAGATTTGAAGAATTTTGTACTGAGGTCTACTAACAGTTGCAAGTGCTTGAGAGAGGACATAGAGACCTAGCTGTGTCATTGATTTGCATCGAGAGTGATAAGTGCTTGTGTATTAGTAATACGAAGTATTCTTTTCATACATTCAAAATTACTTTTCTTAGATTTTATCACTTATACATGTGTATTTGTGTTCTTTTATCCATATAGGGTTGTGGAGATAATAGTGGAAGAAAGGAGCCAAAAGTAGATCTTGGATCACTTTGTTGAAAAAATCTTGGAGTGAAAAAACATGAATACACAAGTTGTCCTCAAAAACACGTGATTGTGTGCCAACCTTTATCGTGCTTAAGCAAACACATGGTTTAGAGAGGCACAAAGGCAGTCACATTCGTGTGTTCTAACTTGTGCAAAGCTATCAAGATCTCCGTCAATATTACATTATTGAAGATGCAATGTGATCTACCACATGGATGTATGCCTATTCATGCTGCCATGATAAAGAGTGTGGACTGGGGAATGATAAGTGCTTGAGTAGACATATTTTTATATATGTTTTATGTGCATTGAGCATTATTTTTACCATGGTTTATGTCTCATATTGTGTATTTGGTGTTCTTTTATGCATATAGGTTATTAATGACTTAAAGAGTAAAAAGGAAGCAAAGATAGGCTATAAAGACACAATGTTGGGAGTGCTTGTTCAATTCACAGACCAAGACACGAGAGGAGTTCATAAACATGGAATTGTGTGCCAACTTCCAAGAAGATTCAAGTCAATTCACTAGTTGGAAGGGCACAAAGGCAGCAACATCTTCATGTTCCTTCTCATTGTGAAGATTGCAAGACCTTTCAAAGTACTGTAGCCCACATGGGCGCGTGGGGGCACGTGACAGGCGCGGTTTTGGGCTTTAAATAGGCCATTTGCCCTATTCTTTGGAGACTTTTGGCGAGGGTTTTCGTGAGCACTTTGAAGGCAAGGTGGCTAGGGTTTTGGAGGAGGTCTTTGGCGATATTGGGGGGCCTCCATCACCAACTTTGATCGATCTTCTCTCCGTCATAGCATAGAGGGAGCCTTCAGCAACCTAGCTTCGGAGAAAAATTCTTCAAGACATTGGGCGACCCATCAAGGCCATCATCACAAATTTAAGGGGGTTTTACTTCATGGTTTTCATTGCTTTTCATTGTATTCATCATTGTTTTGTAACTTGCTCCATGGAGGGCTAAACCCTAGTAGGTATTTGGGCATGTGAACCCTAGGATCTATGTTTTTGTAATGATTTGTTTTATGTTTCTATTAAATCCGAAATGATTTGAGTTTTAATCTTGTACTCCCATTGCTTGCTTGTTTAATTAATCCTTGTGGTTGATTGGATTTGCATGATTTGTTACCTTGATGAGAGAGAGGTCTTCATTAGAGTTAGAACTTCAAGGTTAAAGAGGATTGAGAGGGTGAGTCATGAGATAGTGGAGTGTTCCCTTTCCCTTCTGATTGAGTGTTTCCTATCTCCGTATTCCCTAAACTCTATGCAACTATATTTGGTGTGAGGTGTGAGATTGAGAGATTTTTCCACCAGGACCTTGTAGGGGGTTAGGGATCCTTCGCCGGGAATTAGAATTGGATCTATCTTTAGGAATCGGTTTCACTCTTAGGTGTCCCTTGAGCATATTGTGGTTATATGGGGTGTGAGGTGTTGAGATTGAGCGATTTCTCCGTCGGGACCTTGTAGGGGACTAGTACCGGTGGCTTGGAGGCAAGGGACGGTTGTTCTTGGATTACATCGACTCATTAGACTCAGTTTAGAAGCATTTAGTGAATCTTGTGCTTCATGTTAGATCCTAGGGGGAGCATTGTCCGGGTACCTTATCTTTATTGATTGAGATCTCCTTTACTTGTTTTTATTGCCCTTTTGCTTAATTATTAATTCTCTTGCAATTAGTTCATTTCATCACATCCACTAATTTCGACTAGATAACTAAGAATTGGTTAATACTAATACTTCTGTTCCCTGTGGATTCGACTACCCACTCACCGGGTAATTATTACTTCGACACCCGTGCACTTGCGGTTTACATGCATATTTGGACGTGTCAGGGTACATTTTGGCGAAGTACTATAGCAGTTTATTGTAGTAAACTGATGTAGCAAAATATTGTAACAATTACTGTTCACAACTAGCAGAAAACTGAAGTTCCAAAAATTCACATGGGCTTATGGAAATTCCACAAGCCATGGAACTTCAGTGTTCTGCAAGTTGTGAACACTAATTGCTACAGTATTTTACTACAGCGGTTGCTACATTAATTCACCAAAATGTTCCCCGTGCCCGTGTGGATGCCCGATTCCAGCCTATTTAAAGCCGCGACGTATGATGATTTGGGAATTTCATTTTCCAACCCTTTTCCTATCTTTTCCACATCTTTGGAGGCGCTCGAGACTAGTGTTTGGAGAGGCTTTGGCAAGGCTTTTGGAGATGGTCGAGTGGTTCTACGGCTTTTGTGAGGTGTACCCTAGGCTTGATGAGGGAACCTTTAAAGAAGATGAGGCTACTCTACTAGACCATCAACACGGACACCAAGGGGGTTTTACTTATAGATTCCATGTTTTTACATTCAATTTCATTATTGATTGTATCTTCATCCATAGAGAGCTAAACCCCTAGTGGGTGCTTCGACTTGTAAACCCTAGGATGCTTTTGTTTCATTAATCTTTCATTATATTTCTTTAGTTGAAGTTCTAATTGAGTTCCAATCTTGAAAGTTTGTTGAGTTGATTTTCCCTTAGAGTAACACTAGGTTTGAGAATCCTTCTTTGTAATCCTTATGGATTAATGAACACTATGAGGGTTAGACAAAGCTAGGTTGGAGAGGGTTGAGAGGGTGAGGCGAGAGGTAGCAGAACGTCCCCTTTCCCTTTCGGTGTGATTTATCCTAGCTCTGTATTCCAAGAGTTCTTTGCAGTCACAATAGAGTAAAGTGGTAATAGAGAAACTCCGTTGGGGCTTACTTGTGCAAGCAACAGAGTGAAGCGTTGAAATAATCCTTAGTGTTGGGGCTTAATTGAGACTAGGAGTCTTTCGCTTGGACGAGAGGGTTAGATCTAGATTAGGGAATAGGGTATTCACTTGGAGTCCGTAGAGCTTTAAGTAATCTTGCATAGTATGAGGTGTTGAGACTGAGCGATTTCTCCGCCGGGGCATAGTATAGGGTTAGTCATGATGGTTGATCTTAGGTTTGTGATCGTGTGTTTAAGAATTTCCATGACTCATTAGACTCAGTTGGGAGACATAGTGATTGGTCTTTTATTTCAAGCAATAGTCCTAGGGTAAGCAATGTCCAAGTGTCCCATCTTCTATTGATTGCCTCTCCTCTCATATTATTGTGTCTCTCTTTCTTGCTTTCTTTATTTTTTTTCTTTTTCACATTAATATTATTCGTACCATTATTGATTTATATTCACCATAGTTAAATAGAAAATCATGTGTTTCTGGGTGATATACTCTCCCCAAAGTCTCAAGGCCGGGATTCCCTGATTGGGTGATTCTAGATATACGCTTACGTAGCGAGCGAGGAGCTCCAGCTGCCGGGTGCAGCCTGATCTTGTTGATCGTGGGTCTGATTAGTCCATTTCCGTGTGTAAGCGGATGCGAGCGGATCTCCTCCACTAAAGGACCAAAAGTCTCTCCTGCAGGCGGCTGAAGAACAATAGGGACAAGAAAATGACCGCTCCTTCCCACAAGAGTTGGAAAAGAAGGACGCTTCACGTGAGGTGGATTGCATGACTTTACAATGTTCCACGACAAAGGTGACCACTGCACCTATTCATTTTAGCACCTTTTACGCTCCTTGCGATCTTGAATGAGCACCTTTTTCAGTTGCTCGAGTGACGGCTTAGGTGGAATAGGAGGAAGGCTTTCGATTACTATATCTATAAAGAGACGGAAGTTGCTTTACGTGTACTGCGCATGGAGGCGACAAGCTACAGTGTCTACCTAGCTGTTAGAATCGCCCGGCTGGATTCACGGCGACGAAAGCTGACTTATCTCAGTGGGGTGCACCAGCTCAAAGCTCATAAATCAAGGTAATCAATGGCATGATCGGGCGCACTGCCACGCTTTTGGATCTTCAGCGTGGGATGGAGGGGCGTTCACCCGTGATCAGTATTTTTGAGGTAGAAAGATGGCGAGGAGGGACTTGATTTCATTTCGCGTAAGATGAGTTCGTTCTAAAAGTCTATAAAAAGATTGGAGTTAGGAACAACACGGTGATGGGTTTCAGATGCTGTACAGGTTCACTCGGGAGTCGTCCCTCCCAATTCGAAGTTTTTCCTTGGAAGTTTCTTGACGTGTGACTATGACAGCAGATAGTGTGCATGACACTCTGTCAAAATCCTCCACCGACTGCTGGCCGCCGCCGGCTCACAGCTCTCTCACGACCCCTACTCTAATCAGGCCAAAAGCCCCTGCACCGAAGATGAGTGAGCACTTGAGAATGAGGAAAGAGGCAGGTGGCGCTTGAGGACAACCCGGTTTCACGAGTGAGGGGTAGCAGACTTGGTGTCGTGCCAGTGCTGAAGAGCCGAGGCACGGCTACTGGCGCGGGCCGGTGTTCACCGCGGTGTTCACCTGAGACAAGAAAAGTCGTCGCCCACACTTCAAAATGTAAGGCTGGCGCTCTCCGTTTTAGTCGTTAATGAGGCTGAGCACGCATGGAAGTGGGTGGCGATGGGCGAGCCCGGGCCGAGTCGCCCTAGGATTATATAATTAAGGCTTTGCATTGACTCCAAGGTGAATATTAGGGAGGGAGGCGAAGGGAGCCGACACTACGAGCCCGCTCAGTCGATTCGCGCTCGATGAAGCTGCAGCAAAGATGGTGGGTAGTCAAAAGCAACTTCGTCGCTTTTGTGTACCCACATCGAGACTGGTCTCCTTTCGAGGTTTCCGCTTAGGGACATGCGTTCCTCTGCTTGGATTGATTATGACTCTGTTAATTCTTAAGTTTCCTCTCTCTGTTGACGGCGTGCTCGTTCTGCGCCTTCGAGAATGGAGTGCCTCTCGGGCACTTCAGGGAATGATTCGAGACCATATGAATGGAGACTCCCGCGTGCTGTTTGTTTTGGGGGAAGGGCAGACCGGGGTCCCCCAGCGGCGTAGCCCGGGCCTGGTGAGTAGTGAAGTGGTGGACCTACCATCCCAACCTGGGGTATGCAAGGATTCGCGAAGAAGCGAGCACCTGGGCGATGTTCACATGACCAGTTGGGTCGTGACATACCGGGTGGGTACGAGGAGGGAGATTGCCTGTGAGTGCGTTCTTGTATCCTTAGCGAAGAAAGCTGCGATAAAGTGGTCGGATCATTTGTGCTGATGCCCAAATTAAATGCCCTGGTGGCATGATCGAGCCGATAATTATAAAGCTGTATCTACTCCATCACGATGCTCGAGATAAGAGAACATATGCATGGAATGCGTGCGCTTGCGTCGCGAAAGAAATGTAGATCTTAGCCAAGATTTCTTAACCGGAGACTTCAAGGGTTAAAGCTCCGATCTCGGAGGCTGTGCTTGGGTTGGGAGTGAAAGATTAAGCTCCATCTCGGAAATCGTCGATGAGTTGGGGTAAAAGCAGCTCCCATGGTTGGCGTATCTCATCTGGGCAGAGTGGAGAAGCATTGGGAACAAGATCTTTTCTTGAGGAGCGGTTTTCCTTTTCGAGCTAGCTGACATGGCAGCTTCGCTTCGAGTTCGCGGAAGAAAGTTTACAAACTTCTCCTTCTTCCAGGTGGTCGAAAAGGGCGATCCACCGGTTTGGGAAAGCTCGAGCACGTATCAAGGTTGGCCGGCAGTAGGGATAACCATGGGTCGAGCATGCCGGGTTGGCTCTTTGGCTGTAGCAGCGGTGGTGCCTGCATGGCCATGATCGTGAGTGACGTGGTACCGTTCTTGGTGGTGCTTGTTCTAAGCATATACTACGTCCGAGATGGGAGCTTGAAGCTTCTTGCCGGTGGACCCACTTGTCATCCTAATCGTGAGTGAGCTAGGCGCGGCGACTGTCTTGCCTCCTTTGAACTGGGGTCAAGTATCACGGCCGGGTCGAAGCATTAAAAGAAAAAGAATGGGGAAAGGCTGCGGCGGAGACCATGAGGAACCCGGAGATGGAAAGAGACCAGTGTGCGGGGATCTCGGGATCCTCGTGGTAATGTGGACCAAAAATCGAGCCCGAGAGAAGCGACCTTTAAACAATAACGGGGTTGGGAAACCGAGAAGCGCTTCATATTTTTCTTATGTTCTTCCGGCACAAAAAGAGGGATTAGCATTTGTTGACCCCCATTAGAAAGCACTAACACCTTCCTCGTTGGGGTTCCGCGTCTTTGGGGAAAAAGTTTCCACGATGGGAGCGGAAATGCGCTACTGAATTCTGTAGTAAACATAAGGTCTCGAGGGTCCCTCACGATCGGTGCAATGCAATTGCCCCTATTGATTTAATAAGTACCCACTGCTCCTAAATTCTTTTCTTTTGGGGGTTGAGGTGAGAAATGGCTTGATGAACCCTTGGTTCATCACATGGCAGACCCCCATTCACTTGTAACTTCGTGAGACTGCAAATGACTACGGTGCCCCATAACTATCAAAAGTAGCGTTGGGTTTAAAAACACGAGTACCTGCCCTTTTACATTAAGTATACTACTTTTTACGGAATCTTTGTCGAGATAACAGTGACCTTATATATATAGAAGATATATCTTTCTATATATATCTTCAATATTGTCATTCGAGAGATGTCAGCCTTCAGCTGCTATTTCACCTCCCAAAAAGCTAAGTTGGATTGACCGGTAGCGAGATGAGGAAGCGGGGAGCAAGAAAAACCAGAATCTCTTTCTTGTCGCTTCTACTTATACTTAGGGGCAAGAAGGGCTTTCACTCTTGAAAGTGAGCGAGTCGGTCGCGAGGGTTCAACAACATGGCGGCGTTGGCGAGTGCTTCTATAGATAGGGCGTCCTTTTATCATGCTGAGCCTCGATAGCGAAGCACTCAAGATAAACATCGGGTATGGCAAAGCTAGCAATGCGATAAGATAAGCGACATTGTAGTAAGGGTCCGAAAGCCTATGTGCTATAATCTTTGAACCAAAGGGTGCTCCACCTTAAGCATAGAAGCGATCAGCGAGGTTTTGAATGAATGGGTTCCTTGGTTGGTAATGGCTCAATCTTTAGATAGAAAGCCTATGATGGGAAACTACGCGTTAGAGTGCGGAGAGAGATGGGACCGGTTATAGTTTAGGGAGGCGAGATGCAAGCCTTTTCTTTCGATAAGCGGCCAAATTACTACGGGGATCATTGGTCTACTCTACCTCGAATTCACCATTTCGAACCTTATACATAAGGTTTTTCCATTACCAACTCCTTCTACCTATACGCGAGTTGAAGCACCAAAGGAGAATTTGGTGTCTTTCTTGTCGATAATGGAAGCAATTATCCTACGCGTAAAATAATAGCACTAGGCTCTACCCATTCACAAGGATTCGATTCTATGCCCAAACATCTCATGCCACGGATGTAGTAACAATCATAGGTACTCAAGATATTGTATGCGGAGGGTAGATGAGATAGGACTATGTCTTGCTCGATCGGGACCGTAGCTTTATTACGAGCCAAAACACCCTTTTGAGCGACTGTTAGGTCCTCACGTCTCGGTCCCGAAGGAGAAGTCTCGAGTCACCTTTCTTTGATATTCTTTCTTGAACCGATCTCTCTCCTCTACCACACCTGGTTCACTCCTTCTAAGCGCATCCATGGCTGAATGGTTAAAAGCGCCCAACTCATAATTGGCAAATTCATATGTTCGATTCTGCTTTGGATGCACACCAATGGGAATGTTCAGATAAGTCTACTTGGAATTAGCTATGTGTCAATGGAATCTCATCATCCATACATAGCAATTGGTATGGTATATTCATACCACATAACATATGAACAGTAAGAACTAGAGTTCTTATCGATATTGGGGAAGAAAATGATTTATGGATGTAATAAAATATGTAGTGTTCTACGAGAAAAAGTATTAGGTTATTGGGGAAGAATCAATATACTTCTAATGTCGAGTCGGAATCAACTAGGACAGAAATAAAGCATTGGGTCGAACTCTTCTTTTTGTGTCAAGGTAATATGGTCATCGATTCCCGAGAAAGGGTAGAAGAATGGGACCTATTATGGGACATACAATGCATTATAGACGTATGATCATTACCTTTCAACCAGGGTTATTCTATTCCACCTCTTATAGAGAAAAGAACTTTCTACGGAAAATACATACTTAATTTAATAAAGAAAGAGGCGATACATTTATACTAAACTTCTAGCCCGAGCACGCATATGGAGCCGTGGACAATCAAGTGAAATCCAATCCATGAAATAATTTTGATCTATGGACAGCATCGTTGTAGTAAAGAGTGGTAATGCCATAGGAATCATTACCGCGGGAGCATACGGGGGAGGTCATAGCGTCTATACCCGAGTTAAATCTATTTTTCGACGGAATGAGACATATCTGGTAGAATCGTAACCATAGAATACGACCTTAATCAAAATGCATACATTTGTCTCATACACTATGGGGATGGTGAGGAAGAGATATATTTGACATCCCATAGAACTATAATTGGAGATGCCATTGTTTACATTACGAGAGTTCCTATATCAATGGAAATGCCCTACCTTTGAGTGCGGTTTGAACTATTGATTTCACGTGATTGGAAGTAACCAATTAAATTGGGTTCTACGATGAAACCTAGAAATCGATCATGATCCCAATTTGAGTACCTCTGCAGGGATAGACCTCAACAGCTGTTGATATGGTAGCAAGTGATTGAGTTCGATGGTTCCTCATAGAAAAATTATTGACTTTAGAGATATGGTAATATGGGGAAGATAAAAATTATTTGAAGCGCGTAGAACTAGAAGCACCCTTGTTTCAAAGAAGAAAGCGGGTTATTCACATTTTAATTTGATGGTCGGGAGGTGAATTGAAGCTTAAGCGAGTGGTAATTATAAAGATCTTGGGGAAAAAAATAGACATGTCTCTACATTACCACAATATGTGGAAATATCGGCGTAATTTCATAGAGTCATTCGATGCGAATGCTACATGAAGAACATAAGCCGAGATGATGAGCAGGGGTGACCTAGGATGTGAAGATCATAACATGAGTGATTCGGCAGAGTTGGATTCCTATATATCCACTCATGTGGCACTTCATCATATGATTCATATAAGATCCATCTGTCTAGATATCATCATATACATCTAAGCCGTATGCTTTGGAAGAAGAAGTAGGAAAAGGAGGCGGAAATTTCTCTTTAGAAGCAACACTTTTTTCTTCTTAGATGCGCGTAAATAAATAGGAATATTTTAAATCTCATTTTGTAAATTTTTCAATAATGTGATGGGAGAAGCGGCGGGGTGAACCGGCGCATGGTGGATTCACAATCCACTGCCTTGATCCACTTGGCTACATCCGCCCTAGCTAAAGGATTTTCTCTTTTTCCCATTCATTATTATTTATTGTATTTATTATTCTGAGATTCATATACATTAAAACAAAAGTCTTATCCATTTGTAGATGGAGCTTCAGCAATGACTGGGTCTAGAGGGAAGTTGTGAGCATTACGTTCATGCATTGCTTCAGCTACCAAGATTAGCGTGATTGATGATGATCGAGCTACAGTGTTAATAAGCGCGACACTGACTGTCAACTCTTGATCGAAAGCGAATAAGTAAGAAGAAAAGTGCCTTCGATCGGTTCAACGGGTGGTCTTCCCTAACGTTCAGAGTTTTTCGGTTTGAGAAAGGAGTATCGCTCAAGTCCACTAGGGGCATACGAATGAATAACAAATGGACAGGGCCCAGGTCGGGGCTTGCATGAAACTTCTACGATAATAAGCTAGATGTCGATTAGATACATGAGGTTGGTAGAAGCGAGGGGCAATGCTCCCCTAACCTAAATGGACCTACCGACAAAGCAGCTGGTGCTAATCGGGGGGTGGTTTGGTTTCGTGAAAGGCCACGGCTGTAGGAATAAGCGGTTGTCATTTAAAAGTTAAGGCCCACCGGATGGGCGCCCTCGCTCTGATTGGCAAAAAGCGCGAGAAAAGAATAGCGTATCGCCGAGGCCACGGTGGCCGACCCACCAATTTTTCTTTTGCCCGTCGACCGCCCTAGCTCGTTATTCTTTGAGATGCGGATAGAGTCTTGCTCGGGAGAAGCATGGATTCTTTTAGATCTAAAGAATCCATGATGCAACTGACAGCGTGAGGCAACACGGGGACTGACGGGATGGGGAGCACCAAAAGCAGCAGGGGGCAGGGAGGGTCGGGTACTCAAGTACTATATTCTTTCGAGTAACTAGTGGTCGGCTCCATTTTGTAGCTCGCATACTCGATTCTCTTCTCGAATCTACAACTCTCTTTACTAAGTGAGACTCTATCTATATCCCTAAAAGTTTCTTTTTCTATTCTATGATTTAAATGAGCTGACTTCAACTAGGCTCTACTTTTGATAGGGGTTTTTCGGGTCTTAATCAAGATAGGGTCAAGGCGGCGTCGGAACGATGTGACTGAGGTCTCATCCGAGGTCAATCCCTTTGTACTATGCTTTTTGTATCTTTGAATAAAAAAAGAATGGGGGTCAATTTAGCTTCATTCCACTTCCTTTGCATAGGCGAGCTATCGGTACTATGAAAGCCCTACGTCCCCGCATCTAACCAGCTCGAGTGGTTCATCGGTTCCACCGAAAACTCTCATTTGTTGAAGCGGAGCATAGTGCAGCACCGAGCGAGAAAGGTCACTTCTTTCAGTTTATTCAGTGATCTGAAATGAAACTTAGCACTTGTTTTCTTAGGGCTAGGCGTTCGCGAGAATCGATCTGTCCGAGCCGAAGATGCACTCACTTCTCAGTTAGTGACGGCCCGGCCTCTCGGCGGGTGGGCGCCGAGGGCCACTGGATGAGCTAGTGATCGACACATTAGGGGAGTGCTTGCTCGGGTTTCTCGACTCAGTATCTTGCACCTCGTGTTCATGATATCTACATTCAATTATGCCCCGAGAGACACGGTCGAAAGCACGCCCACCAGTGTGCGTCTTTCATGACATGCTCTGGTCTTGGGTGTCTTCCTATGGTCTTCTAGTGTTAGAAGAAGTCGTGTCCGTCCCGAACATCTACAACGTCCTCCCATGCCTTTTTATTTTTAAGAAATATGGGACAAAGATCGGGGAAAAAGATGGACCGAGCCCATTCGGTGACTTTCGCGATCGCCCTCGACTGCACCAACTTGGATCCGAACTACCTTATCTTATCCTATTACAATTGCTACTTTGTTTAATAAGGTGCTTGCTATAAAAAATCAGTCTAGTGCTACTTGGGGTTCTAGACAGTCTGATTAGTGTGAATCCTACTCTTTTCCTTCTCCACTTCCTCTCTCCATACTAGCAATCGACGGATAAGAAGGTAAGACACGACGGTAATCCGCATCAACCAACAACCTTCATTCCCCTTCTCTTCCTCAACATGTTTGCTCAAAGCTCCTTCTGTCCATCGATTTAAGGATTGCCTTCATTCATTCTGCTCGTGGATATCTTCTACTATTGATTAAACCTCCTACTACTCTTAGATTCGGGGCATAACGTAAAACCTTGTCCTATTCCATGCTTTTTGATTCAATTCCTTGAAACCTTCTACCAGTGAGTGGATTCATTCTTCCTAAGAGCATTGGATGAAGTAAGACCTTATTCTATAAGACCGTGGTAAAGAAGTTCCTTGCTTTTAAAAAAATGTCGAGTTACTAGTAGCATTCGAGGCGAGGGCAATAAGCTAAGCTCCTTGCTTTGGATAGTTGGCAGCCATGAAGGCTTGGGCATGAAAATGAAAAAGAAGACTTGAAACCATTGGCAAGGAGATGCTAATGAGATGCTTCCATCGGCCTTTTTTTGAGGCACTATTCAGCTTGAAGTCAAGGTGGGGTTTGGAACCCAGATTGGTCTATCAATTCCTTTCTTTTGAAAAAGGGCTTTCAACTAGAGTGGAAGCGGGTGGCATTCCCTTATTTTATTTGTATTTGACATAGTTTCATCATCGTCTGCTGTCTCTTCTCTGTTAATTTCTGATTCCGTGACGCGCCTTTACATAATATCACTTTATATTATATTAGTAGGGCCTCTCTCAAAAGATTGATTCTAGGATAGCTTGTTCTGGACTTCCCTATAGGTTCTGCAGAGGCAGGGGTTCAAAGCCCTTTGAAGAATAGGGCGCCCCAGGGGGCATAAAAGAATCTTTCTTTTGCCAATCAAAAGGGCTAGGTGGGAATAGATAAGTAAGCTAAGCGTGGCCCTACCAAAGAGGTGGGTTGGTTTAATGACCCCTCTTGATCGGTGATTTCGTTCGGCCGAGCCAGCTATCGAAAGAGCCTACCTCAGACTGAGAGATACATCAAGGACAGGAAGGTTGGATAGCTCCTTTACGGGATGACTAGTTCAGCCACGTAATCCATCCCTAAAACTGTAACTCGATCAAAGGATGTAAGGAAAGCCCCCTACACTAAGCGAGCTAGAAGCTAAAGTGACTCTGTTTTGGCATATTCTTCTTCTTGCCTTGTCGACGCTGAATGATAGAAGTACCTCACTTGCTTCCTTGTCTACTAGACCCATACTCATATTACGAATGTGTTCACCAGACACCGGCCCTGACTTTGACTGTGCATTTGCCCCTTGCTTTGACTAGAAACGATTGACCGGGAATGAAATACCCCATCTCTGACTTTGACCCGTCCCTTGCTTTGACTTTGCTACCTTGTGCTTTGACCGGCTACGAAGGAGTCCATTGCTTGCTTTTACATTGAATCCTATCCCTCGCTTTCACTCACCCCCATATATCATGTCGAATAGATGGATTCACTGACCAGATACAAATACGAGTACAAGAGCAAGATTGATTAACAAATAAAAGGATAAGAAAGATATGCTGAACAGAAAGATATTGAAAAACCCTCAAATGACAACCTCTCCATGTCCTTTTGACCCTGCCCCATATGTTTACCAGACAATATCACACAACACAGATCGACCCCTCAATCACCGGAAGCCCGACCGCATTCACTGCCTTCGGGCTAGGAAATGCCCCTGGCTTATACAGAAACCAAAGAAAAAGAATGATATTAACCAAAAAGAATGTAACGAGAGCCGAAAAGACATGCTTCGATGAGAGCCATTACGAGCTATCAGGTAAGGTGGAGGCCAACTAGCCCTAGCTCCCTAGCGGACTACTGATCTACTTTTTGATCCAGTTTTTGCTCAAAAAAAAATTAATCCTATGAAAAGAATTCATCACAGAGCATCCGTCTAGACTCTAACCGTGCGCTACTAGCTGGCCAACTGCCTCCACCAGTGCACCCTCAATGCTACGTCCACTCTACTATGCTGAAGAAACTCCATCCACTAGCTGCCTTACCGCTTCTGACATTCCTGCTTCCAACTAGCCTAAGTGTGATAGCTGCACCAAGAGCAAGCAACTTGGATAGAAACATCATTAAGAAAGATAAGGCATAGGGCCCTGACTCAATGCCCGGGTGAACATGCATTCTTTTATCTACAGTACACGGTTGACTGAAAACCAACCAAATCGGAAGTAGAATAATCTTGGAGCAGTGGCAAGCATCAGAAAGAGCCAGCTTTGGCCATAAGGTATGAGAATCAACATAGTACCTGCCGGCCATAACTTCCCCACCTACTGGTCTGACATCGCATTCTGACAAGGAATAGAGATTGGTTACCACTACGGTTTTAGCAACTTACTAAGAGAAGGGGCTTGGTTTATAACCAAACTCTGAAGCCGCAGCTGAAGAAGCTAAATCAAAAGTTGTTTCAGGCGCATCAATCGACACAGACTCTGAAGTGGGATCAAAAGCAACTGGTCCTGGATAAAATACAGTAGATATAGCAGGACTTTCTTTTATCAGGTTCAATTTTGGTAGATAGTGATTGATGCCAGTTCATGCATCTTGTCCGGTGTCCAATATCCTTCGACGCGGAAGGGTCGAGTGCTCATCGAAAGAAAGATGTTTTGGTCGAGTTGATTCCATCTCCTTTCCCCCACTCCCCGCCCCAGCTTCTTTTTTTCGCATGCCACATAGAGAGTCACCCATTTATCTTTCTGCTAACACCTGATTTGATTATGACAAGGTCCCCTTGCGTATATCCCACAAGTGCACGGGTTTGTCGAAGTAATAATCCCGGGTGACCGGGGTCGAATCCATAGGGAGTAGGGAGTAAAGACACTTAATTCGATTCTTAGCTATGTGGAGTATCAACAATGATAAGTGTGATAATGATTCAATTCTCAACAATTAAAAGCAACAAGTAAGAGAGCAAAAAGTAAGGAGGAGGCAAGGCAATCGATAAAAGATGGGGTACTCGGATGATGGTTCACCTAGGAAAAATCGCTTCAAGTGCAAGAACTCTCTATTATGCTTCCTACTCAATGCAATAGTGAGTCATGGAAATCCTTACATACATAGTACCCAAATCTAAGGTCCACTATGCCCTAACTTTATTCATGTCCCGGGAGGAGAGATTAAATAACCTCTCAACCTTGCATTCGAATAAAGTTGCAATATGCTCTAGGGATTCCAAGTGATAAATCACTTCCTAATTATAGACCTAACCCTTTGGTCCGGTGGAAGGTCCCTAGCCACAATTAAGCCCTAGATACTAAGATCCCCTCAACGCTTCACTCCATTGCACGCACAACTAGGCCCCAGCAGAGGTTCATCCCTTAGACCATTCACTCTATTATGGCCACAAAAAAAACTCAAGGAGCGGAGCTAGAATCTATCACGTCGGAGGGGAAAGGGGACGCTCCCTGCACCTCTCGACTCACCCTCTCAATCCTCTCCAACCTAGCTTTTATCTAGCAGCTCGTGGTGTGTCACTCACTCACAAGGTTACCAACGAGAACTCTCAACCCTAGTGTCACTCTAGGGGAAATGTTCATACAATCAAGCATTCAAGGTTGGAACTCACAATAAACATCAATTTATTGAAAGCATAATGAAAGAAGTTCAAAGAAAGCGAATACATCCTAGGGATTCACAATCACCCAAGTACCCACTAGGGGTTTAGCTCTCCATGGAGCTAAGTACAATCAAAGAAATTGAATGTAAAAGCAATGAATCCATAAAAAAAAACCCCTCGATGGTCGTGTCGATGGTCTTGCGGAGAGTCCTCTACTAGTCGTCCAAGGATTCCCTCGTCCGGTATAGGATACACCTCGGCTGAGCTCCCCTACCAACCTTCTTCCTCGAGGAATGAGCGATGTCGGAGCCATAGAACCTCTCCAAAACCTTGCCCAATACCCTCGGAAACCCCTAGCCGAAGCCCTCTCTCAAGTTGGGGAAAAAGATGGAGAAAAAAATACTAAAATCGAGGGCTGAATCGGCTTTAAATAGGGCTGGAATCGGGCAACTCTACGGGCGTGGACGGTACCTGCTACAGTACTATGCCAAAAATACCCCCGAATCCACTTTTCATCGAGTAACATAAACGGGCACACGTTTATGCCGTGGATCGCTTTGCTTCTTCAATGTCGGATAAGTTGATGGAGATCTTGTTCTATGTGCATAAGTCGGAATGCTTGAGTGTGACTGCCCTTGTGCCCCTCCAAATGGTTGTGCAAACTCAAATACGGAAAGGTTGGCACACACTCTATCATCTCGCACCCGACTTATATCTTCGCGTTTGAACCTTAGCAAGATTTCCTCCAAAAATCGGTGCATTGTGATGCACATTGGCTTCTTTTCCTTCATAATTGGTTTCACAACCCTACCCGCATGAAAGTAACATGAAAAACACACATATTAATGTAAAAAAACCCGAGAAAAGTAATGCTCAACATAAGGAAAGAATGCTTCGCATTCATATCACACTAAGCACTTATCAAACTCCCCCACACTTAAGCTTTTTGCTTGTCCTCAAGCAAACATTAAACATTCGTGCATCAATGAAGAAAAATATTGAAAGTGCTTGGCCTTAGGTTCACCAAAGTATACAAAGAGAGCATTCTACAAGTAAGGGAAATTTCAACATTAAAACAAAAATCAGAGCTCTAGCTTAAAAACTTGAATGAAAAGGACATCAAACCCGATTTGGGTATGGTGTGAACTCACTCAAACACATCCCACAGATACTGCTCGAAAGTTCTAAGTACAAGGGACTTTATTTTAAGTCTACAAACATTCGACAAAAAAATTTTTAAAAAGATGGTAGTAGCTTCACACATCCTCTAAGGTAGCCCTTTCCAAAGCGGCCGCTAAGGTGGCTTTTACACTTTCGAGGTGGTAGCTCTTTCTACCCGAGTGGTAGCTTTCACTCATCCTATAAGATAGATCTTTCTCTCATTAGGGCATAACTAGTATCCGACTTGTAAGAGTAGCTTCATACTTCATAGGTGGTAGCTCTTTCCACCCAACAAATACAAATAAACAATAAAACTATTTTGTTCCTTCTTTTCATTTTTTTTTTGAATTTAGCAAAAGAAGTAAACCTAACTAGTCCCTTTAACATCGAACATGAGTTTCCAATAGAGTTCATAGAGTGAGTAGTGCACTAAGTGTAAATCGGGCAAAAATTCCTAAAAATTCAAGCAAGAACTAGAGCATGAAAACATTCGATGTTAACAATTCTCCTAGACTTAAGAATACAATCATTGTAGCTAAGGTGAACCGCCATTGGCTATGTGAGTATATATCAATCAAGAACAATAGAAAAGATGTGCGCATTATGAAACTCCCCCCCACACTTAAGTTGTACATTGTCCTCAATGTACACATGCAAGCTCACTCAAAATATATCATTCAAAAATAGATGTGGGAGAAGCAATCAAAACAATACTCCCCTGACTCCTAGTGTTGTGTTTGATGAAGCTAATTCATTGAGAGTAGTGTTCCGACGGGTTGTGAAGTTCACACGGCCAAGTGCCGAAGCACCTTCGCCGTGCCCATGACAAAGTCTCAATTGCCATGATGACAAGACCATCTGCACGCATACACGAGTGGGTTCAGTGAAGCTCAATAAAACAAAAACAAGTCGAGTATACAAAGATAGAGCAATGAATACAACTCGAGACAACAAAATGAAAATAAACTCAGAAGGAAAATCCTTTCTGAGTATACAAATCCAAAAATAAAATGCGAGAAAATAAAAATGCGAAAAAAATAAGAACAAAGAAGGTAAAGACGCCTAAAAGTGTTGGTGTCAATAGCTAGTACATTTGTTTTACGTTCTTTGGTGAAGATGAGCTGGTGCTTTGCAAAAATAAATGAAGATTGGAAAAAGAAAAAGAAAGAGAAGCTTACCGACAAAAATGAGAATGAAAAGACTAGAAAACAGCCGGAAAAACTCAATTAACAACCCTCTAAAACGACGGTGAGAGGTCGAGGAGAACAAGGATATGTTCTCAAAAGCGTATGAGGGTGAAAAAGATGACGAAACCCGAAAAATATTTTAAAAGAAAAACCTCACGGTTCTAGCATTTACAGTACATCCATAAAAAGGCGTGTGGAAACTACCCACGCCTGTGTGCCCCGACCCACGAGGCGGGACTTGCGCCCTATGGACTCTCCATGCAGCAGAAAATTCTCTAAGACCCACGCCCGTGCAAAAATTCCACACGGGCGTGGACATTCACAGGACTAACTTATAGGGGCAAACGCATGCCCCTATGTCTTCTCGAGATGGAGAGATCCTCTGCAGAGATTCGCACGGGCGTGTGAAAATTACCCACACCCATGTGTGGTTCATAAGGTCGCCCACAGGGGCGAGTCCATGCCCCTGTGTGCTCTCGGGATAAACCGCTCAACTCTGCAGGAATTCACACACCCGTGCGAAAATTACCCACGGGCGTGTTACAGTCGCATGGTCGTTCACAGGGGCAGCCGCATGCCCCTGTGCCTTCTCTGGATGAGCTCGCAGTGCAAATCCACGGGCGTGCGGAAATTCCACACGCCCGTGCATCTTCACTGGATGCCTTAGAAAAACCTGCGGGCTCTGCAGAAAGTTTCTAAACATGTTTACACACTCAGAGCCTGCCCTAATATGCAAGTTTTACCGAGTGAAAAACATGAGAAATATCTCAAACGACCAAAACTTCACCAAAGCACATGAAAGCACAAGATAACACCAACGGTGCACAAGAAAAGCATAGCAATGGAATATAAAAATCAAAACACCAACACTCAAGCTCTTATTCATGCAAACACTAAACTAAAAACTAGGAAAAAGCAGTAATTGCTTGGGTTTGCCTCCCAGAGAAGCGCTTGTTTTTACGTCACTAAGCTCAGACGTACCTCTTCTTTACCTTATGGAGGCTTGAAAAGAGTATGTTCCTCCCGACTATACATTGCATAGCTACTTCCCTTAAACCAAAATTTTGCTTGCCGGGGTGGAATATTTATTGGAGAGTCCAACCATCTTACCTTTGGCCTCCAAGGAAACAATTTGGGTTGGGAATTGTCCAAGCTTAGCATAGGGTGGATCATTGGATGGTTTCAATCTCCTACCCAAATCTTCTCCCAAACCCAAAATCTCTTTCTTGCAATTTACGAATTGATCAATCCCAAAGAGTGGTGCTTGTTCCATTACCTTAGGATTTACTTCTTCTTGTGTATTTTTCAGACTTGAAAGGAACATAACACTAGCAAATCCCCTTGAAAATTTTTCTCGCTCACAAGCACAATCTTCATTCACATCTGTCCAAAAATCTCAAAATGGTATTCAGACTTCTCCCTTTTCATTTTCTACACCAATGTACTCAATTTGCCCAACTTCTTCATTGTCGTTCACTACCACATCATCTCTACAAGGAACTTGAATTGCTTGCTCAAATGCTTGTTGTTCCTTGGAGAGTGTGTCAAGTATCCCTCCTAATTGATGCTTGTTTATATATAAATAATATAACGCATGTCCTAATAAAATTCAATGTCATAATGGAAACCAAATCCCAATTTAATTTAAATTCTAATATATCCTAGATATATTTAGAATTAAAATTTAAATGTCCTAATCTTAATCTTAATTGATTACTTGATTGTTTTGGACTAGAATGCAAATTCCAAGTTAAATACAAAATGCAAATTACAAAATTGCCCTTGAGAACATATCTCGAGGCATAAATGCAAAATTACAAAATTACCCTTGAGAACATATCTCGAGGCATAAATGTGAAAAATTATAAGATTACCCCTGAGAACACCTATCTCGAGGCAATCTCAAATCTTGAGATAACCCAAACACATCCCGAGAGCAAATTGAATATTTTTCAATTTTCAAAAATAAATAAATAAATAAATAAATAATAATAAATTTAAAAAAAGTTGATTATTAATTAATAAAAAAATTTTTAAATTGAATTTTTAAAGTTTCTTAATTAAAAAAATTTTTAAATTCGAATTTTTTTAAGTTTCTTAATTATTATTAAAATTTTTTAAAAGTCTTATCCTTATCTTGATTTGGTGTGATTTGACGGGATCGAGCAGACGCAAATTTAAAAAGAAAGAAAAATATATATATAATAATAAATAATAATAAAAAAATAAAAAAAGAAGTAGGGGAAAAAAATGAGGTGCGAACCATATATATATATATTTAAATTAAAAAGAAATATAATAATAATAAAAAAATAAATAAATAAAAATAATAATAATAATAAAAAAATTAAATTAAATTTCAATTTAAATTTAATATATATATATATATATATATATATATAATTTTAAGTTTAAATTTGAAGTTATCCCTCATTGTGATCTCTCGGGATCTCTCGGGATGAAGATAAGGGAGAGGTTTTAAATACGGAGAAGAACCGAGAAAAAGGAGGAGAAGTTTAAAGAGAAAAGGAAAAGGAAGAAAAGAGCGAAGAAAAAGGTGCAAGTCTCTCTCACAAATTCATCACATATAATTCTCAGTCTGCCGTTGCTGGCTGCCCTTGTTCGATGGGTCGAGATAATGCCGCCAAGCATGCCGTCCAGCTAGTTGTCATTGCCGCTGCCGGCCATGCGACACTGTGAATGAAGCCGCCAAACATGCCGTCCGCTCGTTACCATTGCTGCTGCCGTAGTTTGTTCGATGATGTTGCTGCTCATCATGGATGCTGCTATCTTTGCACGTTGTTGCTGTCGACATCACTGACACCGTCACCGCTGCCTCTGTCTTTCTCCCATGCTGATTCGTCCTCCTCTGCATCGTCTACAAAGCCCTCCAAGATTGTTGGCGGGGTCTCTGGATGCCTGGATGTCGTGGCATTGTGGCCAAGACTGAGATTGAAAGCAATTAGAACGTCGGAGCCCCGAAAGATGAAACCGGCTTGCGTTTAATATCATCAGTTCTGAGATGCAAACGACAGCCAGGGGTGATTAAGTGCTGCGAATTTGATAAAAATTGAATGCTAAATCTGGAGAGGATAGTTCAAGCTGCTCTTTTAATTGTCTCAGACTTAAGTTTACTATAAGTATCAAGAGGAGGGGGTGTGCTATCATGTAGAAGCTCGCCAAAGAAAGATATCTTGAATGGAAAGAGAAGTTTGGAAATGGCCTTGGCATGAAGCTGACAAATTATTATTAGCATTCCCGAGAAGTGGGACGCCCTCTCACGAAGATGGAAACAACGAAAGCATGTTTAACAGGATTGAGGCATGTCGCAAGTCAAATTGGAAACAGTATTCGGATGAGATCTAGGAGAACGGATTGGTTCCACTTTTTATAGTCTGTTCAATTTTTCTTCCGGTGTACGACCTATTCCTCTTGAGATATACATTCAAGGTGCTGATATAGCAAATTTTGAGGCAAAAAAAAAATGCAAGCAATGACTAAGCCAACACACACATCAATTCTCTAGCATGCAAAGAATAGCAAGCCTGCATTAATACAGTGGAGAAAAGCCTGTGTTTTCTTCATGGCTCAATAGAAGACATGGAAACTTTTATTGGAGGATGTCTTAAAAAAAAAAAAAATAAATAATAATAAAAAAAAATAATACACTTTCTCATAGCATTGGGGTCTTACTGATCTTGATCATTCAAGTATGTGTCGCAAGCAGTTCGATGTGTTCTGGAGTTTCAATGCTAACTCACTTGGTTGTTATCATGGGAACACAGTACTAACGGGCGAGAGGATGTTCATGCAGACTATCCGATTACTGACTTGCCACAGATAATGGGTCATGTGTCATGCTTGCAGGAAGGAGTATTGCAAGAAATTTCTTTAGCATTTCCTATCGAGAGTCAACTTCACTACTTTGATGCTGAGGTGGTTGTTGGTGTTGTCAAGAACAAGCAAGATATTGTGCATTATTTTACTTGGACTCTTATGTACTAAAAACATAAAGAATCCTAACCATTACAACTTACAGATGTTAGGCATCACCATCGTTCAGATCACCTTCCGAGCTGAAGAAGCAGAGTGCATCACCATCAACTTGTAACATTTATAAAAAAAAGAGAGATAAAATTGCATGAGGAGGACATGCGTATAAAATAAAAAGCATGGTGGTCATTTGAGATAGTAAAAAGTAATATAAAAAAAAAACATAGCAAGTTGGTTGTACATGAATTCCTAGAGATATTTTCAACATGGAGCCATTCATACGCTGCGAGTGAGTTGCTTCGGTTGGCCTAAAATATATATATATATATATATATAATTATAATAATAATAAATAAATAAATAAAAAATCTTCCCATGCACGTGGAATCCCAAAAATAAGAAGTATGCATTATTATGCACAAATAAAAAAAGAGAAATAAAAATATAAAATAATAATAAAGAAGATATAGGGCCGGATCCACCATGAGCATGTGGTTAAAAATGAAATGAGAAAACATTAGCCTGCTATGGCTTCATGATATGCAGAAAAATATATATGAGATAATGGGCTCACCACGCATGCATATATGCATAAAATATAAAAATAAAAATGCATACGTGCATGGGAATAAAAAAATATATATAGAAAAAAATATTGAAAAAAATGATGGAAAGCAAGTAGTCTTGAGACATGCATTAAAAAAATAATAAAAAAAGAATAATAATAAAATAAATAAAAAAAAAATAAAAAAAAGGGGGCCCACCTTTAAATGATAATGATAAACTTGGAGTTTCACCCTGAATGAGAGGTATGCACATTTAAGTGTATACATATTTATTTATTAAAAAAAACCTATATATGATGCTAAGGTGTTAGAAGGAACCCAAGACCACCCTATTGTATTGTCCAAGGGATCCTGAGATAAAAATATCCGAATCATTTCATAAAGCATTCTAAATACGGAAGTCGTTACATAGATGTCCAATCTGTGAGACAAATCTCGGACACCCATAAAGTTGATGGAATAATAGATGGAGAAATATGTATAATCAGGGATAATAAAACGCATATATACTCCCTTGCATTAGCTTCAGTGTATCAACTAGCATAAGGTTTAGCAACGATAAAGAGGCTGGTGATGTTGACTACAATGATATGAATTATGAAGAGCACTAAGGGGTATGCAACAAATAAAAAAAGATGGCAATGACAAGATTACATGAAGCAATAACAAGAATGATCAAGGAAAGGGAAGATTTTAAAAAAAATATAAGGAAGATGGAAACGAGATATATTTCAAAATGACATACAGTGCGGTGATAAAAGCACAGGCATGGAGAATTTTAAGGCGATAATGAGATATACATCTCAAAATGGCAACAAGGCACAAGCAGCGGCAGGCGACGTAGTGACAAGGCACAGGCAGCGGCGATGATGATAATATATATATATACATATAAGTGATGTAATAAATATGTTTATATAATAAAATAACAAGATTTATAATTCGCAAATCTTCTTGCTCTTACTTGTACCTTTTGCCCTTAATCGGAGGTTCCTAAGATTTCTAATCTAGGGTAATTAATAGTAGAGGCTTGCCTCTATTAGGAATGAAAGAACCCACACGAAACAAATATGACATTTGTGCTTCGATATACTGTCTGGTGTCTTTTTCATGATGCCAGATGCATATTTTTGATCCCACAATGCTCAAGGTTTTTAAAGGATGCTTCATGACATCTTAGTGTGGTCTCCATATTTTGGACGCAGACATTGGATGCTTCAATGAAGTTAGCTAATACTCTTTGCAACTGAAGTGCATCCTCTCCGAGTATCTCACCCGCTTTGACATTCCTCTTGAGGTGCCTCCCGATGTTGTTCACCATTATCCCATAATACGTTTGGGTAGTCCACTTCAATTGGATGATATGCGTTGTAACATGGAATGTTCTCATTGTTGTGAAGCAAAAATTCTATCAACTTTTTTTCACTCGGAGCTTCAACCTCGCAAAATGTAGAGCAACGACTGGGTCAATTATCATTTAAAAATCCTTGCAAGAAAAAAAGTAAGACATGACAAAAAGAAAACAAATGAGAATGATGGCAGAATAAGAAAGTGTGAAATAATTTTTTAGAACAAATCAGAACGGTGATAGAGAAGAGATGTGAAATAGAATGAAGGATAAATAGCTAAGAAAACAAAGTGCAAAGTATCTCTAAACGCCTACTCCCCGGAAACGGCGCCAAAAACTTGACAAGGTCCTCTTGCATTTATCCCGCAAGTGCATGGGTTTGTCGAAGTAATAATCCCGGGTGACCGGGGTCGAATCCACAAGGAGTAGGGAGTAAAGACACTTAATTCGATTCTTAGCTATGTGGAGTATCAACAATGATAAGTGTGATAATGATTCAATTCTCAACAATTAAAAAAACAACAAGTAAGAGAGCAAAAGTAAGGAGGAGGCAAGGCAATCGATAAAGATGGGGTACTCGGATGATGCTTCACCTAGGAAAATCGCTTCAAGTGCAAGAACTCTCTATTATGCTTCCTAATAAATGCAATGGTGAGTCGTGGAAATCCTTATATACCTAGTCCCAAATCTAAGGTCAACTATGCCTAACTCTATTCATGTCCCGGAGGAGAGATTAAATAACCTCTCAACCTCGTGACTCGAATAAAGTTGCAATGTGCTCTAGGGATTCCAAGTGATAAATCACTTCCTAATTATAGACCTAACCCTTTGGTCCAGCGGAAGGTCCCTAGCCACAATTAAGCCCTAGATACTAAGATCCCCTCAACGCTTCACTCCATTGCACGCGCAACAAGGCCCCAACAGAGGTTCATCCCTTAGACCATTGACTCTATTATGGCCACAAAGAACTCAAGGAATAGAGGTAGAATCTATCACGTCGGAGGGGAAAGGGGACGCTCCTGTACCTCTCGACTCATCCTCTCAACCCTCTCCAACTTAGCTTTGTCTAATGCTCGTGGTGTGCCACTCACTCACAAGGTTACCAACAAGAACTCTCAACCCTAGTGTCACTCTAGGGGAAATGTTCATACAATCAAGCATTCAAGGTTGTAACTCACAATAAACATCAATTTATTGAAAGCATAATAAAGAAGTTCAAAGAAACGAATACATCCTAGGGTTCACAATCACCCAAGTACCCACTAGGTGTTTAGCTCTCCATGGAGCTAAGTACAATCAAAGAAATTGAATGTAAAAGCAATGAATCCATAAATAAACCCCCTCGATGGTCGTGCCGATGGTCTTGCGGAGAGTCCTCTACTCGTCGTCCCAAGGATTCCCTCAGTCCCGGTATAGGATACGCCTCGACGGAAGCTCCCCTACCAACCTTCTTCCTCAGAAATGACGATGTCGGAGCCGTAGAACCTCTCCAAAACCTTGGCCAATACCTCTCAAAACCCTAGCCGAAGCCCTCTCTCAAGTTGGTGAAAAGAATACTAAAATCGGGGCTGAATCGGCTTTAAATAGAGTCTGAATCGAGGCGACTCCACGGGCGTGGATCGGTACAGCGCCCGTGCAGTGAATTTCCACAGGGCGCGTGTAATTTCCACACGCCCTGTGGATTCTCCGAAAACTACGATTTTTCGCCAGCCGTGAAGCAAGAATCGCTACAGCGCTTACTACGATGAACTCGCTACAGATTATGTCAAAAATCTCCCAAATCCACTTTTCATCGGGGTAACATAAACAGGCACACGTTTATGCCATGGATCGCTTTGCTTCTTCAATGACGGATAAGTTGATGGAGATCTTGTTCTATGTGTATAAGTCGGAATGCTTGAGTGTGACTGCCCTTGTGCCCCTCCAAATGGTTGTGCAAACTCAAATACAGGGAGGTTGTCACACACTCTAGCATCTCGCACCCGACTTATATCTTCGCGTTTTAACCTTAGCAAGATTTCCTCCAAAATCGGTGCATTGTGATCCACATTGGCTTCTTTCCTTCAGAATTGGTTTCACAACCCAACCTGCATAAAATATAAAAACACACATATTAATGTAAAAACCTGAGAAAAGTAATGCTCAACATAAGGAAAGAATGCTTCGCATTCATATCACACAAGCACTTATCAGATTCGTAGGTCTTATATCCAAGACAAGGTTCCAGGAGTCCTTCAAAAATGGAATCAGATCTTGGGGCCCAATGTTTTTGAAAGGAGAATGAACTTAACACGGGGCCCAAGGTTCCCTTCTTCTGTTTCCTTAACGGCTGCAGGGGTCATTTTCTCAAACCTCTTTCAGCGATCATTTTCTTTGCAAAACACTTTTCTTTATACCTTGAGAGGGCAATCCTCGCCATCATCCGATGGCACATGCACTAAAAAAAGCTTGCAAAAACTTTTTGTTTTTGATTTCTTGAAAAATTGAAAGATTTCTTTTATTTCAAAACAATCAGCTAAGAAGAAGAGAGGGAGGAAGATCCTCCTTCAGCCTCCAGCTGGCTCCCTCGTTAGTTAGATCCTATTTTTTAAGCCGAAGCCTTAAGAGATAGGGGTTGGTGGTCCTCTAACTCGATGCTTCAAGTAGGCTTGTGGGGTCGCGTGCCATCTCCAAGGCCCTTCTCACTCAAGCTCAACCATAAATTATTTTTATCTTCCTCTTATTTACTTTATCGCTTTTTGATTTTTTTCTTATATTGAGAAGGTAAACAAACTGTAGCGACTACTCGCTTTTGAAGCCCCCGCCACCTTTTAACATAAACCTTGCCATGTTAACAATGGTCCATTCATCAACCAATAATGAAAAAATGAATTCAATCGATGTGAACTCACCACTCTTTAAAGCTGCCAGACCTCTTACCTATACTTCTCTTACGATTTAGAATTGTCGAACTTAGCAAAGGGATTCATGATTGAAAGAAATTTCATAGTTTTTCTTTGTTCTTTTTCATAACTATTTTTATTTTTATTTGATTTTGGAAAAAGAATTTTTTACCCTAACGAAATGGATTTGAAGGAGAGGCGGAGTGTGGAAGTAAAAAAGATCTCAAAAAAATGTTTTGACTTCAAAAATTTCTACCGCTAAAGCACTTCACTCGGAGCTACAACAGTACCGTGAACTCATCAAGGTAGGTTTTTTGACCGGGCTGCAAAGGATTGTTCTCCCTTATGTCCTAAGCAGCGGATTCTTGCTTCAGTATGGGGACGGGTGATTAGGATAGCCTTAAGGGAGAATCTTTCTTTGGCAGCTACCGTGGTTGCAAAGCTCTATCACGGGCTCAATGTGTTTAGTAGGCGGGCGAAGGACTAGTCCCGTGTAGTTAGCAGCGAGGCTCCACATGTCTGGATTCCCACTTGGCTTCCTCAACTGTGGATCCGGGAAAGATTCCCCAAGTTTGGGCCAGAGCCTCGTGTCCCTGACTGGGTAAAACTAGTCGCCCTAAGAATGAAACTAAACTATATTGCGGGAAACTGAAGAAGCCCAAGAACATAACTGATATGCTGCAAGCTGATCCCACGTTGGCATGGAGAGTCACAGAGTTCACTACTCATGGTGAACGAATTAAGCATCTTGAGCCTAGGTGAACATCACAGAATATGTTGAACGAGACAATTCTTCATGGTTATCTGACGAGACCCGCAGATATCACAGAGGACTGGGCTGTCACAGTGGAAGCATACATGGTAGTGGGACTAGTAAACATGGACCGCTCTGCTGTAACAGCTCCATCGTTAGAGTCCGATCACCAGAAGAATAACTAAGTCGAGGGTAAGGCATGTGAGCAGAATGAAATGCAGGGGTTGCGTCAGCACCTGCAGCAGCAGCATACGATCGAACACCAGATCTGCGCTGTGGGGGAGGTGCCATCAGGATTCCTTGGGTGCTTAGTGCAAGTATGCTTAGTCAGTTAAGGATTGGGAAAGAGACATGACAGGCCTACTAAGAGAGGTAGATACAGTTCAGGAAAGAGATCCAGTTAGGGAATGGTTAGGAATGTCACTTTTTTTTATAGGGTAGCAGATATTTTATATCCAATACCTAGTAAGATATTTTCTAGTTCTTGTCCTTTCCTCTTCTTGTGTGAGGTCAGCTTGTTTTCGGTCAACAAGGGAATAAGTTTCTATATTACTTGAAGATAGGGAATTGATATCTTATCAAATTACTGGGAAAAGGATATAACGGATGGATGTCTTCTATGTTGTAGGGAGCAGGAAGGAGAGAGTCAACATATAACAAAAAAAAAAACAGAGGTAAGGGAAGCGACCGAGTCAGTCGTATGAAGGAACTCTGTGTTGAGCGACCTCTCTTTTCCATAAAAAATTATGATTTATTTGTAAAGCTTTATTCTCTGGCTTTTCTATCTAATTTCCCATCAATATGAACTGGGATGAAAGAGAAGGTCAGTAAGTACAGAAGGGAACTTTACTATGGATCTGAGCAAATATATGATATCTTATATATAAGATTAGGATACCATGTCTCAGGGAGACAATTGACAATGGAAGGCTTCTTTATAGCTCAAAGTTTCTGGAAAGTTGGTTAGATCGAACCGCTAAACCAAGACCAGGGGTGAAGCCCTGACTTCATTAGATTAGCTTTATATAATAGAAGAAAACCCATTATTTTCCCGGCCAAAGGCAGGAACCATCAAACCTTAGCCTCAATTTCCATGTGGGTGCATCAATGTATTCCCATGGGGTGCATGTCTTTGCCGGCCTATGGGTTTGATGACCTAAAAAAGGGTCGCGTAGGTATGCGCCAAACGAGTACCAATCACTATGAGCCATGAATCCGTTTTTGAGTTTGTTAACTTCAATCCTTAAAAGTCCTTTTTTTTGCTTTCCTGGTCTTGAACAGAAGTGTGGGTTGGTTATATACTCTAATGCGTCTTCCTTCTTTGAACCTTTTGGTATGTATTGCCCCTCACTATATATCAGATCCACCGGATGATAAAGTCTATTCCGCACTACTGCTGAGTCGTCGGACTTATCCACCTCAGGCATTCTTTGAATTTCTGTTTTTGAATTATGTTGGGGGAAATCTACCAAATCTAGGAAGATAGATAGACTCCTTTCCTGCTGCTAGGGAGAGCATGAAACTAAATCAAATGATTGATTTTTCACTAGTGCCCCTTTTTTTTGTGGGTACTAAGAGTCCTCTCACTACCAACCAGCAGACATCATAATCTGGCTGAGTCTTGCCGATATCAACAACGAGAAAACACAACCAAATGGAAACAACAACTAACTATGGCTCTTGTCCCAGACAATGTCCTAGGCGTAGGGGAGATCAGAGCAACAGGAAAGGCCTAGACGACGACGCCCGTCCTTGGCTGCAGTAAGTAGATCGAGAGGTCGTTCCGCCCCTTGTCCCCGAAAATGGGTAATATATTCTCATACAATGAATGATGCTCCAACTTTCTTCTAAAGGGCCTAGCTGGCGAGCGATCCCAATCTGAGGCAGAGAACAAGAGAGCAAGCGAGCGTACCTTTGTTCGCTTCTTCTCCACCAAGCACGGAAGTTTAAGGATAAATATAGGTCGGTGGCTACCTAAGGAAACTCCGATTCGATCCGCCCCCTGGCTGGGAGGCATCTACCTCATCCCGATCACAAGGAGAGGTTCACCATGATGGGGATTTGTTCCAGAAAGAATGAAATGCATAGGGGACAATCCATTACTTTGCCGCATGCTCCTTAGATTTACAGATTCGAAGGGGGTTGTTTGACCTACTTAGTTGACTGACAATGACAAAGGCTTGCGAAACAAAGTAGCGCCTTTTAAATTGAATCTTTAGTAGTCTATCAGTGGTGCGAAGCGGCTTTTCCCAGGGGAGCGAAAGGTTATACCTTAGTAAAGTAAGCGAACAGCGGTTCTTCTATGTAGTGTCCCCCTTTTACTAAAGAAAATTAAGGTCGAGCTAAGTGACTTTGCGTAGCTTAGTAGAATGAAGTCTACACACCGACGCTCTCTTATCTATAAGCCTAAGCATCTTCGCTAACTCGCTCGCCTACTATTTCTTTCTTTTTAGTTGGTGAGGCTAGGCTAACTCAGTCGCTGACTTCGACTGTACTGTAGTGGGCTTTCGTCGTCTTTTCCTTTTTTTGTTACCCTTTCTCAGGTTCTTTCATTCATTAAGTAGGTGAACCGAGGGGTCCTTAGTAGCATTGACAAAGAAGAACAACCAGTTAAAAGACAACTATAATATTGAAGATATAGGCCAGCTTGACAAGCTACCTTTCCTCTTGATCTGAGGTGCGAAGAGAAAGATCTCTTTTTATGACTTCCACTTCTCGATCCCGGCCCGGAAAAAGTGACCGACCAGGGCCCTCTTGATGAAAGAAAGGGTTTATGAGCCCCTAGCCCCTGTAAGCCCACACCTGTGTAGAGTAGATCGTTCAACACCTGCGGCACAAACCTTTTTTGACCAATTGGTCCGTCTCATCATAGGCGACCGAACGGCCGCCCCCCTAATTACTAAACCAACCCGCTATAATAATTCCATAAACACCTAGCGAAGATATGGCAAACAAAATAAAGTAGCCTTATATTCAGATCTGACAATACCATACAATAATCAAATGGTACAACGGCCCAAGCGACCAGACTTAACATAAATGTAGCCACAGGAGCCATTCTAAAAAGGGATAAATTAGCACTACTTGGTGAAATAGGTTCTTTTAGAATCAATTTCGAACCATCTGCTAGAGGTTGTAACAATCCGAACGATCCCACTACATCAGGACCCTTTCGACGTTGCACAAAAGCATTACTTTACGTTCAGCTAGCACTAAAAAGGCTACCCCTAGTAGAAGTGGTAGAAAAAACCAAGTATTTCTGCTGGAACAAAAATGTACGTTTAGATTTTCTATTCACTCATGATCGGGCCTGACCTGGTTGATCTGATCATGATATTTCACTTATGATCTGGTGACACGTCCGAATATGCGTGTGTGTACCGCAAGTGCACGGGTGTCAAAGTAATAAATACCCGGTGAGTCGGGTAGTCGAATCCACAGGGAACAGGACTACTAGTACTAACTTCTTCTCTGCTATCTAGCCTAATGATAATGGGATAGTGTGGTGATCTAATGTGCGAAGAGATGAATACCGGAGACGAATATGCAAGGGTAAAATGGAAGAAGAATCTCAATCAGTAAAAGTGGGGTATTCGGGCATTGCTCCCCCTAGGATTCAGGTATTAGGTACCGGATAAGCAAAATGTTTCTATGATGAGTAAGTTAAGTCGTGGAAATCCAAACATAATCGGGTCTATCTCTAGATCACCGATACTAGTCCCCTACGAGGTCCCGGTGGAGAAATCACTCAATCTCAACACCTCACACCACATATGACCGCAAAACACTCTAGGGATTCCAAATTGTGTATCCAATTCCTAAAGATTGATCCGACCCTAATTCCTGGCGAAGGATCCTAACCCCCTACAAGGTCTCGATGGAGAAATCGAGCAATCTCACGCCTCCCACCAAATATGGTTGCATAGAGCTTAGGGAATAGAGATAGAATACACCAATCGGAGGGGAAAGGGGATACTTCACTATCTCATGATTTACCCTCTCAACCCTCTTTAATCTTGAGGTTCTAACCCTAATGGAGATCTCTCTCCCACCAAGGCAACAAATCATGCAAATCCAATCAACCACAAGGATTAATTAAACAAGCAAGCAATGAGAATACAAGATTAAAACTTAATCAAACTCGGATTAAATAGAAACACTAAAGCAAATCCACAAAAAGATGAGAATCCTAGGGTTCACAAGCCCAAATACCCTTTAGGGTTTTAGCCCTCCATGGAGCAAAATACAAAACACACCATCAATGAATGAAAGTACATTAAAACCATAGAAATAAACCCCTTATATATGAACCGATGGCCTTGATGGAGAGCTTCGACGTCTTGAAGGACCCACTCCGAAGCTAGGTTCACCGGTGGCTTCCTTTATGCTATGACGGAGGAGGAATCGATCAAAGTTGGTGACAAAGCGCCTCCAAAGCCGCAAAGACCTCCTCTCCAAACCCCTAGCCGTCTCACCCCTCAAGAGTCGCACAAAAAGATGAGAAAGAATAGGGCAAAACGGCTATTTATAGGCCTTAGATCGCGTCTGTCACGTGCCCTCACGCGCCTGCGTGGATTTTTCCACGCCGCTGCGGGTCGCAGAATTTCCACGCCGCCGCGTAAGCAGTAATTTTGCTACATGCACCGCCACGAGTGAAATTTCTACAGCACTTTTTTCACAAAAACGCGATCCGAACACTCTTCTCTTAAGGCCACATGTCCGGGCACACGTCCATGTGGTAGGCTATAAAACTTTTCTTCATCGACGTATCTTTGAGAGGTCTTGCAATCTTCACAAAGAGAAGGAATATGAAGATGTGGCTGCCTTTGTGCCCTTCCAAATAGTGAATTGACCTGAATTTTCTTGGAAGTTGGCACACATCTCCACGTTTATGAACTGCTCTCGTGTCTTGGTCCTTGAATTGAACAACAACTCCCAACATTGTGTCTTTATAGCCTATCTTTGCTTCCTTTTTACTCTTCAAGGCATTCACAACCTATATGCATAAAAGAACACCAAATACACAATATGAGACATAAACCACAGTAAAAATGATGCTCAATGCATGTAAAACATAAATAAAAATATGTCTACTCAAGCACTTATCATCTGGCTTGGTCGACCCAATCATGATATTGATGGATGGGACCTTTTCTCGAAAACTCTGGATCCCGCTTTTTTTTGAAGATGGTGCATTAACGAATCCTGTTATGTTACTTCGAATGGAATCTCCACCCACCTCACTTGACTGAGCTTATGCTCAGTCAAAGAATTTCCTTCTAACTAGTGGCTAAGAGTAAGAAATCCCCATTCATTCAACAGATTTGTGGTTGAGTCATTAGGGTCGGGAATCTTTGTTCTTCTCTTTTGCATTTCCGCTGCCTGTGCTGAAAATAGGGGGCTAACCGATGACTCTCTAATCAAGCTTTGTTCCATAAAGCAAACAAACCATTCATTCCGACAACTTCGAACCATCTCAACCCCTATCACTGATCAACCGACGATCGATCAGGGGGACTGGTTGGGAAGGGGTGATTAGCGGAGAAAGGAATCGCCGAGAGATAGATTCTACTCTTTGGTCAGGACGAATGAGTGGCTGTGAAGCATGCTCCGGAGGAGGTCAAATTGAGCCTTCCCCGAGTCAGTCCAGTCAGAAAGGGCAGAGCCCTCAGTCTAGACTGCATCACGGGAGTTTGAAGACCATCCCATTTCAAAAAAAAAATACAAGTAGGTATCTAACCTTTATTCCAGAAATCCAATCCTGTTTTGTCTTTTTTGCATCAATTTTCGTGAATTTCAACTTTTTTTCATTTTTTCCGACCATTATATTTTTAAAAAGTGCATTGTTCTGATGCAAAAAAGAACGTCTCCAGTCGGGGAAGGTATGAGATATTTACCTAAACCAGTAGGTCCTTGAGCAGATCCCACGTTAGCCCCAAGACGTTGGTCTCTAACTAGAAAAGTCAATGCTTGAGCTTGAGAAGCTTCTGGCGTGGTGGGCTCGTCAAACTCAGCGGTATTATTTAACCAGATGAAACAACAAGCGATGAAACCAAAGACAGATAAAGCACCTAAACTATAAGACAAGTAAGCCTCTCCATACCATACAAATGCACGGCGACCCCATGCAAAGGGTTTGGTTAAGATATGCCAAATTCCGCCAAGTATACAAATGGAACCTAACCATACATGCCCTCCAATTAGATCTTCTAAATCGTCCACACTAACAATTCAACCTTCTCCCCAAAAAGGGGATTTTAGTAAATAACCAAATATAATGCTTGGGCTAACTCTTTTTTCCTTTCTCTCAAACTTAGTGAAGAACTCAATTCTCTCTCTCTTTCTAACAAAAAAGTGGGGTTGTTCCCCAGTTGTACACTCCCTTCATTCTACAAACCCTTGTAGATTCTCGAACTTCGTTCGTGAAGGAACCCGGACTTTTGACAGGCCAGCCCCTTTTTTTATGTGCCGCTTTACCTCGGAAGGAAAATGAGCTTTGCTCTTCGAGGCTGGCGCTCCCGCAGTCCTGAGAAGGAAAAAAAGGACTTATCTTTTGTTGCATCTGACACGAGATGAAAAAGAGAAAGCTGCGTCTATCGATGAACAGCAGATTGACGGAGCTCTTGCCATTGCTTTTTTTCCCCTTCTTTCCTATCAGCGAGTTCCGATCCTTTTGTTCAAAATTTCTTCGTTCATACCAAACCGCTTGCAGAATCAAATCCTATTTCACAAGATCCTATATCAGCTATACATCCTCCTCGCATTTATGCCAGAAATATAGCCAGTGCTATGGGCTTTGGCTTATGTAGATCAAAAATGATGAATGGGATTGTGGCACACCACTCGCCACCAATGCGGAAGGATGCCGCCAAAAAGTACTCTTGTGCACCTATGTCACTCGGCTCGCGCGCAACCTGGCCCCATTATGTTATGGAAGAATTTAGCCAATTGCTGGCTGCGAATAACAAGCGCAGCAATCAGCTGCCAGATTTCGTCCCGTCCATAGCGCTTTGGAAGTCACTATAGCATGGCTGAATGTAGAGTAGTCCGCAACAAAAGCCTTTGATTGATTAGTATATTATTTTACACTTCGGAAGATGGTCAAGGTAGCTTGCTTCCAAGCCACTGCACGAAATGCGCATGTAGTCCTTCCCTGCCGATAGCAAAAAACAGTGGCATAGCCAATCAAGCTTTCACCCTGAAGCAAGTAGTCCGATGAGCTAGAAAGCTAACAGCGATGAAGGGCAGTGAGCAAGCAAGCAGTAGCCAAGGATAGGGCTTTGAAGAGGTAAGTTCGGGGTAGCCGGGGCCCGATGAGACGAGAGCGGTCCAATCGAGGCCGGTCGAGGGATAGGAAAGCAATAGCTGAAGCTCGCCCCAATAGGGAGAAGGGAACCCTTTCCAAGACCTCATACCTCCAAAGCGTACTCAAAGAGTGTAGGAGCCAACTTTATTGGAAGAGGCAAAGTGGGAAAAGAGTGGGGAATCTCTATACGTGAGGGGTGCCTTGAAAAAGGATGAGAGGTGGGAACTCCTTCTCTATCCCTACTGGATCCGAAGCTCGCAACCTATCAATGTGTTGAAAAAAAGGACGAGACAAGGATATACCAAATGAAAGCCTTCTCGAGACACTCTTCTTGTTTTGTGTAGTTGAAGATTTAGTGACTTTGCCAAATGAACCATATCTATACAAAAATGATAATATCAAGACAACCTGCTCGCTTCTCGTGATTAGCTCCTCGTGTATGCTCCCGCTATGGGAATGAGTCCTTCATTTAGCTCTCGTCATTTGTCAGTTTCCCTCACTCAACCTCAATAAGAAGATCCTCTTATTCTTATTGAGTGAGTTATTGACTTATTTGATTCGATTGGCTTGGTCTTTTACCCGAATGAAAGAAATGGCTCTTTTTTATGTGTATGCTCCTACACCAGTTACTACAACAGACTAATTTTTAATTGATTTCCTGACTTCGGTTCTTGTTAATACTACCTATTAGTGGAGCTAGGAAATTCGGTTGTTTAACATGAGGTAATGAAATTATTGCGATGGAAGTTTCGGCTATTCCCTTGGCTTATCTTCCTCGTCCCGCGGACTCGCTTTCTCTCTCGATTGAAGTTTTGGGATCAGTTGATTATGCCTGGTGTGTGTGCCGATTAAGGTCTACAGTGCCTCTGACCGCCCCTATCTCTAAAGGGGCTTATGTGACTGGTCTTGCTGACTTAACCGCTGACTGGCTTTCATTCTCATATAGATCTCAAACAAATGCTTTTTTTATTCTGATGTATGTAAGGATGGATGATAATGGGTTTCGCCATACCCATAGCCGGAAGCCTGATCTACTCTCTCTTGTCATTGACTCAGTCAGCTTCGACTGTGTCTATTGAATGAGAATCCCCTTTCTCTAACAATGCGTGAAACTTTGTTAATTGGAAGGAATCGTCAATAAAACTTGTCTAAGAGCTGTGGACTGATGTAGCGTGTGGAATGTGAACATGTTCTTGCACTGATATAAAGACATAGATCAAGGGCAAGGGCTTGACACAGAGATTCCTAGCTTTGAACCGTGATGCTTCTATGGTCACTCCAATCGCTTGACAAAGGGCTTCCTTCTCTAAGGCCTATCTCTGGGATGCCCCCTTTCACACTTTTGGTTGACCTTGCTCTGAGCATTCACCCTATCTATCCTTGTCACCCTAGGCTACCTCAGTTTTATTTGTCTTCGTTTTCTATCCCATAATGTGATCAATCTCATTCAGATGGATATCGCTTTCCAAACAAGCTCAATCTCACTTGAGTTCTTGGTCTTCCGGGAAGGAGGGTCTTGGTCTTCCAATCTGTCAACAAGTAGAGACACAGAAGATAAAGGGATCAGAAGCAGATTAGGAGGAGTTTGTGCTTCATGTGATGACAAGATAGAATCAAGATACCTTTGCTTCCGGTTGACATGGAAGGAGAGTATGCACAATTGGGCCGGCTAAACCATGATTGAGCCATAGGGGCACACACTTCTAGGATCACTATACCACTCATCCTCCTTCAATACTAGACAAGGAGAAAGTGAATCCATACAAACAAGCAAAGTACCCTTGGTCCTATGGGGAAGGTAGGGCCAGCAGGGAAGGATGTCGATTCTCCTGCTACTGTTCTAGTTCCTCGAGAAGAAAGAAAGTACGGCTCGAAAGCGTCATCGGCCTGTGGCCGTCTTTGTTTTTGGGCTTCGATCATCTATGGTCTACCGACTACCTTCACTTACTGCTGCTGAACACCGGTATAACAAGTGAAAAAGGAATGCCTTGCTCTCATGTTCGCAGCAAATAAGATACGACATTACCTAATTTCATTGGTCTTACCCACCAATTACCTGGTGTCAGGAGTCAACACTTTAAAGATTCTTGTGACCAAAGTAGGTTCACTGAATGCTCGATAGATGATAAGGCTCGAACAGTATGACATAATATTCATACCACAAAAGGCCGTGAAAGGACACGCACTGGCAGATTTATTGGGAGCACATCTTCTATGGGAGCACTTCAAATTGTTATGCAAGAAGAATTGCCTGACGAAGCAGTCTACTGCACTGAAGTCACATCAAGACCCACATCAAAAGCCTGGGAGATGTATTTTCATTGCACCTCAAGAACAAATTGGAAAGGAAGTCCAACATTAGGGCTCGGAAAAGTCTTTATTATTCCCGAAGGCAACATGATATGATTCCGTATTCCTTCACTTACTTTGTCGGAGTCATGTTCCAACAACGTGTCAGAATACACGGTTCTGATTATTTGAATGGAACTAGCTCGTGACTCTACCTTTGGTCATAGAATATCTCGGCGTCCCCACTTTCTCATTAGACGGATGACTCTCCTATTTTTTCGCTGGTAAATAGGGGATAGGATCCACTCTACTCTAGCAGATGAGCTTCTTTACTCTCTCTTGTACAGGTTGTTCAATACTCCCCTCAATCAAGGGAATGACGCTTTCATCCACTCTTCATGAAGAAGATATAGAAAAAAGTGAAGAAATTCTTTTTTGTGGGTTTCATAGCTTTTGGTGTCGCCGGGCCGGGTGGAAATGAGAAAAAAGCTCAACTGGGTCCGTCGTTCTATTTAGAACATGGGTCATCAGTACGGATCTGACGATTACGGAGAATAGGCATATATATGGAAGAGCAGGTGTAGGCGCTAACAGTTGGAATTGGAAGAGCTGCAAAAGTGACGAAAGCAAGTGATTACGGATAAAACTCTTAAGATTGGTGTACCCGCAATAGAGATAGTTTAGTATTGATTCCTCCTTTAGTGCCAACCCGGAGATCCAAGATTTCTAACTACGGCATTGGGGCTCAGGCTCGGGATTGCCCCTTGGCTCTAGGATAAGACGAACTCTACTTCTTTTTTTTTCAATCAGGAACATTTTTTGGTGAGATTTTAGATCAAGTCGTTTATTCGCTAATCATTCTTTTGATAGCTAGATTTAATGCAATAGCGAACTATTATATTAGCAAGAAAAAGAGAGTTTATCTACGGTGGTGGGGCCCTGGATGCGTTAGCGATCGTCACATCGGGGGAACTTTCATCATTTCTAGACTGGTCGACCTTTTCATCAAAAAAATAGAAAGAAGTTGGCTTAGCATCGGTTGATTGAAGCAAAAGGCCCTTTCTTCGATTCCTATTTGTCCATACCTGATGTAAGAAAGAAGGAAAAAGGGAATCACCGCCATAAGATCCGATTATACAATTCGATCCAGTCGCTCCTGGTGACCTCTGTGAGTTCTTTTTATAGTAGCTCGGTAGCTTGACCAAGAGGGTGAAATTCCTCTTTCCTTCTCTCATGCCTTCTTCCTTCGTTCCGAGGTGGTGACTCACTGGCTAGTGTTCTCGCTTTATTTATTAGTAAGAGGAAGGGATAAGTATGAGAAGCAACCCGCACAGTCGGTTAAAGAAAGACTGCAGGATACCTGATAAGTTCTTGTGCGATATGAATGCGAAGCATTCATTCCTTATGTTGAGCATTACTTTTCTCAGGTTTTTACATTAATATGTGTGTTTTTATGTTACTTTTATGCAGGTAGGGTTGTGATGCCGAGTATGAAGGAGATAGGCCAATGTGGATCATAATGCACCTATTTTGGAAGAGATCTTGCTAAGGTTCAAACGCGAAAACATAGGTCAGGTGTGAGATGCTAGAGTGTGTGCCAACCTCCTCGTATTCGAGTGAGCACATTCATTTGGAGGGGCACAAAGGCAGTCACACTCGAACATTCTGATTTATGCATATAAGAACAAGAGATCCACCAACGTGCACATCATTGAAGAGGTAAGTAATTCACGATGTAAACGTGTACCCGTTTGCGTTACCCCAATGAAAGTATGGAATTCGGGAGTATTTCCGGCATAGTACTGTAGCAGGTTATTGTAGCAAACACTGTAGCAAGTACTATACCAACCCGGCCGAGAAATCAGTGAAATAGAGAATCCACACGGGCGTGTGGAAATTATCCACGCCCGTGTGGAAATTCCACAGGGGCGTGTGACATCATACACGCCCTTGAAGTCGCCCGATTCCAGCCCTATTTAAAGCCGATTTCAGCCATGATTTTGGAATTCTTTTCTCCATCTTTTCCCCAACTTGTGAGAGGACTTCGACTAGGGTTTCGAGGGGTATTGGCCAAGGTTTTGGAGAAGTTCTACGGCTCCGACATCGTGATTCCATTAGGAAGAAGGTTAGTAGGGGAGCTTCGATCGAGGCGTATCCTATACCGGACAAAGGAATCATTGGATGACGAGTAGAGGACTCTCCACAAGACAATCGACAAGACCATCTAGGGGGTTTCTTTATGGATTCATTGCTTTTACATTCGATTTCTTTGATTGTATTAAGCTCCATGGAGAGCTAAACCCCTAGTGGGTACTTGGATGATTGTGAACCCTAGGATGTATTCGTTTCATTGAACTTCTTTATTATGCTTTCAATAAATTGATGTTTATTGTGAGTTCCAACCTTGAATGCTTGATTGTATGAACATTTCCCCTAGAGTGACACTAGGGTTGAGAGTTCTTGTTGGTAACCTTGTGAGTTAGTGACACACCACGAGCGTTAGACAAAGCTAGGTTGGAGAGGGTTGAGAGGGTGAGTCGAGAGGTACAGGAGCATCCCCTTTCCCTCCGACGTGATAAATTTTACCTCCATTCCTTGAGTTCTTTACGGCCATAATAGAGTGAATGGTCTAAGGGATGAACTTCCACTGGGGCTTAGTTGCGCGTGCAACGGAGTGAAGCATTGAGGTGATCTTAGTATCTATGGCTTAATTATGGCTAGGGACTTTCCGCCTGGACCAAAGGGTTAGGTCTATATTTAGGAAGAGATTTATCACTTGGAATCCCTAGAGTTCATTGCAACTCTATGCGAGTGCGAGGTGTTGAGATTGTTCGATTTCTCCTCCGGGACATGTATAGAGTTAGGCATAGTTGACCTTAGATTTGGGACTGTGTATGTAAGGATTTCCATGACTTACCATTGCATTGATTAGGAAGCATAATAGAGAGTTCTTGCACTTGAAGCGATTATCCTAGGTGAAGCATTATTCGAGTACCCCATCTTTATCGATTGCCTTACCCTCTTCTTACTTTTGCTCTTTCACTTGTTGATTTTATAGTTAAGAATTGAATCAATTTCACACCTATCACAATTGATCTTCCACATAGCTAAGAATCAAATTAAGTATTTTCACTCCCTACTCCCTGTGGATTGGACCCCGCTCACCCGGGATTATTACTTCGACAAGCCCGTGTACTTGCGGGATATAAGCAAGGAGATCTTGTCAATCCCCAATAGGACTCCAAGGAGCCACTGAGAGGTAGGGGCAACTTTAGGTAAAATGAGAAAAGTAATCCTCTTCGCTTCCTTGTGAAAAGATTTGAGAGCTTTACGCGACTACGAGAAAGACTCCCAAGGTAGAGTAAGGTAGGGCCAGAAGCTCGCTTATACAAATATGACTTTCTCGCTGGACTTAGAGGTCGAAGTACTTCTGACTTAAGCTGCTCCGTGAAGAAAGGGAAGGAGGCAGTTGGATATGGTCTTTTTTTGGTCTTGGTTTATGGACAGGGTCTTTTAAGCATGCTATCCTTCTAGTAGTGGCTCGTACGTACTCACTGCTAGTCTCCCCCTTAACTTAAAAAGGGATGCTTTCGAGGGCCGAGATGAAGGAAAAGCAGGTCGTTACCTTTTTACCGCTGTTTGGAAAAATCTTCCTCTTTCGAGCACCTTGGAGATACCATTTAGGTGAATGGACAAAAAGACGTTATTTCGTCAACATGGATGTCACGGTACCTACGAGTCGAGCATTGTCAAAAAGAAAGGCCTGAGCCTTGCCTTCTGGCTTGACTAAGATGATTAAAAAGGAAGAAGCAAATGAAAGCTGGAATATGAGATTCCTCAGAGGCTCTCTCCAATAGTGTAAAGGAAAGGGCCTTGATAACCTAAAGCCCCAGTGAAAGAGGTTGAAATTCGAGTCTGATTTAGTAGCCGTCGTGCTTAAGCCCATAAGGGGCAAAGATGAACGCCTCATAGAGAAGATTCCCTATTTTTGGCCAAAGGAATGGGCTTACGGACAGATTGACTTGGTTTGCAGTGAAAAGAGCCTCACGTCATCACATCATTGGGGTCTATTTGTATATGATCTTGGATCTATATTTCCAGATGTTTTGTCAGATCGCTCTACGGAAGGAAAATCTGGATCAGACAAAAAAGAGAAGTATTACCGGTCCTGTCTCAAGGGAGGAAATTGGGTTTATTTAATAATAATATATATACAAGAGAGTGGTTAGGACAGAGAATCAATCTTTAGTAGTACGCCCGGTTCACCAGGTTCTGCCACTACAGGGCTCAATCATAGTCCAAATCTGAGTTTGATCCTGCTTCAGAAGGAACGCTAGCTATATGCTTAACACATGTAAGTCGAACGTGATTTTCGGGGAGCTGGGCAGAAGGAAAAGAGGCTCAACGCTAAAGTAGTCTCGCCCTGGTTCAAAACGTAAGGGCACGCACGTAAGCGAAGATTTTCAGCCTCAGTTTGCTGGATCAGAATAGTTGAGAACAAAGTGGCGAACGGGTGCGTAATGTGTGGGAATCTGCCGAACAGTTCTGGACAAATCCTGAATCAAGCTCCAAAGCGCTGTTTGATGAGCCTGCGTAGTATTAGGTAGTTGGTCAGGTAAAGGCTGACCAAGCCAATGATGCTTAGCTGGTCTTTTTCGATGATCAGCCACATTGGGACTAAGACACGGTCAGAACTTCCACAGGGGACAGTAGTGGGGAATCTTGGACAATGGGCGAAAGCCCAATCCAGTAATATCGCGTGAGTGAAGAAGGGAAATTCCGCTTGTAAAGCTCTTTTGTCGAGTGCGCGATCATGACAGGACTCCAGAAAGAAGCCCCGGCTAACTCCGTACCAGCAGCAGCAGTAAGACGGGGAGGGAGGCAAGTGTTCTTCGGACTGACTGGGCGTAAAGGGGCACGTAGGCGGTGAATCAGGTTGAAAGTGAAAGTCACAAAAAACTGGTGGAATGCTCTCAAAACCAATTCATTTAAGTAAGACAGAGGAGAGTGGAATTTCGTGTGTAGGGGTAAAATCCGTAGATCTACGAAGGAATGGCAAAAGAAAAGGCAGCTCTCTAGGTCCCTACCGACGCTGGGGTGCAAAAGCATGTCGAGCGAACAGGATTAGATACCCTGGTAGTCGATGATGTAAATGATGAGTGTTCGCCCTTGGTCTACGTGGATCAAGGTCCCAGCTAACACGTGAAACACCACGCCTGGGGAGTACCGTCGCAAGATCGAAACTCAAAGGAATTGACGGGGGCCTGCACAAGCGGTGGAGCATGTGGTTTAGTTCGATACAACGCGCAAAACCTTACCAGCCCTTGACATATGAACAACAAAACCTGTCCTTAACAGGATGGTACTGACTTTCATACAGGTGCTGCATGGCTGTTGTTAGCTCGTATCGTGAGATGTTTGGTCAAGTCCTATAATGAGTGAAACCCTTGTTTTGTGTTGCTGAGATACGCGCCAAAGGAGAAATGGCAACCGGAGTGAGCCGAGTGATGTACCAGCGCTACTAGTTGAGTGCCCGAGACGTAGGCGTGCTTTTCGACGAAGAAGTTCACGGGAGCCGGCGCCTTTCGAAGCACTTTCACGTGTGAACCAAAGTCATCTGGAAAGATTGCCTCAGTTCGGATTGTTCTCTGCAACTCGGGAACATGAAGTTGGAATCGCTAGTAATCACGGATCAGCATGTCGCTGGTGAGTATGTACCCGGGCCCTGTACACACCGTCCAGTCACACCCTCGGCAATTGGTTTTTGCCCGAAGGATCGACTAATGATCATCCATGACTTACATGTACCACTAGTGCCACAAAGGCTTTTTGGTGGTCTTATTGGCTCATACCACGGTGGTGTCTTCGACTGGGTGAAGTCGTAACAAGGTAGCCATAGGGGAACCTGTGGTTTGATTGAATCCTTCGCGACCCTCGCCTACTTGACTAAACTAAGGACCTGCAAGCAACAGATGCTTATGTTGAAAGTCGACTTTTCCATTTTCCTTGTTCATCAATCTCCAATCAAGGCAAAGTGGGTACTACGGTGAGACGTGAAAACACCCGATCCCATTCTGACCTCGATATGTGGAATCATCTTGCGCCATATGTACTGAAAGAGAGAGGTAGGGAATCCACAGAAAGAGATATGGGGCCATCTAATCCAAACCATAGGTATGCCAATACAGAATCCAATCTCTCACTCCCAGATGAAGAGGAAGGAGTTATCTTGAGAAGTTGTTTAGTGGATCATCCCATTCATTTGATAGGCGGCCATGGGCCGGCATGTGGGATCGAGAAGATAGGGCGTGTGGGTCAGAGGTGGGAGATGAAGATGGCGATAAACTTTCCAATCTAAGATGATTCGTGCGGTTCCTGACTCCCATCTAAGATACGGCATTTTTTTTCATATTCTCTTTCTGAGGATTCACGTCCACGACAATCAAGCGAGAAGGCTAGGGGATGGGTTTTCCGTCCAAGCAAAATAGGATTACCGCATTCCCTGACTCGACGAACCACCTGGTTGCCTCATAAAATCCCCCTTTCTGGCGAATCGGGTAAGGCTAGAAGGGATGGTAGGTCAGCGGCTTCATTCAGTAGCGGATAGAAAGGCGGGCTAGCTGGCATCATCGAATCATGGGCTCTCCGTCCCTCCCCTTTCATGAAAGCGGTTTCTTCCATCAAAGATCCAACATAGGCTAAGTCTACGGGAGATGTTTCAACAACATGTGCACTTCTTGCAACAAATACATTCTTATTCACAGGATCATTATCTCCTCGGCCTGTGAAAATGCATTTGGCAGAAGTCGCATCTAATTCTTGCCTCTTCACACATGCATATGCTTGACTTGCAAATATCTCGAAGTGACCGCTAGCCCCCCTTGGTCATAAGGAGTATGCGCTTCAGTAGGAACTCTATTCGAAACATAAGTGCTAGTATTCATAGCTCCAGCCCACTAAGACTTAGGATAGTTTAGAGCGAGCACCATGGAATGGACTAGTGAGATCACTATGAATCAACTAATTCTAGACCGGTTAATGCTAGAACTATAAATAAAGGGCAAAGATCTCCTATGAAATAAAAAAGATTATTCATAAATAGCATAGTCCAAGCAGACCCACTTAAAATCTTTACTGAACTATGACCGCCCATCATATTAGCAAATAAACGTATTCCCATTGCACAGGAGATTGTGCATACCTGTAAATCAGAGAGTAGGGAGTCATTCATCCTCAAGCTAGATTTTCTGAAGGCATATGATAACATCATGTGGGAGACTATCTTTCAAATCCTACAGGCGAGGGGGTTCGGCCATAGGTGGATTCAATGGATCAGGATGGTGGTGGCCTCTGGTAGTTCGAGAGTACTAGTGAATGGGATCCCAACTCGTAGATTCTCAAGAGGCAAAAGGTTGATGCCTTTGGCGACATTCTTCTTAATTCTGGTAGCTAACTCATTGACTCAATTTCTACATAGAGCCAGGCAGGCAGGGCGGTTCCGCATCAAACATAATCAGAGTACCGAGATCCTCATTTTCGACAATTGTGTGAAGGACCCAGTTTGAAAACTATAAGATAGTGATAGAAATAGGTCAACGGTAAAGATATGCTCTCGGCAATTTTTTTTCGTTATCGTTTTCCTTCTGCCAGTATTGGAAATAAATTCTTTGAAAGAAAGTGTATTGCCAGCCAGTTACAGGTAGAGTCTTTATGCCGGAGAGTGATGCAGCCAAAATGGTGAATGGTAATTCTATCAGCCCCATGAGCTTCAAAGCCTTGTCCCTAGTTGGGAGAAGATCTTCCTCTTTCACCTGGTATTCTCTGAAAATCTGCTTTACAATGAGTTGAGAGTCCCTGAAAAGAGGGATAAGAAGTATAATAGGCCAAAGCAAGTCTAGTAGCAGTTCCACTGGCTAGGTCAGGGATAAGTAAGTGGAAGGCTAGCTCGATTGAGACTATAGGCATCCCACTTTTACTTTGATAATCTGTATGTGCCTCTTTAGCCCTTTTCATGTGAAGAAGGATTTGACAACAAGACCAATTGTTTAGCCTAGATTCGCTTACTCCTTTTGGTTGGCAGAATGAGAGAAGATAAGCGCTTTTATTGTTGGCGCATAGCCGAAGATGGTGAATATGTGCTGGAAAAGTACCTTCCTTATATATATGGTGCAGTCATAGTCTTCGTAAGCTAATAGAAAAAAAGCAAGCGGAGCTGAAGCGATCTTGGTATAGTGCAGATCTTACACTATACATTGCAAACTACTTATATTAGAACCTGAACGGTATAGCCAAAACTTGTTAACAGAAGTGGTGACGTTCTGCGTGTAGAACTCTAGCCCTATTATTACCCTTTTTTTTCATTCACTCAACCCAACGATCTTCGATCTTTCTTCGATATATGAGCCTTGCCCTTCCCGAGCTTGTTGTCCCGGATAGATAGAGACAGAGTGCTCCCGCCCGCTCGAAGAGGTATCGATCGCTCTTTTCTTGTTTCGAGCTCTTCTTTTCGACCTTTGCTTCGTCCCGTGCACTGGCTATCTAGGGAGTCCCCATTGGGCAAGAGGAGTAGTCACTAAGGTTTCAGCTCTCCCTCATGGTAAGATAAACACGCCTCCGTTAGTTTATAGAACTTGTCCGAATCAATCAAAAAGCGGATGCCTTGATTGATCAATTGCTACGAGCATGAGCGAGAGTGCATGAGGAAGGTTCAAGTCAACTTCCTTCCCACCAGTGAGCAGAAGGGGTCGGAGCAAATCTGATTGCCCCGCGGGTTGCTTTCATCGGGAAAGAAAAAAATGTCCGGAACTCTTTTCACTAAGATCCATCACTTCGACGGATCCAAAAAGGAAACCGAGTGGGTGAGTTGAAAGGTTTTTCAACACTTTCAACTTCTTCATCGATCGTTCCGCTCGACAACCTTATTCCTTATAAAAGTAAGGTGGAAAAAATTCAAGTAAGGTGGAATATGAACTAAAAAAACATCATCGATAAAAAGGGACTAATGAAGCTTTTTTTAAACTGAATGAACCATAGATGATATCCTCTAGATGCCGAACCTTATGTCCCAGTGAATACTTTGGCATGACTAACATTTCTAATCTAAGCCCAAAAAGCCCCAAAGACTACTCATGGAGAAGATAACCACTTTCTCAAAGGCGGGGAAGGACTGATGATTCGATTCCAAAGCAAAGAAAGGGAAGAGGGGCATTTGAAGTAGCCGAATCTTAAGCTCAAGCTGAAACAGGTTCCTAGGGAAGAAGTAACGGACTGAGCGATGAAGCGATGGGATTGAGCACTTCCTCTAGTGCAGCTTTTAGGAGTTTTTGTTCTTTCGGATTAAGAGCGACTTAGCTACTTGTCTAAAAAGCCGAGTCGAAGGCCAATGACACTAGCTAACCAACCGAGAGGCTGCCCCTAGATGAATTACTTGCTTCGGGAAAGGAGGAAAAAGCATCCTACCAATTCTCTTAAAGTAAGAAAGATGTCTTTAGTCTCCCTCTAGTCCAGGTAAGTAGTTCATTGGTAAGGCACCTATCGATAATGATCCGAATGCTTTCTTCCAAAATCCTTCTTTCTATTGAGAGAGAAATTTTGAGTGCTATAATTCATCTTTTGGTACACCCATTTATGATTTCCCTATGATTTTCATCGTAAGAGTTCTATTTTTTTATGGTAAGTGGTCTATCTGTCCACAACAATAGCTATCCTTTCTGGTCATCTACATTTGCCAATAACAAAGCGATAGGGCGTACTGCTTTGCCAACACCATCCGAAAGGTCCTTGGCTAGGCAACGTCTTTGGCTAGGCTTGGTCGAGCAAGCGACATTGGTCGTCTATTCAACCAAAGGTCGGTAATGGCAAGAAAGGCATATCGGATACACTTGGTAATGAGAGGGACTTCCAAGCATGCCATTCATTAGATAAGGTATGTCTTGTCTTTTTTGAAATTTCTATTAGTTGTACTGTATCAAGGAAGGAGAAGCCGCTTTGTAGATGTAGTACTTTAGTAAATGAAGGAGATTTCCCACTAATGAAGGTTCCTCCGGGATCAATGGTATGAGTAAGCTCTTTTTATTTGGTTATCTCCCACGGTGGAAGGGAAATCTCGGGGCTCCTTCTTTTTCCAATGTCCGCTACTATATCTATATAAATAATAAGTGAAGTATCTCAGTAAAGGATGAGCTCAAGAAAAAGAGAAAAAAAGAAAGTAGCGCAAAACAATCGGGGGTTGATCTCTCTCTCCCTCTACGGGTTAAGGTGATTCCGCCATCCAACAAACCTTGCGAACCACACCTTTCAATCATAACATAAGGAAGGTGAGAAAAGACTTTCCTGGGTCTATTATATCGCTGATTTGGGTGTGGAAATTTTTTCTTAGATGACTCGAGACAAGACCTACATTCGAAATGAAATCTATCTATCTAAATAGAATCGGGAAAGACTCAATTCTTAAAAGTGATCTCGAAATAGCCTTCTGCGGGACTTGAGCAAACCGCAACTAGAAGAGAGGCGGGCGCATGACTAACGGGAGGAAGGCCCCGAGTCCACGACTTGCTAGGCAGGTCTTGGTCTATCCAGTCAACCTATTATACATCAATTTCCTTCCGAGGCATTGATACCAAGTTGAAAGACAAAGACTTTGGTTTCCGCGAAGGGAATGTCAATTGGCTACCGATTAAGGTAATGTGCGGAGCAGATGAAGACCTTGAAGAAGACTTACCCAATTACGAACCTTGTGCCTTCAAACTTTTTTTAAATCTTCTAGATTAGGAGATGTGAATAAAAGAATCCATAGTCCCAGCAGGCCCCCGTCTATTTGGATACCTTTTCGGATAAGACAAGACTCTATAATCTTCCCTAGTAGAAAAAACCTCAAAAAATTCATATAATTGAATAGCCTGAGCCTAGACTAGCAAAGAAGGATACCAGACCTAGTACTAGAATATGATAAACAAACTTGCCTTTGACTGGGCATCACATTCCTCAATGGCCAACTAGGACTACGGAAGTGATTGAAGCATGCCCAGGCTAACACAATGGATCAATGCAGGGGAGACTAGCCGATAAGGCTAAGCTAACTATCGCCCACTGTACTCAGCGAGTCGAGTCTTCTTATTGAGATGAGCATGAGTGGCCAATGAGATCATGCGCCCTAAGCCTGGGCCTACTATTGTGTGTTCAGATCCTTTCAGTGAGAGCTTGCAAGATCTTAGTCCATAGCCCCATCAATCAGTTAGAGATAAAAAAATCCAAAGAAAGAAATAGTAGGGCAAAGAAGGCTAGAGTAGGCTGAGCAAGGTTGTTCCAAAGTTCATATCACCAAGGGGCCCTTATAATAAGAAAATAAAGGGTCTCAAAAAACATACATTACTCTTGCCTCAGAATTCATCAACTCATTGGACTCTAAGTCCTTCGGTGGAAACTTGGGAATCAAAGTGGATATCCTTTGACTCCTTGAAATGGGAATTTTTATTCAAGGTCTTGTCTCGAATAGACTTTAGCCATTTTTGGCTAAATTGGATCTCAGATCTTCAAAAATCTTGGTGCTTGTTAATGGTGGCCTGGTTGGGCATTTCAGCTATTGTAGGGACTGCGCCAAGATGATCCATTATCACCCATCTGCTATTCTATATTCTTTGAGGATACACCGTCCCACGCTCAATTATCTTGCTAGAAAATGAAGGAAAGATCAAACCGATGGCAAGTCCAAGGGGCGCAAGGCCCTCACGCATCTTTTGTTTCAGATGACATCTTCGTCTTTGTGGATGGATGGGTAACAAACTTGCACAATCTTATAATGAAATATCAAGAGGAAACGAGTCGAGAAAAAAGCTGGGAAAAAAAATGTTGAATGTGGAAAGATGCCGAGGTAAAGGAGATCCTCAATCAGAAAATGACAAGGTCCCTTTGCGTATATCCCGCAAGTAAACGGGTTTGTCGAAGTAATAATCTCGGGTGAGCGGGTATCGAATCCACAGGAAGTAGGGAATAAAAATACTTAATTCGATTTTTAGCTATGTGAAAGATCAATGATGATGAGTGTGGCAATGATTCAATTCTCAACAATAAAAGCAACAAATAAGAGAGCAAAAGTAAAGAAAGAGATAAGGCAATCGATAACTACATCACTGCATGAGTCGATACGCACACCGCCTAGTATCCATCATTTACGGCTAGGACTACTAGGGTATCTAATCCCAATTGCTCCCCTAGCTTTCGTATCTCAGTGTTAGTGTCGGCCCAGCAGAGTGCTTTTGCTATTGGTGTTCTTTCCAATCTCTACACATTTCACCTCTCCACCGGAAATTCCCTCTGCCCCTACCATACTCCAGCTTGGTAGTTTCCACTGCCTGTCTAGGGTGGAGCCCTGGGATTTGATGGCAGACTTGAAAAGGCACCTATAGACGCTTTACGCCCAATCATTCCGGATAACGCTAGCATCCTCTGTCTTACCACGGCTACTGGCACAGAGTTAGCCGATGCTAAATACGGGAGGAGAAATATACACTATTCACGATAATTTTATAACAACTATTTTGAATAGCAATACAATATTTAAGATGTATAGCGAGGCATTTTGTGAGATGGGCCACTCGCTTTCTATCATTAGTGAGTTCATCTATCTTAATCTCATTAAACCATACAACGTTAGTAGTTCCAATTTAGAAGATTATCAAACGAAGAGATATGCCAATGATAATATAATCTACCCAAAAAAACGCAAATCTAAGTTAATGGCTAGTGTACCTAAGAATCTAAGCAAGAATATGAAGGCAACTTGGGAAAAAAAGATCACTGCTATAGCGCATAATTATGACTTATATATTGATATAGTATCCAAAACCAACGTCGTAGATGGTGGGGAGTGGGGGTTTGGCGAAATCATGAGTATAAGTGGCATGCTTTTAGGAAAGGTGTTTTAGGGGGAAACCCCTCATACTATGTACACTATTGAAGATGATGATAATGAATTATTTAACGAGCAACACAACAACGGGGAGCGTTATTGAGGGAACATGTATTGAATTGCTTTTTATCAAAAGATTGAAGGAACCGAACCGAAAGAGCCGTATCTCGGTTTTAATAATTGCTACATATAACTTCACCAAACCTTAACCTTTTTATTGGGGAGGACGAGGCTCCTCAGTCTTGCTACCATGGATCTCTTAAACCAGTTTGATTATTCATCCTTATCTGGTTATGGAAAGTTCACGATTTCCATAACCATTATGCGCGATCTTCGGGAGGAATTCACATTTACGATGGGCCCGGCTATACCCTTAAGTAATCTTAATAATGAACTTATTCCAATGAGTAAGGTCTATGGTCATATAAAAAAAATATAAAGAAATACGCTGAAATATACGATGGGGATGTTGTTGTTTGAATCTCGATCCGAGCATATATGGATTGTAAAAAGATGGATAGGTCGGCCTTATCACGAAGATAAAGAGATTTAGATTTCTTTTCTTCAATCGCAAGAAGAATTACCTATATAGGAGCAAGACACAAGGAAGATAAAAAATGTGTTGCGCAGCAGCCCCCCAAGGCATATCACAGCACTCAAAGAATTTAACACAAAACTTAGAGCATTCATGGTAGGTGATATTGAGACACTATTGATTGATGGGGTTCATAAGCCTTATGCTGCCGGTCTCTTGATGGTTCGTCCTAATGAGAAGATTGAGGATCTTATGGTTGAAAGCTACTTTAGTGAGGATTGCTCTTTAATCTTGGATTCTTTTGAAGAAAGAAGTACTAAGGTTCTTTATGACTTAGTATTAAGGCTGGCCATGATAGCTAGAAAAGAAAAGAAAACTTTAACTATTTAATTTCACAACTTCTGTAGATTCGATGGTATCATTTTGCTAAGGCACCTGGCATGTAATCAGCAAAACTACAAAGTGAAGCCATTGAGGAGGAACAATAATCTTTATGAAGTAACCGTCTATTCAGTTAAGAAGTTGTTATTCCGGTTCCGAGATTCCTTGAATCTTCTCCCTGGAAAACAGAGCTCCCTAGCTGTGAATCTCTGTCCTAAGCTAGGTGAGAAAGGCTGTATAGATCATAAATCAGTGAGTTTGACAAATCTGCTTAGTCAGAAAGACCGTTTGTTAAGCTATATGAAGCAGGATATCATTCTACTTGTTGGTGTAATGTGAAAATGTCAAGGTATATATTGGGAGCATTACAGTATTGACATAGTAAGCAAGTTAACACTTTCATCCCTTTCTCTAAGCATCTATCGTATGAAATATTACGATGAATACAATTTGCCAATCCATATCCCCAACCAAAATGAAGACAACTTTATAAGGCTTGGCTACTACGGTGGTAATACGGACGCATTCAAGCCCATAGGTTCAAACCTATTCTATTACAACGTGAACCCTCTGTATCCCTTCTTAATGAAAGAATATCCAATGCCCGATGGTGTTCCAGTCTGGCATGGTAATCTTAATGGGAAGGACTTAGATAGCATCTTCGGCGTTATCGAAGTTTGAAGGCGCAAGGATCGTTATCGGGTAAAAGGGCAGTCCCTACAAAGCCATTGAATAGCCTGAGCCTAGACTAGCGAAGAAGGATACCAGACCTAGTACTAGAATATGATAAACAAAGCTGGCCTTTTGATTGGGCATCACGTTCCTCAATGGCCAACTAGGAGCACGGAAGTGATTGAAGCATGCCCAGGCTAACATAATGGATCTATGCAGGGGAGACTAGCCGAGAAGGCTATGTTAGAATTTGTAACTGTTTGTGCGTTTGTAATCATGGTGACTGGTTCTTTATGATCACAGTGACCATGTCAGGTTTTGTTAGTGGATGGAGTGCATGGCGTGGAGTTTGTTTCACGCATGCCGATTCTTCAGGATCCTTGATAACTGCAATTCATACTATAAATAGAGAGATCTATCCCAATTGAAGGGATGGTCCTTTTGTCCATTCCATTTCTCTACTTATTTATCATGGTATCAGAGCCACGATCCAATCCACGTTTTTCTTCCGCCATGACCGGCACTGAGAATGTCTCCGCTACCGGCAACTCAGGATCCCTCATCGTAGGTACGACCTTCATCCAAGCTGGCATCATTCCTACGCCAGCCTTCAGCCACATCATCAATGTGAAGTTGTCAAGGGAGAACTATCTGCTGTGGAGTGCACAGCTTCTACCCTATCTCCGGAGTCAAGGGCTTGCAGGCTACATCGAAGGCACCATCGCAAAGCCCGACCAGAGCAGCCAGGAGTACATGCATTGTTTCCAGCAGGACCAGCTGGTGCTCAGCACCATTCTCTCCTCTATTACCGAGGAATTTCTTATGCACGCCGTCGGCTGCAGCACAGCGTGGTTGCTGTGGCTCGCCATCGAGAAGTAGTACGCATAGAGCTCCAAGGCACGGATCATGCAGATCCGGATGTAGTTAGCAACACTATAGAAGAAAGATCTCAGCGTCACCGAGTACTACCGCAAGATCAAGAATCTCGCCGACACCCTTGCAGCCATCGGCAATCCGGTGATAATAAAGAGTTGATCTCATACCTGCTGCGAGGTCTTGGATCTGAGTATGATGCATTGGTGACCAGCATCACCACACGCACCGACAATGTCTCCGTCAGCGACGTCTACCCGCATATGCTCAGCTTTGAGCTGAGACTCGAGCACAACAACTCTAACGATCAAGTTTTCTCTGTTAATCAAGTAAGCAGGAACCAGGGTCGTGGTGGCGGCAGAAATGACCATGGTCGTGGCCGTGGCAACGGAGGCTGTGGCAGATCCCACGGCGGCCGTAACAATTCCAGGACACGTCAAGACGGATCTGGTTGTCACCAACTCTTACGCCACTGATTGAAACTGGTATGCAGACACGGGCCCCACTGATCACATCACTTATGATCTAGGCGCTGACCACCAGGAGGCGCTTCTAGCGGTAATGACAATATACAAGCCGCCAACCAATGGTGCAGGTTTGTCTATTGCCCATGTAGGAAATTTATCTATTTCTGCTACTAGTACATCTCTAGCCCTAAACAATGTCCTACATGTACCTAAAATCAACCGACACCTTTTATCTGTTCACAAGATTACTAGTGATAACAATGCATTCATGGAATTTCATCCTCATTTCTGTCTTGTTAAGGACCAAGCAACGAAGGCCACTCTGCTCAGAGACAGATGTGAGAATGGGCTCTACTTCTTGCCAACTAATCGTCTCAGCCACGCCTTCCTCACTGCCAAGGTCACTCGGGAGTTGTGGCACCGTCGCCTGTGACACCGGTCTCTGTCAATCGTCCATCGAATCTTAGAGAAAAATAATCTTAATGTAGCTCCAAGTAAAGAGCATTCTATTTGTGACACATGTCAACTGGCTAAAGCTCATCATTTGTCCTTTTCACCTTCTTTACACTTAACTTCCAGTCCTTTAGAATTAGTTCATACAGATGTTTGGGGTCCAGTCCGCATCTCTGTCAATGGCTTCAAATACTATGTTAGTTTTATTGATGATTACAGCAGATTTATATGGATTTATTTCCTTAAACAAAAGTCTGATGTTGAGTCTATCTTTCTTCAGTTTCAGCATCATGTTGACCGCTTACTATGTACAAAAATTCAGTCTATGCAATCAGACTAGGGTGGTGAATACCACAGGTTGCACAAATATTTCAAATCAGTTGTAGTCAAATATCTTCTCTCGTGCCCACACACACACCAACAGAATGGCCTAGTAGAAAGAAAGCTCAGACACATTGTAGAGACAGGGATTTCTCTCCTAGCCCATCCACAAACACCGTCCGAATCGGGATGAAGCCTTTCATTACGCTGCTTCTTGATCAATAGAATGCCTCGACCGTGTCATCAACTATGATACTCCTCTCCATCGTCTAGTTGGGAAAAGGACCGATTACACATCCCTAAAGGTTTTTTTGGTTGCGCTTGCGGCCTAATCTTAGGGCTTATAACTCAAGAAAACTTGATTTCAGGTCAAGACAATGTGTCTTTTTAGGTTACAGTCGAAATCATAAGGGGTATAAATGTTTTTATCGGCAAACTGGTAGGATTTACATTTCCCGAGATGTAGTGTTTGATGAGGACAATTTTCCCTTTGCTATCTCACCTATAGAGACTACTCAAGTCCCATTGTCACACTGTCATCCTATTGTCCTGCCATCCTACACACTACTATCACACTACACAGAAGAATACTTGACTGAAACTAACAGCGAAACTCCTCCAACATCTCCTTCACCTAATGTCCAGTACAACTACTAGTAGTCTAGATGTAGGTGGATCTACTACTGACAATAGGCATACTAAAACTGCTGACACTTCACTTGGTGGTAGTAGTTTTACTTCTGCAGGAAATGAAGTTGATCAGGCTGCTGTTGCTACAGAACAAGCTGCTGCTGATACTGAACGACTGGCATTTAGTCAATCATGTCATCCTATGCGTACAAGGCTCAAAGACAACATTGTGAAGCCCAAAAGAGTACAAAGATGGGACTATCAGATATACTACTATAGTGATCACAAATCAATTGGCGTCAACACAGGCAGAACCTTCCTCTTATTTAGAAGCATTGAAGCACAGTGAATGAAAGAAAGCCATGGACATTAAATATACTTCATTGATCAAGAAACAGACCTGGACTGTTATGCCTCCCAGCAAGGGTACCAATATCATTGACTCTTATGCTAGTATCGGTATATTTTATATTAATGCCTATGAATCCAGGAAAGAGTTTTAAGGGAAGTCTCGCTTATACTATACTTATACTTATTAACCAAGGACTACTGATACGAAGGTTTTTAAGGCTTTTGAACTATCTTTTTGATAACTATACATCTATAAACATCTCTAATAGGCTTGCCTTGAAATTGCCTGAAGGATAACTTACTTGCTTATTCGCATTGACAGGAACTACTTGTTTGCCTTCTTGCTTACCTGATCGCCTAATATCCCTATCTTCCTAAGCTTTCCCCAACTTGATGGCTTGAAGGAAGCTAACTTGCAGAGTAAGGGGCTCGTAACCTAGTTTTCAAAGGAACTGCTTGCCTAGACCGCCATGGAAGCACTTATCTATAAGCACTTTTTGTCTATCACTGGCTTTACACGACATCGAAGGCCCTTCCCATGTGAATATTTAGCCCTTCCACCCTTTGTCAATGTGCCATCTATCTATCCCATTGGACTGGACTGCGATTGCGATACCACTTCTATAGAGCAAGGTATTCTTGCACAAAGAGCTTATAAGAAAGGAAAAGGTAGCCCCTCCTTACAGTAAGAGATCGCTAAATCACGAATATTGAATATGGGAAGAAAGTCCAACTTCTACTATATCTCACCCTGATCATAGACAGACTTGTCACTCCTAACTCGACAGGGAAACTGTCAAATCAAGCCTAGAAAACACTCTGTTCTGGTCCTTTCTATTTATCCTGCGGGCTAGCTCTCACTTGTGTATGTGTAAGGAAGGGCTCTTAAACTAATTGTCCGGAAAGGAGAGCGAACGAGCTTGCTGATTGGATTCAAAAGAACCTACTTTTCAAACTCACTTGCCTGGACCGACAGAAGGGGGACTGGGCTTGACCTTTACATAGGAATTTTTTTTACTACTTTTTATTTCATTCAATATTCCTTCTCGCCCTAGCTTGGCTCCTTTGATCCGGAGAAGAGATTCTAAACAAAAAGAAAGGCAGGTAGAGAGAAGGGCTAGTTCGCTAAAAGCTTATCCCCGGGCCCGGAAAGCTAAATAGTTAGGTAAAAAAATGACCCCCTTACAAGGGGATTTTTCTATATTATAAGATTTTATTTTTTCAGTGATGTACTGTAACACCTTGGCATATGTAAACCAGTCCATGCCCTCGATTTTGTGAGTTAATATAAGATGGTTTCCAGTCTAGGAATATGGTTATGCTTGATTCGGACATGAAGGAGATCACACATTCTTATACCTACGCAATTATTTTAATCAAGAAAAAGGAAATAACATTCGTTATCATTCATATCTAACATTCCTAGCTCACGGGTACAGTCGAAGCACGTCAGTATACTCGCCGAGATCCTTTGGACCACGCTCTACCTTGATCGTGATGTTATCCCCTAACTTAAGTTACGTATTGGCTGGACTGGTGCCTGTCTTTCCATCTGATGAGGCTGGGGTACCGTCCTCGTGGGCAAGTTGCATCTAGACCGAAGGTTGATTTGATCGGCTTCATTTAAGACTTTGGGTTCAACTTCTGGCTAGAAAGCATAAACCTAATTCTTCTTATCTTATAAGACGTAGACCATAGCGCTGGTAGCAGTTCCTTTGTCTTTGACTTTGAAGGGCCTTTCGTTTATAGTGTTTATAGAAACCCGTACTGTCAGTATAGGGGAAATGTTCATACAATCAAGCATTCAAGGTTGGAACTCACAATAAACATCAATTAATTGAAAACATAATAAAGAGATTCAATGAAATGAATACATCCTAGGGTTCACAAATATCCAAGTACCCACTAGGGGTTTTGCTCTCCATGGAGCTAAGTACAAACAAAGAAATAGAATGTAAAAGTAATGAATCCACAGAGAAACTGATAAGTGCTTGAGTAGACATATTTTTATATATGTTTTACATGCATTGAGCATCATTTTTACTGTGGTTTATGTCTCATATTGTGTATTTGGTGTTCTTTTATGCATATAGGTTGTGAATGCCTTGAAGAGTAAAAAGGAAGCAAAGATAGGCTATAAAGACATAATGTTGGGAGTTCTTGTTCAATTCAAGGACCAAGACACGAGAGGATTTTATAAACGTGGAGATGTGTGCCAACTTCCAAGAAGAGTTAAGTCAATTCACTAGTTGGAAGGACACAAAGGCAGCCACATCTTCATGTTTCTTCTCTTTGTGAAGATTGCAAGACCTCTCAAAGATACATCGATGAAGAAAAGTTTTATAGCCTACCACATGGACGTGTGCCCGGACATGTGGCCTTAAGAGAAGAGTGTTCGGATCACGTTTCGTGGAAAAAGTACTGTAGCAATTGTACTGGAGCATTACTGTAGCGAAATTACTGTTCACGCGGCCGCGTGGAAATTCCGCGCGCCCGCGTGGAAATTCTTGCAGCCCACGCGGGCGCGTGGAAAATCCACACGGGCGCGTGAGGGCACGTGACAGACGCGATCTAAGGCCTATAAATAGCCGTTTTGCCCTATTCTTTCTCATCTTTTGTGCGGCTCTTGAGGGGTGAGACGGCTAGGGTTTGAAGAGGAGGTCTTTGCGGCTTTGGAGGCACTTCGTCACCAACTTTGATCGATTCCTCCTCCGTCATAGCATCAAGGAAGCCACCGGTGAACCTAGCTTCGGAGTGGATCCTTCAAGACGTCGAAGCTCTCCATCAAGGCCATCAGTTCATACATAAGGGGGTTTATTTCTATGGTTTTAATGTACTTTCATTCATTGATGGTGTGTTTTGTATGTTGCTCCATGGAGGGCTAAAACCCTAGAGGGTATTTGGGCTTGTGAACCCTAGGATTCTCATCTTTTGTGGATTTGCTTTGTGTTTCTATTTAATCCGAGTTTGATTAAGTTTCATTCTTGATTGTTTAATGCTTGCTTGCCTTATTGATCTTATGGTTATTTGGTTTGCATGATTTGTTGCCTTGGTGGGAGAGAGATCTCCATTAGGGTTAGAACCTCAAGATTGAAGAGGGTTGAGAGGGTGAATCATGAGATAGTGAAGTATCCCCTTTTCCCCTCCGATTGGTGTATTCTATCTCCATTCCCTAAGCTCTATGCAACCATATTTGGTGGGAGGCGTGAGATTGCTCGATTTCTCCGCCGGGACCTTGTAGGGGTTAGGATCCTTCGCCGGGAATTAGGGTTGGATCAATCTTTAGGAATTGGATACACAATTTGGAATCCCTAGAGTGCTTTTTGCGGTCATATGTGGTGTGAGGTGTTGAGATTGAGCGATTTCTCCACGGGACCTCGTGGGGGACTAGTATCGGTGATCTAGAGATAGACCCGATTATGTTTGGATTTCCACGACTTAACTTACTCATCATAGAAACACTTTGCTTATCCGGTACCTAATACCTGAATCCTAGGGGAGCAATGCCCGAATACCCCACTTTCTTACGATTGAGATTCTTCCTCCATTTTACCCTTGCATATTTGTCTCCGGTGTTCATCTCTTCGCACATTAGATCACCACACTATCCCATTATCATTAGGCTAGATAGCGAGAAAAAGTTAGTACTAGTAGCCCCTGTTCCTCGTGGATTCGACTACCCGACTCACTCGGGTATTTATTACTCGACACCCTGCAGCACTTGCGGTACACACACGCATATTCGGACGTGTCAGAAACCCCCTTGATGGTCGTGTCGATGGTCTTGTGCAAAGTCCTCTACTCGTCGTCCAAGGATTTCCTCGTCCAGTATAGGGTTGGAATCGGGCTTAATCGTCTTTAAATAGGGCTGGAATCGAGCGATCACATGGGCCTGTGGATTTTTCACACGCCCATGTTGAATTTCCACACGGCCGTGGATCACTTGCTTCTTTAATGATGTACAAGTTGGTGGAGATCTTGTTATATGTGCATAAGTCAGAATGCTTGAGTGTGACTGCCCATGTGCTCCTCCAAATGGTTGTGCTAACTCAAATACGAGGAGGTTGGCACACACTCTAGCATCTCGCACCCGACCTATGTCTTCGCGTTTGAACCTTAGTAAGATTTCCTCCAAAATCGGTGCATTATGATCCACATTGGCTTCTTTCCTTCATACTCAGCCTCACAATCCTACCTGCACAAAAATAACATAAAAACACACATATTAGTTTAAAAACCCGAGAAGAGTAATGCTCAACATGAGGAAAGAATGCTTCGCATTAATATCACACAAGCACTTATCAAACTCCCCCACACTTAAGCTTTTGCTTGTCCTCAAGCAAAAATTAAACATTCTGTGCATAGATGAAGGAAATATTGGAAGTGCTTGGCCTTAGGTTCACCAAAGTGTACAGAGAGAGCATTCTACAAGTAAGGGAAATTTCAACTTTAAATACAAAAAATCAAAGCTCTAGCTAAAAACTTGAATAAAAAAGGACAACAAACCCGAAATTGTGTACGTGTGTGAACTCACTCAAATCAACCCAAGGTATACTCCTCAAAGTTCTAAGTACAAGGGACTTATTTATCTACAAAAGTGACAATAATTTCAAAGATGGTACTAGCTTCACACATCCTCTAAGGTAGCCCTTTCCAAAAGCGGCCGCTAAGGTGGCTTTTCACACTTTCGAGGTGGTAGCTCTTTCTACCGGGAGTGGTAGCATTCATCGATCCTATGAGATAGCTCTTTCTCTCATTAGGGCATAGCTAGTATCCGACTTATGAGAGTAGCTTCGTACTTCACAGGTGGTAGCTCTTTCCACCCAACAAGCATAACTAAACAATAAAACTAGTTTGTTCTTTCTTTTCATTTTCCATTTTATTTTCTTTTGGAATTTAACACAAGAAACAACTATAACTAGTCTCTTTAACATTGAACATGAGTTTCCAATAGAGTTTAAAGAGTGAGTAGTGCACTGAGTGTAAATCAGGTAAAAATTCCTAGAAATTCAAGCAAGAACTAGAGCATGAAAACATTCAATGTTAAAAATTTCTCCTAAACTCAAGAATACAATCATTGTAACTAAGGTGAACCGCCATTGGCTATGTGAGCATGTATATCAATCAAAAACAATAAAAAGGATGTGTGTGCACTATGAAACTCCCCCCCCAACACTTAAGTTGTACATTGTCCTCAATGTACATATTCAAGCTCACTCAAAATATATATATATATATATATATTAATGAAGAATATATGTGGGAGAAACAATCAAAATAATACTCCCCTGACTCCTAGTGTTATGATTGATGGAGCTAAGTCCTTGGGAGTAATGTTCCGACGGGTTGTGAAGCTTACACGGGCAAGTGGCGAAGAACCTTGGCCGTGCCCATGACAAAGTCTCAATTCCCAAGATGACAAGACCATCTGCACGCGTACACGAGGGGATTCAGTGAAGCTCAATAAAGTCAAAATCAACCCGAGTATATAAAAGATAAAGTAAGGAATTCAACTCGACATGCAAAATGAAAATAAACTCAGAAGGAGAATCCTTTTTGAGTGAACAAGTCTAAAAATTAAGTGCATAAAGGTAAAATAAAGTAAAGTCAAGTGTCGGTATCGCCCTCGGGCTCTGGTGCTGCTGGTGAAGACGCATATGGTGGGTCCACCGGTATTGGGGTAGGGAATGGAGGTGTAGGATATGCCGAGGGGGGCTGAGAGGTCCTTGATCGCAAGACAAATGAGGAGGCGATGTCTCGCTCTAAGATCTGCTGTAATACATCGAAACGTGCCATGAACTCTGTGTACTAAATAGCCTATGCTGCCCTGATCTCTGAAATCTCTGCTCGGACCTCAACGACCTCTATCCGTATCACCCCCAAAGCGCTCTCGAGCCTCTCAAAGCGATCATGAGCTCGAGATGGTGAAAACATACGCACAAGGGGTGCTTCATCTGCCACTAGAGGTGCCTCGGTCTCCATCGGTGCCAGCTGAGGCTCAGGGACGGGCCGAGGTGCCCCGGCTTCAACACCCTCATCCTCGGCAATCTCTGGAGCTCGTAGCACTAAAGCAAAAACCTCTGTCCAAACCCTGCGGACTATGCCCATCAACCTCGTAGTCTCTAGGCTCAGGGGAGCAGGTATACTCGTTTTCTCGGCCCCGTGAATTGCGTCCAAGAGACCCATGCCCAATACTAATCTCGTGATGTAAGGGCCCGAGAAAATCGCTCCCAGTCTAGCATAATTCCCCTGATGTCTGATGTACTCTGCCATGATGTGTCCTAAGTGAATCGGTACGCGCTGCACCATGGAGTACAAGTACAGAAGTTCCTGTAGGCTCAGAACACCAGTGCTATCACCACGGCCATTCACCGACCTACTCATGATGGTATGTAAATATCTGTATGCAGGTCGAAAAAGGCACGTGGCCTTGGATACCCCCGGCTCGTACTGACCCTGACCACATAGCACTCTGTAAGCTTTCTGCGGTGTCAAGGCTCCAGGATAATCAGTCGGTAACTGAGCGTACTCCTTTGTATCTATAAATGCCTCCTCATACAAGCCAAACAAAACAGAAAACTGAGTGATGCTCAAACTATGGTGGTGTCCAAATACTCTGAACTGAATAGTATCAACACTATGGAAGCTCACGTAGGATCTATCAAACTCAAATGATGATAATACCTCCAGTGCGAGTTCTCGGATGGCTGGCTCTTTAATTGTCAATAACCGCCTCCAACCACCTACTGATACGAGATCCTCGACCTCGTCTGCAAACTAATCTCCCTGCTGTAGATCTCTAAGTATGCTCGTATCTAGGAATTGAGTTTGTCCAAACCAAACTCTCGACAACCTCTCAAAACGAACCTGGTGCTCAGTAATAGTAAAACTCATGCCTTCAGGATCAAAAGATGACTCACGCGGCCGCTTATCCGTTTGATTCTTTGACCGAGGTGCCATAGTCTGCAAAATTTAAAATACAATCGATCAAACAGGTTGATTAGCCAATGCTGCAGAAATCCACATGGTCGTGTGAAATTTCCACACGCCCGTGTGGATCCACGGGGCGTGAAACCCGCACGGCCTCACCTTAAAAATCCAACAACGCACCGTGAAATCACTTCTACTTTGTTCTAAAACACAAATAATCTTTTGAATTGAAGAGACGAAGCATTTTTCACTAAATTAATCGATGGAAACCATGAATTGGCAAAGAAAATGATAAATAGGGCTTACCGATGAGATGGGATGAGAAAATGAAGAACCGGCCGGAAAACCCCGCAAAAAATCCTACCAAATCTGTGCTATAAAGTCAAAGAATGATGTGAGAATGTTTTCAGATGAATAAAGGACGTGAAGAGGGAGAGAAACTAGTCTTCTTTAAAAAGAATTGGTGCCCCTTGGCATTCTGTGCATCCACACTGGTGTGTGGAAATTGCCCACTCCCGTGCGCCTCATTACAAGAGAGCCACAGGGATGTACACACGTCCCTGTGCGCTCTCAGGAAAAAACTCTCACTGACTCTGAACACTCACGCACGGGCGTGCAGAAAATACTCACGCCCGTGCGCCCGACCCATAGGGGCAGCCGCACGCCCCTGTGGCTTCCCTGGACATCCGAGAAAAATGCCAAGTGTTCTACACGCCCGTGCTAAAATTCCGCACGGGCGTGGACATTCACATGCCCAACTCACAGGGGCAGCCACACGCCCCTGTGTTTTGTCGGGATGGAGAGAACTCCTCTTCAGAATTTCGGACGGGCGTATAGAAATTACCCATGCCCGTGTGTGGTTCACAAGGTCACCCACGGGAGCGAGTCCACGCCCCTGTGTGCTCTCGGGATAATTCGCCCAACTCTGCAGGAATTTACACGCCCATGCGTAAATTACCCACGGGCTTGTGAAAGTTGTGTGGTCGCTCATGTGGATAGCCGCACGCCTGCACCTTCTCCGGATGAGCTCATAATACAAATCCACATGCGCGCGGAAATTCCACACACCCGCAAGGCCTTCACCGGATGCCTTGGAAAAAAACCTCGCAGTGCTCGCAAAAAAAGTTTCGAACATGTTTACACACTCGTAGCCTGCCCTCAAAGATACTGAGTTTTACCGAAAGAAAAACATGGAATAAAACTCAAACGACATAACTTCGCCAATTCCACATGAAAACAAACGATTAATATTTAAAGTTCACAAGGAAATCTCAGCACAAGCATCTAAAAATCAAGACACCAACACTTAACAATTTATTCATGGAAACAAACTAAACTAGAAGATAAGAAAATAGTAAACACTTGGGTTGCCTCCCAAGAAGCACTTGTTTAATGTCACAAAGCTTGACATACCTTGTCTTACCTCACGGGGGTTCATGAATGAAAGTTGCCCTCTTACCCATGGCTTGAAAGTATGATATGCAAAGTCTCTTGAGGGTAGAAGGTGAATTATCAGGCTTCGGACCACCTAACAATGATTCATCCAACTTCTTCAGTTCATGTACGTCTCCAACAGACTTGGAGTGTTTCCAGTGGTGTCTCCTAGGCCTCTTCATTTTTCGGAGCACCTTCTTCAAGATCCCCGGGGTAGATGGTACTTCTTCCGTCGCACCAAGTATCATTACTTCTTTATAATCCTCCTCTTGGTTAAACAAACCTTCATACGGATCCGGATTGAACATTTCCTGTATGTATTCATTAATAATCTCATCAGTAGTGTCTAGAAAGTACAAAGTATCATCAAAATCAAGAGAATGCCGCATGGCTTCAGTAAGGCGGTATGTGAGCTTGTCATCTCCAACTCTCAATGTGAGCTCTCCGCCGTCCATGTCAATCAATGACTTGGAAGTCCGCAAGAACAGTCTCCCAAGTATCAAAGGAACATCCGCATCCTCATCGACGTCTAGCACTACAAAGTCAACCGGAAAAATGTACTTGTCCATCTTGAGAAGCACGTCTTCAATGATGCCTCTCGGATGTCGCACTATTCGGTCCCCTAGTTGCAAAGTCATCCGAGTAGGCCTAGGCTCGCCCAAGCCTAGCTTTTGAAAGAAAGTGTATCGCATGACGTTGATACTAGCCCCTGAGTCCGCCAATGCCATTTCCACACCTAGATTGCTAATATTACACGGAATGATGAAGCTTTCCGGGTCTTTCATCTTGTTCGGCATGTTCTTTTGCAATACTACCGAGCATGAAGCATCGAAAATCACTGAAGCACTTTCCTCCAATTTCCTCTCGTTAGTTAACAAATCTTTCAAGAACTTTGCATACTTAGGCATTTGGGCCAATGCCTCAACAAAAGGAATATTCATGTGGAGTTGCTTGAACAAACTCAGGAACTTCTTGTACTGTTCATCCCCTTGGTCATTTTCAATCTAGAGGGATAAGGGATTCTTGGCTTGAAAGGTGGGGGTGCCACCTCTTTCTCTTTGTTTGTTCCCTCTTCCACCTCTATAACCTCAGGTGCGTGTTCTTTTGGCTTCTCACTCGGAAGCCTACCTTCAACCTCAAGACCACTTCTCAAAGTGATCGTCTTCACATGCTCTCTAGGGTTGGTCTTTGTATTGCTCGGCAAGCTTCCATGTGGCCTTTCAGAAAGAGACTTCGCAATTTGCCCCACATGATTTTCAAGGTTATGGAAAGAGGCGGTGTGGTTACGAAGTGTAGCCTCGACTGATTCAAACCTTGTATTTTGACAAGATTCACTTGTGTATATCCCACAAGTGCACGGGTTTGTCGAAGTAATAATCCCGGGTGACCTGGTATCGAATCCACAGGGAGTAGGGAGTAAAGAAACTTAATTCGATTCTTAGCTATGTGGAATATCAACAATGATAAGTGTGACAATGATTCAATTCTCAACAATTAAAAGCAACAAGTAAGAGAACAAAAGTAAGGAGGAGGTAAGGCAATCGATAAAGATGGGGTACTCGGATGATGCTTCACCTAGGATAATCGGTTCAAGTGCAAGAACTCTCTATTATGCTTCCTAATCAATGCAATGGTGAGTCATGGAAATCCTTACATACATAGTCCCAAATCTAAGGTCAACTATGCCTAACCCTATTCATTTCCCGGAGGAGAGATTAAATAATCTTTCAACCTCACACTCGAATAAAGTTGTAATGAGCTCTAGGGATTGCAGGTGATAAATCTCTTCCTAATTATAGACCTAACCCTTTGTTCCAGGCGGAAGGTCCCTAACCATAATTAAGCCCTAGATACTAAGATCCCATCAACGCTTCACTGTGTTGCATGCGCAACTAAGCCCAGCGGAGATTCATCCCTTAGACCATTCACTCTATTATGGCCGCAAAGAACTCGAGGAATGGAGGTAGAATCTATCACGCCTGGAGGGGAAAGGGGCGCCCCATACCTCTCGACTCACCCTCTCAACCCCTCCAACCTAGCTTTTGTCTAACGCTCGTGGTGTGTCACTCACTCACAAGGTTACCAACAAGAACTCTCAACCCCTAGTGTCACCGTAGGGGGAAATGTTCATACAATCAAGCATTCAAGGTTGGAACTAACAATAGACATCAATTTATTGAAAGAATAATAAAGAAGTTCAAACAAACGAATACATCCTAGGGTTCACAATCACCCAAGTACCCACTAGGGTTTTAGCTCTCCATGGAGCTAAGTACAATCAAAGAAATTGAATGTAAAAGCAATGAATCCATAAAGTAACCCCCTCGATGGTTGTGTCGATGGTCTTGTGGAGAGTCCTCTACTCGTCAAAAGGGATCCTTTGTCCGGCCTAGGATACACCTCGCCGGATCGATGCCGACGAAAGATCTCCTAATAACCTTCTTCCAATTGACGTGCGATGTCGGAGCCATAGAACCTCTTCAAAAACCTAGCCAATACCCCTCAAAACCCTAGCCGAAGCCCTCTCTCAAGTTGGGGAAAAGATGGAGAAAAGAATCCTAAAATCGGGGTTGAATCAGCTTTAAATAGGGCTGGAATCGGGCGACTACACGGGCGTGGTTGCTCCACGCGCCCGTACGGAATTTCCACACTAGCATGGATAATTTCCACATGCCCGTGTGGATTCTTTGTTTCCGCGATTTTCGGCCGGCTGTGAACAGTAACCTGCTACAGTACTCTACCAGAAATACTCCCGAATCCACTTTTCATCAAGGTAACATAAACGGGCACACGTTTATGCGGTGGATCGCTTTGCTTCTTCAATGACGGATAAGATGATGGAGATCTTGTTCTATGTGCATAAGTCGGAATGCTTGAGTGTGACTACCCTTGTGGCCCTCCAAATGGTTTTGTAAACTCAAATACGGGGAGATTGGCACACACTCTAGCATCTCGCACCCGACTTATATCTTTGCGTTTGAACTTTAGCAAGATTTCATCCAAAATCGATGCATTGTGATCCACATTGGCTTCTTTCCTTCATAATTGGTTTCACAACCCTACATGCACGAAAGTAACATAAAAACACACATATTACTGTAAAAACCCGACGAAAGTAATGCTCAACATAAGGAAATAATGCTTCACATTCATATCGCACAAGCACTTATCATATTTGTAGATTGCACAAATCTAGTCAAGTGCTCCTCTAAGTCATTCATTCGGGTTTCCAAACCTGAGACTCTGTTTTACACCTGAGGTGCTTGTTGTTGTTGTTGGAAACCTGGTGGCCCATGGCCTTTTGTGGACCCTGATTACTCCATGAGAAATTGGGATGATTCTTCCAACCCGAATTGTAGGTATTGCTATATGGGTTTCCTAGAGGTCTCATGCCATTACCTACAAAATCAACATTCTCCACCGAAGAAACATCACCGATAGAGATCGGGCAATCGGAGGGAGCATGTCCTCCACCACACCCGGTGCAATTAGTCACGGCCGCCACTCTATTTGAAGATAGAAGATCTAACTTCTTACTCAAATTTTCCACTTGAGCCGCCAATGAAGTTACCGCATCTATTTCAGTGAGACAGGCCACCTTTTTCTTCTCCCTAGGATTCCATTGGTAGCTGTTTAGCCCCATTTCTTCAATTAACTGACGGGCCACATCTGGGGTCTTCTACCTAAGGTACCTCCTACTGGCGCATCCAAGAGTTGCCATGTACTCTGATTCAAACTGTTGTGAAAGGTTTGAACAATAATCCACTCCGGAAATCCGTGTTGCGGGCACTTTCTCAGGAGTTCCTCGAATATGCGTGTAAACCGCAAGTGCACGGGTGTCGAAGTAATAATTACCCCGGTGAGTGGGTAGTCGAATCCACATGGAACAGGGGTACTAGTACTAACTTCTTCTCTGCTTTCTAACCTAATGATAAATGGAAAGGTGTGGTGATCTAATGTGCGAAGAAATGAATACCGGAGACAAATATGCAAGGGTAAAAATGGATGGAGATCTCAATCATAGAAAAGTGGGGTATTCGGGCAATGCTCCCCTAGGATCTGCGTATTAGGTACTCGAATAAGCAAAAGTGTTTCTATGATGAGTAAGTTAAGTCGTGGAAACTAAATATAATCGGATCCCGCCTCCCGATCACCAAGCATTAGGCTTGATCCTATTTAATTTTTTTTTAAAGGAAGAATCAAGGAGCACCTTTAGAACCGTTATATACCCGGCAAGTCCCAGGAAAGCCTCAGTTGGGTAGGTAAAAACTTCAAGTATGGGACAAGCGAAGCGATCGGCCTTTGGACAGGTTGGTGAGTCTGTCCATTTTTTGGAGTGAGGAAAGTCAGTTGATTCCCTTCCTTAGGTTCTTTATTCGATTCGCAAGAGTCAATGCTAATAACGTAAGGCAAGACTGGATTAAATACCAGAATGCCAGACAAGCTCGTCAATCCCGATGCTAGCGAAGCGTCACTTACTTTACTAAGCTGCGAAGCTGCTTTGCTTCACAACCTAAGTCAGCTTAGCTCTAAGCGAAGCAGCAACCTAAGGTTACGTACTTAAGGGCTTTCTAAAGATACTGAAGTCCCACTCGCATACAAATTTGACGTATACGCAATTCATATCGGGAGTGATGGAATGCCGAATCCCCTTACTTTGAAAGCAAGGATAAGGAAATTGGACAAGAGCGAGAGCTAGACTGACTGTTGGCCCAATGCTGGTGGACGACGAAGACGACGAGTGTCAGATTCCAGAGTTCGACAAATTCGATGGGACTGGGGATCCAGAGCAGCACCTAAACTGTTTCACAGGTGTGACAGCTCATAATGAAATATTGTTGTTTCATTCAACAGTTCCCTCTATCTCTAACCGGGCCTGCCTTAAGTTGGTACAGCGGTCTTCCCATCGCGGACACACAAGATTGGATTAGATGCATCTTCATCAAAAATTTGGAGACTCCCGATGAGCCGGACATAGTCATGTGCGCAATGGTTGGAACTACAGAGTTGCTCGATGAAGACCCGCCCCAGATTGGTACACCAACCTCCTTATCCACGGAACTATGAACGATGCCTTTTCCAGATAGATATGAGAAAACCGAATTTCAATTAGATGACGGTACCGGTGATGCCAAAGGACACTTGCGGCGCTTTGTTTGCCAATGTGGGATAACATAGTTAAGGAATCCATGGTTACTGGTCAAATTTCCCATGACACTAGAAGGCAAAGCGGCTGAGTGGTACCAACAAATTCCCCTCAAATCCGTGTGGACTTTGAAGCAAATGGCCGAAATGTTCATAGCTCGGTTCGCTGATACATGTCTGGAGTCTACAGCCCAGCAATCACCAGACATAAGCAGAAAAGAAGTCGGTACTCCCCCCTTGAAATATAACCAAAGATCGAAGAAGTTGACAGTACGGGTTTCTATAAACACTATAAACAAAAGGCCCTTCAAAGTCAAAGACAAAGGAACTGCTACCTGCGCCATGGTCTACTTCTTATAAGATAAGAAGAATTAGGTTTATGCTTTCCAGCCAGAAGCTGAACCCGAAGTCTTAAATGAAGCCGATCAAATCAACCTTCGGTCGGGACGCAACTTGCCCGCGAGGACGGTACCCCAGCCTCATCAGACGGAAAGACAGGCACCAGTCCAGCCAATACGCAACTTAAGTCAGGGGATAACATCACAGTCAAGGTAGACGTGGTCCAAAGGATCCCGGCGCGTATACGACGCGCTTCGACTGTACCCAGAAGCCAGGAAGGTTAGATATGAACGATAACGAATGTTATTTCCTTTTTCTTGATTAAAAAAATTGCGTAGGTATAAGAATGTGTGATCTCCTTCAAGTCCGGATCAAGCATGACCGTATTCCTGGACTGGAAACCATCTTATATTAACTCACAAAAATCGAGGGCATGGACTGGTTTACATATGCCAAGGTGTTACAGTACATCACTGATTCTTAGTGTGAAGTGTGTACCGGTTTGATCAACCGTCAACTTCGATCAACTGAAAGTCGCAAAAAAAATTCGGGAATTAACGGAGGTGCTGGATGGGGTTGCCGAAGTCACAAGCGAGGGGCCACAAGGAGCCGTTGGCAGGGGAGATGGAAGGATGCCGTCGATGGACTTAATGAAAAAAAGGTTATCAAGCGCCCACCGGACCAGAAAGGAGTTCCTAAATGAAGTATCTCCAGGGGGGTAGATGTGCGATTCAAATACTACTACTACTATACTATTGGGGTGAGTGAGAGGGCCTGCTCAGGAAGGGATACCAGGCTGCGACCAACCATCACTTAGGGACTTTGACCATTGAAATGAGTCTGCTAGGAAGAGATGCACTGGCCGAGCACTCGAACTTCGGTGAACACCAGAGGATTTGTTCCATCAGTTGTTTATTTATCTCTTTCTTTTTTCGGGAAGAGAGGATGATGGATCACTTTCTTTAAGGAATGAATGCAGAGAAGAAGGGCTACAGCCGAAAGTTAGACGAAGAAAAACGTATCACTTTCATTTATAAAATAATACATGCAGACGCAGGCTGGGCTGAGGCCTTTTTGTGGTAGGGTATATACGCGAAAATGAATCATGTTGTTGAGGCGATGGGCAGAATTCCAGACAGCCAACAATATATAAAACCTTTGATCTTGAGGCAATTGTTTGTTTTAATCCAAATAGCAAAATACACATCCTTGAATGATCTGAAGGAAGACCCCGGGCAGCGGAGAGACTCCCACTCAAAAAGTCCGGGCAAAGCCGCCAGGCCAGGCCCCCCGCGAAATGCTATGGGCCGCACTTGTGGGCTTATAAGGTCACTCCCTCCAGCTTGTTGATCCGATCCCTTACCTGACAAGCAAAGCGCACTGTTAGTAGCATAGATAGAGGAGGATTCCCATAGTAGTAGATATGAGATTTTCACACGGGACACAGAGGACTGCTATTTACTGGGCACGGTTAGATAGAATGAATAAAGATCCGCATTTGCCCAATCGAATTCTGATCTTAAGTTGAAGTGGAAAAAAAAAATGATGATGCATGGTTGACCGACCCTGAATGGAATGCAGCACTTCTGAGTTTAGTGGCGATGATGATGTAGCAGAGATCCCTGTGTTTGGAGAACACCACAATGCAACAGCTTCATATTCAATGAAAACATCTTTGCAGTATAACGTAGTAGCATACTCTACTTTTTGTAAAGTAAATGGATCCAACTTTTTGTAAATCAGAACAAAGAGACTGACTTTTTTTTATAGTAGACAGTTGATGATGCCATAGAAAGTTGGTAGCCAGCAAGGGAACTTTAGCCTTAGGAGGACAATACCAACAATTTATCTGAGCTGCTGCTGGGTAAATAATCTTGTCTGTGTTGCATACAACCTAGTGCTCTGCTCCTCCATTATAAGATAACGTTAAAGATTAGTAAGGGCCACTTTCTTCTGTCTATATTTTAGTTAGTATAAAAGGGAAGAAAGTTTGACCATATTAATTAAAAGCTGTGAGGAAGGTTAAGGCAAAATTGAGGATAGAGGATATTAGAAGAAGACTAGAAAGATTAGACTGTGAACCTATCTATGTATATAAATAAAGTACATCTAGTCTAGCATATTGGGAAGATAACTCGGAGTGAAACGAAATGGTTAGAACAAAAGGAAACTCCAGGCAGAAAGGGAAGAGTAGCTACTCCGTGCAAGATCCTTCTAAATCGAGACCATGGTTTTCTTTCATTTAGAAGAAGAATCCTTAGGTCAAATGAGAAAATGTATAAAGCCCATTGACTACTAATTTTAGGCTATGGAAAGCAATAAGAACAAGGAGCTTATCTTATGATTTTAAATTCTTTCAAATAACCAATCTTGCCTGCAGCTACGGTAAAGACGTTTCTTGCTTCTGAGTAGATCATAGATTCCATTGTGAACTCTAACTATGCTCTCAGAGTGGTAACTGATAGATAGAATTTCTTTTGTAGCCTGAGCACTGGACGAAGTAGGATCAAACCTCAAAGAAGAAGCCTGAGCACTTGATGAAGTCTTTTCCGTTGTATGATGAAGAAGAAGAAAGGATGGGCTGGATCGACAACGGTACGACAAGCAAGCATGCAATACTCTTCTCCTGACCTGATGAAAGAGCCATCGGTGACAACAACTCTGATAGAAGATTTTCAAAGCCCCCAAGAAGAAAAAGGAATCAATCTTTTTCTTTTTTTTTATCCTTCCTTTGTGAATACTTCCACTCATTTTTTCATAAAAAAAGATCTAGATTTTCATGCACTGCATTCCCCGTGTCTAACAGGGGATTTCAGATCGGATAAACTAAGTGCGAAAAGAAAAAGAGAGAAGAGGGATAGATAAAAAAACAAAGAAAAAGTCTTCCCCGGCATCCCCTTTCTATTGGAAAAGGCGTCTCCGAAAGTGTTCAACTCACTTCCATCAAGCCTCTTTTTCTTTTCTTTTTTTGAAGGGTATAGAACTGAGGGAGCTCTTCAAAGAGACTCTGCTCGCGCTCGCAGGAAGAACATTTCATAAAAGATCTTACAAGACTGACGATACATTCCACAGTTCAGTTAACTTTTTTTACATATTGTTTCATTGAAATATTGGAATATATATGTTATACACAATCTTCATAATAAGCGAAAGAAGGGCTTAAGTAAAGTAGCGCGTGAAGCGGAGGTAAGATAGAGGTTTCGACAGTATGATAGTGAATGGGACCTTTAACGTAACCCTGATTATGCTTGACTCTTTCTTCCATTATGAAATTAGTTGGCTTTCATCTGTATGTGGTAACAATCCTTTCATAAAAAAGGAAGAAGGAGGCTATTGGTGCAACCCTATCACTAAGAAGAAAGGGAGTCAAAGCCACGCATTTGACTATCGAGTCCGGACTTGGAGTGTCTGCTGTCCCTCCACCATGGCGAAAATCTAAAAGGAAATTCAATGGCTACTAGAAACGAATGGGCTGGCTGCAAGGACCCATAGCACGTTTCTAAAGAACAGTCTCAGTGAGACTTGACGAAAAAGATGAAAAAAGCCTCTGGTTTGATCATTTTGAATCAAGATTCTTTTCACTAAATGAAATAGATAAAAAATATTCTTATCTTCCTCAATATTAGGGAAGGTTGGAGTCTGTGAATTAACCTAGAAAGACGTGATGTTTTGATTCCTCTTTGACGTGGAAGTGTGAATTCTTCCGAGTGGAAATTTTCCATAGCTTGCTCATCGAAGAATCCAAGAAAAGCGGGCTCCAGTTACTTTTCCCAATATCAATACGGCTCAAGAGCTCCTCGAATAAGAAAAAAAAGCAGGGCTTATCCATTTTTAGTTTTTCCGCACCATCTTCTCCAGATCCGACCCGCTTCCCCCTTCGGACTCTTTGGCTTTTGTTTTGAGTGAACCAATTTCCTTACCTTAATAAAGGGGAAGTAGTATCTTTTTAAGCAGATTCCGGATTTTTTTCGTTTGATCCGCTCGTGGAATTGATTTTTTTCTTTTTTTGTTGGAAAAGAAAAAGAAACCATCATCAGAGAATAGAAAACGAGATGGAATAGGACCGGTTTGAAAAGGTGTAAAGTCAAGTTTTTTCCTCTGTGTTTGAGAAAAAAGCGTTTACCATTGGCGGGCGGCCCTATACTAATCAATCTCCATAACCATACTCTGGTTAATCATTTCATTGCCTCAGTCCGATTGGATTGCATCCACTTTAGATTAGTAGTCAGTAGCTTTCCTTCTTTTTTTCCCCTCTCATTCAAAAATAGCAAGAAAAAGAAAGTCAGGTTTCATTCTTTATGACTTATTAATAAACTAGGGCTAGCGTTTAGTTTAGGATATACCATACCTGAAAATCCTACGACGAAACTAAACGAGACTTCTTGCGGGACTAGCTTTTCTTCTTCACCCTTTGATAGTCTAATTTGAAACAGATCCCGCTGCGTTGGTTTGGTACCCTAGGAACAGCAGTAGTAGTTAGATTGATACTGAGTCCTAGTTTCTTTTGAGAACATTGCCCCTGCCTTAAATTAAAAAAAGAAAAAGCCGACTTAAGCATTTGTAAATCCCTTTCATTCCAAAGATGCTTGAGTCGTTGGAAAAAGATTGGGATAGGATCCATTTCGGGAACGGAACGTGGAATGTAAGAAAAAAATGAAACTATTCTAACTCCAGTACGTACGGCGCTTTCTTTCCATTCAAGATCTCATTCCCTGGTTGCATCTGTTCTATTCAGCCAATCCCTTGCTGCTTGCTTCATCCCGCCCTGCCTGGTCATGTACCCTATCTGGAATCTATAATAGAAATCTGTGTCGGCATCTGTCCCACTGGCTGTTGAAGGTGCTGGCTGATGAAAGACATCCCCAGACCCTTTCGTGCCTATTTTTACTTGTTAAAAAAAAAACTCAGATTGGAAATATCTTTGAGCACTGCACTTTTCACATGATGCAAATGCAATCTTAGGCCTTACTAGACCTGCTCTCTCGCCCAAGCCTCACATAGCCTTCCTTCTCATTCATCTTCCAAGCACTCAGTCTTCCCTGCCTGCTCAGATGTGTCAATCCGCCTATCTTTACCCTTGGACTCGTATAGAGTATCGAGAGCTCTAGTCATTCGTTTATTGGTAGGATAGGAAAGACTGTATATATAGAGGGTTCATTGCTATTTGATTCGCTCTACCACTACGCGAGCACTGAATACACCATCTTATCCCAGAGTGAGAAATCAAAAGAAGGAAGACTGCGGTACCAGTCCACGACTACCATTTATGTCACTTACCTTCTCTGACCCCTGTCTACTCTGTAAACTTTTCGGACTTCAACAGCAATGAGAAAAAGGTGGATTATTTGGCAATCACTTTGGTGAAACTTGGAAAGGAAAGCCAGTTTTTTTCTTCACTCTGGGTTTACTCAAACAAAAATTGGACCATATATAAAAGAAAGTCAAGTCTGGATGGAATTGAGAATGATAAAAAAGGGTTTTCAATTGGCTTATTCTACCTTAGAAAAAAAAATGATTTTTCAGAGAAAAAAAACATTCTTTTCTATATGCTATTATCAGTAATTCGAAAAAGGAATCTAAAAAGGCTGAAGGTCTGGATGGATAGCTGATAAGTGCTTGTGCGATATGAATGTGAAGCGTTCATTCTTTATGTTGAGCATTACTTTTCTCGGGTTTTTACACTAATATGTGTGTTTTTATATTACTTTTATGCAGGTAGGGTTGTGAGGCCGTTTATGAAGGAAAGAAGCCAATGTGGATTACAATGCACCGATTTTGGAGGAAATCTTGCTAAGGTTCAAACGCGAAGACATAGGTCGATGTGAAATGCTAGAGTGTGTGCCGACCTCCTCGTATTCGAGTTTGGCACATCCATTTGGAGAGGCACAAAGGCAGTCACACTCGAACATTCTGACTTATGTACATAGAACAAGAGCTCCACCAACTTGCCTATCATTGAAGAAGCAAGTGATCCACGATGTGAACGTGTGCCCGTTTGCGTTACTCCGATGAAAGTATGGATTTAGGAAGCTATTCAGGCCGGATACTGTAGCAGAGCACTGGAGAAAGTACTGCAGCAGCACTGTTTACGGCCGGCCGAGAGAACAGTAGTTCAGAGAATCCACACGGGCGTGTGGAAATTATCCACGCCCGTGTGGAAATTCCGCACGGGCGCGTAAAGCATCCACGCCCGTGTAGTTGCCCGATTCCAGCCCTATTTAAAGCTGAATCAACGCCGATTTTATTATTCTTTTCTCCATTTTTTCCCCAACTTGAGAGAGGGCTTCGGCTAGGGTTTTGAGGGGTATTGGCTAGGGTTTTGGAGAGGTTCTACAGCTCCGACATTGTCATTCCTTAGGAAGAAGATTGGTAGGGGAGCTTCAGTCGAGGCGTATCCTATACCCTGGGACGAGGGAATCCTTGGACAACGAGTAGAGGACTCTCCACAAGACCATCGACCACGACCATCGAGGGGGTTTCTCTATGGATTCATTGCTTTTACATTCTATTTCTTTGATTGTACTTAGCTCCATGGAGCGGTAAACCCCTAGTGGGTACTTGGGTATTGGGAACCCTAGGATGTATTTGTTTCACTGAATCTCTTTATTATGCTTTCAATTAATTGATGTTTATTGTGAGTTCCAATCTTGAATGCTGGATTGTATGAACATTTCCCCTAGAGTAACACTAGGGTTGAGAGTTCTCATTGGTAACCTTGTGAGTGAGTGACACACCACGAGCGTTAGACACAGCTAGGTTGTAGAGGGTTGAGAGGATGAGTCGAGAGGTACATGAGCGTCCCCTTTGCCCTCTGACATGATAGATTCTACCTCCGTTCCTCGAGTTCTTTGCAGCCATAATAGAGTGAATGGTCTAAGGGATGAACTTCCGCTGGGGCTTAGTTGCGCGTGCAATGGAGTGAAGCGTTGAGGTGATCTTAGTATCTAGGGCTCAATTATGGTTAGGGACCTTCCACCTGGACAAAAGGGTTAGGTATATAATTAGGAAGAGAATTATCACTTGGAATCCCTAGAGCTCATTGCAACTCTATGAGAGTGCGAGGTGTTGAGATTGTTTGATTTCTCCTCCGGGACATGTATAGAGTTAGGCATAGTTTACCTTAGATTTGGGACTATGTAATTAAGGATTTCCATGACTCACCATTGCATTGATTAGTAAGCATAATAGAGGGTTCTTGCACTTAAAACAATTATCCTAGGTGGAGCATTATCCGAGTACCCCATCTTTATCAATTGCCTTGCCCCCTTTCTTTACTTTGCTCTCTTACTTGTTGTTTTTATTGTTGAGAATTGAATCATTGTCACACTTATCATCATTGATTTTTCACATAGCTAAGAATCGAATTAAGTATTTTTATTCCCTATTCCCTGTGGATTCGATACCTGCTCACCCAGGATTATTACTTCGACAAACCCGTGCACTTGCGGGATATACGCAAGGGGACCTTGTCAATAGCCTTCATTTTCCATTCGGATAAGGAATCATTTTAATCCTATTTCGTAGTGATGTATATCAATAAAGAAAACAATAAATAACATAGAAAATTCTTTCTTGAAGAAGATAGCAGAGGTTACATCACTCTTGAATGCACCCTGGTGAATGATTCAACAAAGACGATGCTCCACAAAAGAAATGGCAAAAGAACTCAGTATTGGCATACAAAAAAGGTATGGTATAAGGTTGGGTGGAATTTTTTTTCATTTTGTTAACTCCTTTACCTTTACCTTGCGGTAAAAGAAAAGAGACATGAAATGGGAAATGACCTATAGCTAATGAATATCTATTCATCTAGATTTGATGGTTTAAGATCTGTTTTGGCCTTGAATTTCAACCAAAATGGCTTGAGCTTAATCTAGGGGTCTCTCTATTCTAGAATCCTATACTATGGTTGTATATGTTGTCCAATTTAATTCCTTGAAAATGAGGCTTGGAAATCAAAAGAAAAAATGGTGATTTTCTCTTCTCGTCTTCGTCTTTCTCATCCATTCCTCTCGCTAAGATGTGAAGGAGGTGTTTACATTATATTCATATTCAATAATGGATGGCACTTCTAAGCTAAGGTGTATTCTATAAAAACAAAACGAATAAGACTCTCGAGGATGGGGCCGTGTACGAAAAATGCTCGAGATTAGTTATAGATCGACGGATAAAGCAAGGTGTTTGAGGTCAGCCATATAGATATAGAACCCATAGAACCAGATAAAAAATAGTATAGCTGAAGAAAAGCTTTAGATTCCCCGTCTTCCTATGCTCCTAATTAAGCTTTTGCCTATCAAAGAAAAAGAAGATAAAACAGACTTTTGAAGTATGAAGTAACGGAACTGTTCATATCATAGGACTCGATCATTTCAATCTTCGTGTTCTCTTTTCCAAAAAAACATTCCAATTTAAATAAAAAAAGAACTGGGAATGAGCACCCAGCTCTACACTCTGCAGGCGATAGAAATGAAAATGTCCACTCGTCTGGGCTTAGCTTTCTCTTTCTATCATGTCCTCTATTATGTGTTCTCTCGAGAATCCTTCCTCGCAATTTGAAAGAAAAATCTTCTCAGTTCTATCATTCTGTTCGACCTTCTTTTATAACTAATTAGATCAGATCAACTAAAAAATAAACCAGCCTTTCAGAAAGAATCAATAAGGAAGAGAGGGGTTCCCTCTAGATTAGGGAACTAATAAGCTCTACACGCGAAGTCCAATGTATGGTGTCTAACTTACTAGGACTAAGAGTAAGAGATAGGATGGCCTTCTTCTCTTTACCTCCTTAAATAAAAGGATTGGATTCCAGACGTATTCCAAATATCTGCCCTTATACATTGTCTCTTTAGAAAGGGGTAACATCATCAGTTCTATCCCATGCATTTTCATATTTAAATTCCTATTATATTAGAAATTGTCGCTCCGATGTGGAAAGGAATGGAATACAATGAAAAGAATCAAGAAAAAGAAAGTTAAAAAAAGGGAGTAAGAGGGAAAAAGGGCTTCCCCTCATCTTGTGGCTAGGAACATCTATTTAGATGGGATTCATAGTGCCAGTTAGGGGATAAGGTTGGAACCTTCATGAATATGTTTTTGTAACAGATAGATAGCTCACATCAGGCCTTTGAGCCTTATTGGATTCCTATTCCTGATATGACTGTTATATAACTTATAGAAAGTAGAAAGAACATTTGAAAATTTTAGAATTTGATACCCGCCCCACCTCAGAATCTTCCTTCCTGTTTGATTAATGGGACGAAATTTATTGAATCTGTTCTGGTCTTCTCTAACAAAGTGAAGCTTTACTGGACGAGTAGCTTATTGGGACCTGAAAGAAGCTTACCTTATTGTTTTTCAAAGTCTAGTTATTTAGAATAAATTTGAATAGAACATATAAAATTTAAGCAGGCCAGTTGATCAAGTCTCCACCTTGCACCTTGAGAGACATTTTTTTGCATAAAAAATTGATTAAAAAATATGACTTGAAGGGCCGCATCGGCTATTCCATTATCGGGAGGTGGTACTGGGTCGGTGGGGAACCCATAGCTTAGGAAGAGGGAATGACCCGCCGAATTCACATCAGAAATCACCAACATGAACACAAATGAATTTTGTATAGAAAGAAAACGAAGCACTTCTATTCTCGGAGCTGAGGTATATGAACAATTGCTTTTTGGTCCCTTTCATCCAGTGGTTAGGACATCATCTTTTCATGTCAAAGACACGGGTTTGATTCCCGTAAGGGATAGGTACTTATTCCCAGCCGACGGTATCATTGCTGAGTGATCGCTCGCTATCTGGCTGGAAAAGGTGGTCCGGAAGCTTCCTCTCTCCCAGCAAGCAAGCAAGACGAGATGAGATCACCACTTCTCAGTATCAGTAATGGACTTCCTTGAATTCTTCCTTAGCCATAAATTAAATGTCCTTCATATCATAGATTCTCGAACCTCCAACATCAAGAATTTCAATGCATGAGTTCTGTCTTTCCTCCCCTCAGCCACACATCTCTTTTGTTCGCCCCCTTTTTTTTCTATGTAACCGTCTCCTCAATGAGCGTAGTTGATGGAGATTGCTATTATTTTATGCCGGTCAATATGTATATCCTCTTCTTCTGGCATAGTTTTGTTGGATCAAAGATCAGAAGATGATCAGTCCTTTCTTCTCTACCGTGGTTGATGCATTCTTCCTTCCACCGACGTTGAATTGACCTTCCAAGGCTACCAAGAGCTAAAGGTTCCTCAGTTGTTTTTCATTTAGAAATGAATTTGAATTGAGTTCTTCCTTATTTCTTATGTGGTCGAAGCACCAGGTGGTAAGAAATTCAGTGTATCATTCGCAGCCTTCATTCCTGTCTGCTCGCTTCCACACACGCCTTGCATTATGCACGGTTGCCCTTCCATCTCCCCGCGGAGGGCGAACCCTGCTCCCTCTTAGATAGAACAGGAGCCATGCCAGGGGCCTTTTTATATTTATAGGGGGTTCCAATTTGCTCGCTTATACAAGACAGACCTTGACTGCCGCAAATCAAGTCTTATACGCCCTCCGCCCTATAGATTTGTAATGTAATAGGGAGCACCCTGCTTTTGTCATCCATAGGAAAGAGGAGAGGGGTCAGCGAGTCGGTCTTCCCTATCTTTACCAAAGGTAAACAGCCCCAATGTTATTCAGCGTGGGGTGCCTGCATGACAAGAGCAGGCAACAGGCATGGTGCATGGGACCAAGACTTCTTTTTCTCGCCACGCCAGCCACTTCATTCAATCAATCATATGTTCTCTTCTGGGACATTGACATTCATGACTTTTTTCTTTCGATTTTCAATTGAATTAGGGACTTTCTAAAAAGGCCGCCTTATTACGCTGCTTACTTATCTAACGTATATACTTCACTACGCTTACTCACTGTCTTTCAAGACAAAGAGGGCGCTTCTTATCTTACACCACCACTTCTAAGAGACCACTCTTCTACTTTGAAAGCGCTACAGCTAACTGCTTTCTTGGTACCAAGTGGTTGGTTGGCAAAGAATAATAAGCAAATAGCAACTAAGCTTTTTTTCAAGACTGAGCTGGGAATAACGGCCGGCATAGAAGTCTCTTGCACGTGAGGAGATGCTGCTGCTGCTGGATGTCATGGTTCCAGGGCGCCATGATCCTTCTATCTGGAACAATCAATCGAGGGCACTAACTGCATCAATCATCGCTCAGTAAGCTATTATTTGCCACCAATAGTGCTTCATTTGCATGTAAGATGGTAGCACCAGGTAGATGGGTGCGGGTTAAGGAGATGTATTTTTAGTACTAGTCGTACTCGACAAGCTCTAGGGGAATAATCTATTTCTTATTTCTTTCTGCCTTTCTTTCCCATAACAACTAGGAACGGGCAAATCAAGAATTTTACTTCGAATACCGGACCTCAACATCCTGCTGCTCATGGTGTTTCACGATCAGTATTGGAAATGAACGGAGAAGTGGTGGAACGTGTGGAACCATATATTGGATCACTCCAGTGCGGCACGAAGCCACTGACGCTGAGTAGGCTCCTATGCTGCTAGCTATGCCCTGCTCAGTCCCCCGGCAGGGTGGAGGTTCTGTAGCGCGTCATGAGCACCGGGCAAAGGGGCGGTTGAGCAACTCAAGCGAACTGCCCTACCTAACTTTTAATAGGAACAAAAGGGAGAAGGTTGTGAAGGTGACCTCGTTATCCACACATCCGGTCAGAAGAATGGAGTACCGACCTACCTGTGTTTTCCCGAGCGTTGGCGGGTCCTGGAGTGGCCGTCAAGGGCGTTAGCGCATACCCCGGGGTGATCATCACCTCATGCACCTCACATCTCGGCATATTGGAACGTGTAACCCGCTTGCTGTCCAAGTCAACCACTTAATTTCCTTTTTTCCATAACACCTAACAGAACATAGCAGCAAGGGATAACCCACCCATACAAACAGCCTACTGGGAGGATGACACTACTGGCAAAGACCATCTTGTAATAATGTCGTAGGTGAGAAACGTGGTAGGCCTGTGCCGGGGGATCATAGGGGATCCCGGACGATGGAAGAGCCAGGGGAGGCCGGGTCATTTGACGGAAATGGAAGGCTTTTTCTGAGCGGCTCATTCATTCTTAGAATAAAAAGGGAGGGAGCAAGCCAATAGATCAATGAATAGATAGAGTCAACGGTAGACAGACATCGCTGCCTACATGCTAATTAGCTTCTGAGGTCGAGCAATCTCAATTTCACTACTGGATTTGTGAATGAATGCAGGGATGGGCCACCTTTAATTGCGGGAGCCGCATGCGGGGAGACCCACATGTATGGTATTTAGGGGGATACGGCCGAAAGACCAGCCGGTGTCCACCCGACTAGAGGGATTGAGAAATTAATAGAGTACAAAACGTATCTTCAAGCTTTACCTTATTGTGATCGTTCAGAGGGCGATCGCGGAGTCACTAAATGAAGTCCTTCGCTTCTTTCAGAGGTGTTGACCTGTAGCAACGCAGATATGACAAATGGACATATTGAATATGGCGACGACAATAACATGTCAAAGAAGGAGACAACAGGTGGAGCCAACGACCCACTAAGACTCACGTAACTATAACTATATCCCCGAGGGGCAGTCAAACGGAGGCGTGAATAGAAGATGCCAGCAGAATGATCAGCCGGACAGAGGCTAGGGCTGCTTCCTTCCCACCGCGTCCTTCCTTGTGTGTCGGAGATACAAAGCGAGTGCACCGGAAAAGAACAGGAACTAGGTCGATCTATTCCATGGCTGATAAGTGCTTGTGCGATATGAATGCAAATCATTATTTCCTTATGTTGAGCATTACTTTCCTTGAGTTTTTACACTAATATGTGTGTTTTTATGTTACTTTCGTGCATGTAGGGTTGTGAAACCAATTATGAAGGAAAGAAGCCAATGTGGATCATAATGCACCGATTTTGGACAAAATCTTGCTAAAGTTCAAACGCGAAGATATAAGTCGGGTGCAAGATGCTAGAGTGTGTGCCAACCTCCCCGTATTTGAGTTTACACAACCATTTGGAGGGGCACAAGGGCAGTCACACTCAAGCATTCTGACTTATGCACATAAAACAAGATCTCCATCATCTTATCCGTCATGGAAGAAGCAAAGGGATCCACAGTATAAACGTGTGCCCATTTATGTTACCTCGATGAAAAGTGGATTCAGGAGTATTTCTGGTAGAGTACTGCAGCAGTACTGTAGCAAATCAATGTAGAAAAATCACTGTAGAAAATCACACGGCCGTGTATCGCAGAAACAGAGAATCCACACGGGTGTGTGGAAATTATCCACGGCCGTGTGGAAATTCCGCACGGGCGCGTACACCATACACGCCCGTGGAGTCACCCGATTCCAGCCCTATTTAAAGCCGATTCAGCCCCGATTTTGGTATTCTTTTCTCCATCTTTTCCCCAACTTGCGAGAGGGCTTCGGCTAGGATTTCGAGGGGTATTGGCCAAGGTTTTGGATAGGTTCTATGACTCCGACATCGTGATTCCATTAGGAAGAAGGTTGGTAGGGGAACTTCGATCGAGGCGTATCCTATACCGGACGAAGGAATCCTTGGACGACGAGTAGAGGACTTTCCACATGACCATCGACACGACTATCGAGGGGGTTTCTTTATGGATTTCATTGCTTTTACATTCTATTTCTTTGATTGTACTTAGCTCCATGGAGAGCTAAACCCCCTAGTGGGTACTTGGGTGATTGTGATCCCTAGGATTTACTTGTTTCAATGAACTTCTTTATTATGCTTTCAATAAATTGATGTTTATTGTGACTTCCAACCTTGAATGCTTGATTGTATGAACATTTCCCCTAGAGTGACACTAGGGTTGAGAGTTCTTGTTGGTAACCTTGTGAGTGGGTGACACACCACGAGCGTTAGACAAAGCTAGGTTGGAGAGGGTTGAGAGGGTGAGTCGAGAGGTACATGAGCGTCCCTTTTCCTCTCCGACGTGATAGATTCTACCTCCGTTCCTCGAGTTCTTTGTGGCCATAATAGAGTGAATTGTGTAAGGGATGAACCTCCGCTGGAGCCTAGTTGCACGTGCAATGGAGTGAAGCGTTGAGGTGATCTTAGTATCTAGGGCTTATTTGTGGGTAGGGACCTTTCACCTGGATAAAAGGGTTAGGTCTAAATCTAGGAAGAGATTTATCACTTGGAATCCCTAGAGCTCATTGCAACTCTATGCGAGTGCGAGGTGTTGAGATTGTTCAATTTCTCCTCCGGGACATGTATAGAGTTAGCATAGTTGACCTTAGATTTGGGACTATATACGTAAGGATTTCCACAACTCACCATTGCATCAATTAGGAAGAATGATAGAGAGTTCTTGCACTTGGAGCGATTATACTAGGTGAAGCATCATCCGAGTACCCCATCTTTATCAATTACCTTGCCTCCTCCTTACTTTTGCTCTCTTACTTGTTGCTTTTAATATCTGAGAATTGAATCATTACCACAATTATCATTTTTGATACTCCACATAGTTAAGAATCGAATTAAGTGTCTTTACTCCCTACTCCCTGTGGATTCGACCCAGCTCACCGGGATTATTACTTCGACAAACTCGTGCACTTGCGGGATATAAGCAAGTTGATCTTGTCAATGGCGAAGCATCCGAAGCATAACTGCACACTCACACGATTTTTGCCGAGAGATAGGAGCATTCGGTGGAACCGGTGAACTACACTTGCTTCTTGATAGATGTGTGGGACAGAGGGCTCGTGGTACCTGCTGCCCACCCTTACTTTGCTTTGATAACCGTGTGAGCGGAGAGTGGGCAAAGCAAAAGGGAAGGAGGCCCTCATACGGAGTCGCACACTTGAGCAGTGCGGGAGACTGTAGAATGGGTCGAGTAAATTCCCTTGGGCCCGATCAAATTCAATGACAAAGTCTTTTTTTAATTTAATTTTTAGAAAAGTCTTTCTTTTTTTTTTTGTTTGTTATAAAAAAAGGAAGGCAGAGGTAAGTACTTCGAATGGCGAAGAGAGGCGGCTCGGTAGGGAAGGAATGGTCAATCGTCAAGTCAAGGATGACTTCTTTGTTGACAAAATGATAGCGGCCCAGTGATTCTCTGTGCCGGTCTTTCTTTCCAACGCCTGAGGAAACTGGTCGAGATAGATGACAGCACCTTTTTCTCCACCGGGAAGGCGCACTTCTATTCTTCTTCTGGTTCACCTCCCGCCCGGCCCGGAAATAGAACCCAGCCCCCCTTCTGATCCATTCATTTCTGCAAGCAGGCGGGATCCAGAGCTAAACCCCCTCCTATTCAAGACCGGGTGGCCTCATCCAACAAGCACCCAACCTTCCTTTTGCTCTTCCTTCGGTTTGGCTCCACAGACGCGCCACCTAGGAGCCCCACTCATATTCAAAAGGCACCCAGCTTTCAAGACGATTATAAAAAGTAGTTAGGCTGCTATTTTTCCAATATCATGGAATAGCATGGCCCGGGGCTAAGGTCACTCCAGTGGGAGAGCCGTGTTATGGGTGACCTTATTGCACGGTTCAGAGAGCACTTGTGTATGTGATGCAAGTGAACGTGTACGAAAAAGCTGTCGTAAAGTTTCGTTGTTCGTTCCGTCGTTGACCCTATCTATGTTTCTATGATGGCCCAAGAACACGCTCATTCTTCAGCCGTAGAGAGACTTTTGAATTGCGAGGTACCATTACGAGCTCAATATATACGAGTGTTATTCCGTGAAATAACTCGAATTTCAAATCATTCACTTGCTTCAACTACTCATGCTATGGATGTGGGAGCATCAACTCCGTTCCTTTGGGCTTTTGAGGAGCGGGAGAAATTGTTGGAATTCTATGAAAGAGTCCCGGGAGCCAGGATGCATGCTAGTTTCATACGACCTGGTGGAGTGGCACAAGATCTGCCTCTTGGCTTATGTCGAGATATTGATTCCTCCACACAACAATTTGCTTCTCGTATCGACGAATTAGAAGAGATGTCAACCGGCAACCGTATCTGGAAACAACGATTAGTGGATATTGGTACTGTCACTGCACAGCAAGCAAAGGATTGGGGATTCAGTGGTGTAATGTTAAGAGGTCGTGCGACATGAAGACATTGATAGCAATATGGGGGAAGTTCCCATCAGGCAACAACGGTTCTGCCTGACCCTACTCAAGCATGCATATGTTGTCAGTGAAGATTTTGTGTGAAGCCTTGGAGACGACATACCCGGGGCTAGGGTGAGCTGAGGGGGGACAGCGTAAGTGAGCGAATGTGTGTAAGCCCAGTCAAAGATTCCTATTCTAGGCGGGGCGGACCATCTACCTTCGAATGGTGTTGGTCCGTAGGACCGTGAACGGATTCGCCTCTGGCCTCTGGGCACGTCGGAACCGCATGAGTTCACCGGGGTGGAGCGCGGTCCGCCAAAATCGGCATAGGTTAGGTGCTATTGATGGAACATGGTAAGCCCATCTTTCCCCATATGGAAGTGCTGCGGACACATAGAGATGTGGGTAGAGGAAGTCTCAAAAAGCGAAGGCCGAGCTGTAGGTCACGTGACCTGCACCGAAAAGGTGGCTGACTGGGCTTTCTCCTGGATCAAAGCAGATCAGCTCGCCGAATTCGTCGCTCGAATCGGGCGCCCCGGAACGTCGAATGAAAATAGGTGGCCGGGTTCTCTTTCTATAACCCTATTTATATGAGAGGCCCGGCCCCCTTCCCCCTATCCCTCTCTTATATTTAGGAGCGGGATCTGCCCAAGAACGACCTGTGGTGGTACGGAAGGCACGGACTCCGCGAGCGTCCCGCACCCTCAGAGAAAGAAACTCCTCAACCATCACAAGAAAAAACAAAGATGACGCTCTGTGTCTGACTCTATTGGTCATAGTTCCCTGCTGTTGCGGCCGGTGCTCGTTTGCGCGCCCCAAAGGGAAAGGATGCCTCTCGGGGCATCTGAGAATGATTCGAGCCGTATGAAGGGAAACTCCCACGTACAGTTTGTTTTTTTGGGGGGGAAGGAGCCCGACAGGGTCCCCCCACTGACTTGGCCCGGGCCTAAGTGAAAGTGAAGTGGTGGGCCTACCCATCCCAACCTGGGGTATGCTGGGATTCGCGAAGAGCAGCACCTTACGATGTTCATGACCAATCGGATCCTGACGTACCAGTAGGTACCAGAGGAGATCGCTATGATCGTTACTGTATCCGTATCGAAGAGATGCGACAAAGTGTTCGGATCATTGTGCAATGCCCTAATCAAATGCCTAGTGGCATGATCAAAGCCGATGATCGTAAGCTATGTCCTCCATCACGATGTCGAATGAAACTATCCATGGAATCGTGCGCCGTGTGAAACGAAACGTAGATCATCGCCGTTCTTAACCGAGACTCAGGTTAAGCTCCGTCTCGGAACCGTCGTGGGGTTAGGAGTAAAGCATCCCGGGGTTGGCGCATCTCATTGGGCGTGGAGAAGCATTGGGAACCCCAATATCTTTCTTCGGAACAGTTTCCTTTCCCGTCCCCTCGCCCCGGCATAGCGCTTCGCTTCCGGTTCTTCGGAAGAAGAAACTGACTTCTCCCTTCTTCATTGATCTGGGGGAAAAGGAACCGTCTACCAGTTGGGAAGCTAGACATCAAGGTTGTGGCTTGATGAGGATAACTAAGCTGACACGCCGGAGTTGGCTGCTGGCACAACAGGGTGGTGCCTTACCGCACCGCAGGCGCACGCGCGGTAGCGTTCGTGGTGGTGCTTCAGGATTCCAATGTACTGCGTCCAAGATCAGAACGAGCTTGCCGGCGGACCACTGCCGTCCCATTCTTGAGTGAGCTGGAGCGCAGCCATCTTATCCACTGAACTAGCGTCAAGTATCGCTTCGGGTCGAAGCACTAAAAGAAAAAGACCGGGAAAGGCGGCGGCATAGGAACCACGGGAACCCAGGAAGGGGAAAGACAATGTACGGGATACGGGATCCTCGTAGTAGGCTGGACCAAAATCCAGCCGAGAGAGGGCAGCCTTTAGAAGCAACAACAGGTTGGGAAACCAAGAGAACGCTTCGCGTTTTCTTATCTTCTTCCCGGCACAAAAAGAGGGATTAGCATTATTGACCCCATGAGAAAGCACTAACACCTTCCTCGTTGGGGCTCCGCGCACTGGGAAAAGGCTTTCACGACGGGAACGGGAAACCGGCCACTAGTTACGAAGTAAACATAAGGTCTCGAGAGGTCCCTCACAGTCAGGTGCGATGCAATTGCCCCCTATTAGTTTAGTAAAGTACCCCTCCTCCTAAATTCTTTTCTTTAGGGGGTTGAGGCGAGAAATGGCTTGATGAACCCTTCCGTTCGTCACGCACCGGCCCCATTCACTTGCAACTCGTAGAGGCTGTAAATACACAGTGCCCCACAACTATCAAAGTAACGTGGGGTTGAAACACGAGAGTGCCCGCCCTTTCTGTCAAGTAGACTACTTTTTCCGGAACGCAGTCCGGGATAACCGTGACCTTATATATATAGAAAGATATATCTTTATATATATATCTTCGATGCTGTCATTTCGAAATGTCCGCTTCAACCGCTATTTCACCTCCCAAAAAGCTAAGTTGGCTTGACGAGCGCAGATGAGGAAGCGGGAGCAAGAAAACCAAGAATCTCTTTCTTGTCCTTCTACTTATACTTAAGGGGCAAAGAGAAGGGCTTTCGCTACTGAGAAAGCGAACGGTCAGCGCGAGGGTTCGACGACTTAGCCGAGCGTTAGCGAAGCGCTTCTATGGATAGGAGCGTCCTTTATGCTGAGCCTCGGTAGCGAAGCACTTAAGATGAAGCGTCGGTAGCAAAGCTGACAATGCAACGCGTTAGCGAAGCGCTGTAGTAGGGCCGAAGCCTATGTGCTATAATGCTGAACCAAGGGCGCTCCGCCTTATCTATAGAAGCAGTCAACTGAGTTCTGAACGAATGGGATCCTTGGTTGGTAATGGCTCAATCTATAGATAGAAAGCCCTATGATGGGAAACTACCACGTTAGGTCTGGAGAGAGATGGGACCGGTTATAGTTTAGGGGGAGCAGATGCAAGCCTTTTCTTTCAATAGCCGGCCAAATTACTACAGGATCATCGGTCTACTCTACCTCAATTCACCATTTCGAACCTTATACAGAAGGTTTTTCCGTACCAGCTCCTTCTACCTATACCGCAGTTGAAGCACCAAAAGGAGAATTTGGTGTCTTTCTTGTCAGTAATGGAAGCAATCGTCCCTACCGTCGTAAAATAAGAGCACCTGGCTCTGCCCATTCACAAGGACTCGATTCTATGTCCAAACATCACATGCCAGCAGATGTAGTAACCATCATAGGTACTCAAGATATTGTGTCTGGAGAGGTAGATAGATAGGACTACGTCTTGCTCGATCAGGACCCTAGCTTTATTGCGAGCCAAAACACCCTTCCGAAGCAGCTTGTTCAGTCTCCGTCTCAGTCGAAGGAGAAGTCTCAGTCACCTTTCTTTGACGTTCTTTCTTGAACCGATCCTCGGCTCTACCAAAAAAAACACCTAGTTCACTCGCTAGCGCATCCATGGCTGAATGGTTAAAGCGCCCAACTCATAATTAGCAAATTCGTAGGTTCAATTCCTGCTGGATGCACGCCAATGGGAACGTTCAATAAGTCTATTGGAATTAGCTATGTATCAATGGAATCTCATCATCCATACATAACGAATTGGTATGGTATATTCATACCACATAACATATGAACAGTAAGAACTAGAATTCTTATCGATATTGGGGGAAGAAAATGATTTATGGATGTAATAAAATATGCAGTGTTTACAGAAAAAAGTATTCGGTTATTGGGGAAGAATCAATATACTTCTAATGTCGAATCAGAATCAACTAGGACAGAAATAAAGCATTGGGTCGAACTCTTCTTTTGTGTCAAGGTAATATGGTCATCGACTCCCGGGAAAGGGTAGAAGAATGGGACCTATTATGGGACATACAATGCATTACAGACGTATGATCATTACCCTTCAACCGGGTTATTCTATTCCACCTCTTATAGAGAAAAGAACTTTATGGAAAATACATACTTAATTTAATAAAGAAGAGGGCGATACATTTATACTAAACTTCTACCCCGAGCACACGCAATGGAGCCGTGGACAGTCAAGTGAAATCCAATCCACGAAATAATTTGATCTATGGACAGCATCGTTGTGGTAAAGGTCGTAATGCCAGAGGAATCATTACCGCAGGGCATAGAGGGGGAGGTCATAAGCGTCTATACCGTAAAATCTATTTTCGACGGAATGAAAAAGACATATCTGGTAGAATCGTAACCATAGAATACGACCCTAATCGAAATGCATACATTTGTCTCATACACTATGGGGATGGTGAGAAGAGATATATTTTACATCCCAGAGGGGCTATAATTGGAGATACCATTGTTTCTGGTACAGAAGTTCCTATATCAATGGGAAATGCCCTACCTTTGAGTGCGGTTTGAACTATTGATTTACGTAATTGGAAGTAACCAATTAAATTAGATTTACGACGAAACCTAGAAATTGATCACTGATCCAATTTGAGTACCTCTACGGGATAGACCTCAACAAAAAACTGTTGGCACTATTGAAGGCACTCAGAGAAGAGTGGAAAAAGTCCTAAGAGGGCTTGGCTTCTCACTAACACTTTCAACTCACTGCCAAAAACTCCTTCTTGTGCACTAATGCTGGAAGGGATGGTTTTGGGTGGGAGAGAGACCACTGGAAGACTGACTCATTTAGATAGAGATAACAGAGCTATACATCAAAAATCTTTTTATCAGTATCCCCAGGCGTTCACTAAATGCATTTCGCTTACAGTCACTAGTAAGGGGTTCTAGTAACGAAAGATTCCTTCTTTAGGTAAGGTAGGCCACATTTCTCATATTCATTTTAGTGCTTTTGGTCTACCATTTTGGAAAGCAGGGGCAAGTCAGGCATCATGCTTTCCCAAGGAGATCATTTCAATTTACATAATGCTTGCTATGAAAGTGATCTTTGTAATCAAGCAAGAGATGGAGCGTTCTCTTTCCCTACTTAACTTTAACTAACAAGTAATGGGGACAAAGGCCTCAAATCCTGTCTTTGACGGTGATCATAGCGTGTCACGCTGGGAAACTGATCAAATACTTTCTTTCTCAGTGTTAGTGTGAAAGTCTTAATATCTTTACAAGGTCAAAATAGGATCACAGAAAGAGAAGTGATTGCTTCCCCGCAAGTGTACGGGATCGCCAAGTAATACCTTGCGTGAAGACACGAGGATCGTATTCCACGGGGCTAAGGATCTCCTATTACTCCTTCTCGAGCTATTATCTAGCCTAAGATCTCAAATTATGGATTTTTTTACTCTACTAAAGCAATTAAAACTAAAAATGAGATTATGACCAAATTAGAGAGAACAAGCAATGGGCAAGCAAGAAATACAAAATAATGCAAAGGCCTATGGATGTGGATCCCCTTGAGGGGTTATCATGCAACATGGATGATGATTTAAAGATGAAAGGGTAAAAATGGACCATGAGATTCCAAGTTTAGAACAACCCCAATTTCTCGCGATTGAACCCCTAGTCCCATACGAACATAGATAGGAATTTCTCCCAAATCTACATCCCCTACGATTGCATTAAGTATGAGGAAATCTCGCTTAGGAATGAACCTACTCTTCTTCGGATTAAACCTACATGGAGGGCTACCAAACACCCAATTTCTCGCCGTGATGATACAAGTATCCCCTTCTAATCCATTCATGATCTAATACATGCGAGCAAGTCACATCTACATGCATCACTCATAAAAGAGCTACGGATTTCTCCTTAATGTAGCACTTAGCATGAAAAACAATGGATTAGATCTCAAAAATTACCCAAGCAAAGAATTAACAAGTAATCATCCAAAATACATGATAAACCCCCCAAGGTTCATCAACACCCGATGGCCTTGGGGGGTCTAGTGTGTCATCATCCCACAACAAGTAACATAATCAAGTAAAACACACAAGAAAAGCATGAGTGACACTCCCTAGATGAAATGGTGTAGGAGGAGGTAGAATGTATGCCGAATGATGCTTCCCTTGCCAAAGGAATGCCGAATGACGCTTCCTCTAGCCGCGGGTCTCCTTCCTTCAAAGAGTGGTAGATCTTTCCTTTGAATGATCTTGCTTCTTGCCTTGAGAGTCTTGGACCTTGGGCTTAGATGATCTTCTAGCTTCCTTGCCCTTCTTCTCCTCCCCAAGGTCGCTCAAAAACCTCTCAAGTGTCTCCCCAAAATCGGCCAAGAAAAGGTCTAGAAAAAGCCCTAGCTGAAAAAAAGTCCCCAATATCCGCCCCTAAAGTTGGTATTTATACCCCCGAGGCATACTGGGTCGTATGGGGGTCATATGGGGGTCTTATGGCACCCAAAAACCCTAGATTCGCGATCCATACGGGGTGCATACGGCCCCCATACTCGGGTAGTATGGAAATCAGGCAGACACTCCAAAACAATCACTGCCCTATCAGGCATACGGCCCCCATACTCGGTAGTATGAAATTCCTGTTTTCTTCTCTTTTTGCCCAAATGATATCTTCTTGTTCTCCATGGCTTCCTTATGCCCTACAAAGCAAATAGAAGATGATTAAGCATAAAATGGGCATCAAATCTCACAAAATACATGCAAAGTGAATACGATAATTATATGAAAACACCTACATTTAGACACTTATCAAGAAGCCGGAACCTACTCCTAGTTGGTCAGCATCAAAGCAGGATCGATGTAATTGAGCTCGACAGCAGGGAGAGGAGTGAAGACCGATGACACTGGAATACCAAGTGCGTAGATTGTTGTCTAGTGGTACTTTCTGGAGTGAAGCTCCCATCCAAAGCATTCTTTCGGTAAATGTTTGTGGAAAAGTTGGTGAGTAGGGCGGCTTCTTTCATAGGAAAGTGGATGTGATCTACTCTTTCGAGAGAAGTAGGATTAATTGCCATTTATTAACCGATCCATATGAAGATACAATAATTGGTAGTGGAACATGAGCTGTCTCAGAAGTGGTACCATGAATAAAAACATTGCTTCTTTCTCCCTATACGATCTGGATTTGTCTGATGAGCATCTGAAAAACGACCACGAGGGGAGGAAGTGCTTGCTGCCAACTTACCAGACGAGCGAACATCTGAGCGAAGCACTACTATTGATTTAGATTTAGAGAAGGCATATGTGTACCGGGAAAGAGATGATGCACATTAGAGGAAAGGAAGTCAGCCTGCAACCTATTAGATTAGACCGCTATTACTATAAAAGCACAGAAATCACTAAAGCGATAGAAGCACATCTTGCACCTGAGATGATCCACGACAGAAGGGGAGGGAAGAAAAGAAGCAAATTCACACATCCCCCCTACCACTCAATGGTACTCAGTCCATGAACTAGCTTTCATTTCACCATAAACCATAAGCTAGCCCCTTTCATGCTTGGACTACACACTAAACATAAACTATGAAGAAGCTTTCTCCATGCCTAATCATATATCGACAAAGCGGGTGGCATTCCCCTTCCCCTATTTGAAAGAGGCCTTTTTGCACCCTTTTCTTTCAATTGTGCAAGAAGTTCCTTCCCTTGCTTCAGAAAATTAATTAATGCGCTACCTTTCCTTTTGCACCTACCTTGTCGAGGTAGAAGACCCTTTTCTTCTTTGACACAGAGGCAACTCGAGGCCTTTTTAGGATTAGGACTTCCATGCTTCCTTATCGGCTCCGCTCTTGCTAGCTAGGGGATTCATCCATATCCCTATCAACTAATAAGGAAAAAGATCCATCAACCTATTGCCTGACCTCGGCTCTAACGCATCACAGTGTACTTCAAATGTCTTAGGTCAAGGTCCCTTTTTCGCATATCTACTATACAGAATACAGAATCCTCTTCTGGGCATCAATCCTCTTGGGGGATATCATTGATGTTTTACTCACCTCTATCCTTGCCCTTTCCTTGCTTGTAAGCCAAGCTTTCACATCTAACTGTAAGCGCTCTTCCATTATGGCCATCCCCACTTTTCCTTGGGCTATGCGCAATCAACTGTTGAGACGGAAAAGTTTGATTACCGCTCCATGGCTCCTTTCTGTTTGTTAAGGCTACGCACCTCCCATTCTTTGTCCTTCTTCCTTTTAGGAAAAAATAGAAATTCTTAACCCTTACCTAGTTCACTCGTGCCATTTTCTTCTTTCCTCGGGATAGGGATTCAACGGCAAAAAGTCGATGTGAGGCACTATTCCCACAGCAGCAGACAGGTTGGATTCTCCAACTTTTTGTAAATGAACCCCTGCTCAAGCTCAATACCAACTGTCTCATCTGAATTCGAGAACAAGGCATTCTAGCGAAAACAGATCCTTTTCTGTGCGTGGATATCTTCTAGTCATGAACTCTTGCTTCATTTTGTTTTCCAATGAAGGGGGGAGTATGAGGAAGGCCGACTTTCTTTCTATGTGAATCAATCAGTCGTTCATTCATGCACACTACAATGCCAAACAAAGAGAAGAACTACTATACAACAACGAGTTGTATGCATCAGTCAGAGGAAGAAGCAAAAGGGCAGTGCCTACAAAGCCATCCAAGTCGAAGCATCCATTATTTAGGTTGACGTCGGTAGTCGGTATGGGATCGTTGGCTGAACCAAGAAAGAGTGCTACAAGGTTGGTAGACGAGAGAAAGGGTGTCCATGACTAGAAGGAGGTCAATCAACAGAAATCGTCTTTCATCCGTTTTGAAAACAAAACGATCAGATAGATAAGCAAATCGATCTTTTCTTCTCTTCTACCTATCAACATAGAGCACAAAGTCATTTGATCTATATCAAGATAAAGAAGGCGATTGATCTCTAGTTTCCGAGAGTCAGTGAATGGAATGGCATAAGTAAGCTTTTCATGAAGAAGCTGTGCCCGGGGAGGAAAGGCGGTAAGTAAGGCATCAAGCGAGAAACCCCAAAAAGTAATATTTGTTTTGGTTGTCCGGGTCGTTTAACTTATATTGAATAGCAAGCCAGAAAATAAAGAAAGGAGCTTTGAACGAACCCGAGAATCTTTAGAGATAGTGGCCTAAGCCCCCGATTGTCATTTTTTTTTTTTAGAAATGAAAAGAGAATAAAAGTAGGGCTCCGATAAGCCGGTACAGTTCCCTATTTTTTGCTCTAGCCGGTAAGCAATTAACCAACCGGTAAGCCGTTAAGGTAACTAAGATCATTGTGATCTCCACGAGCCCTTACTATATGATGGGGCAGTCCTCTTAGGCTTTTCTGGTGACAGCGAGACGGTAGGAAGCAGATCAGATCGACTGAGAATCCTCCTTTTTCCTCTAGATGGAATGAAGAAGAGTCAACAAGCAAGGCTCAAGCATAGATAGGGCGAGGAAGGAAGATGGACCAAGCCTGGAATCAGAGGTAAATGGAGGACCACATACAAAGCACTGTCCTCCGATACAGCGGATGGATGACTTGACTTTATTCCATTTTGGCACTTCCCTTTCTTCCTGAAATAGGTGTCCCCCCCAATCTGAAGCTCTAGACTAAAAGGAAACTGAATCCGGGTCATCTTTTTCGGAGAATGACGAATCCAGGCTATGCACGACGATCAATGATGAAAGAAAATCGATTCGAGACCTTTTCCTGAGTACTCCATCTTGACTGGAAATCGGGATGATATGCTAAGCCCTGGAAACAAGCTTCTTCTTGCTGACTTGCCCTTTTTTTTGACTTCTTGCTTGCTGTGCCTGGTGCGAATCTCGTTCCTTCCTTTCTTTCTTTTTTGGGTCAAGGAGAATCGCTTGGTTGGGTTCTTTGGTCGCTTATTCGACTTCTTTCAGTGGGAGGACTTTCATCAACAGCAGCAGCTAGGCTTAGGCTCAGTTCATTGATTGCTGTGAATTCAGTTTCAGTATAGAAGATTCTATTCATGTGGAGTGAGGAGTAGCGATTCACCTTCTTTCAATAAAGGTGAATCTGATCTCTTGCTTGGTCTGGTCCTTCCATGAAGAAAAGGCTCGTAATGAGCTTGATTCTTTTAGTAAAAACATGAGCCGAGGCTCTGCTCTCTTCTGCTGGGTCTAGGTATGTGATGGTGATGTGATAAAAGTGCTCCAAAGGGCATTCTTATTTAGTATAGTCATATATGCCCTTCCTCTAAGTCTTTCTTAGCTAGTCTCCTCAAGGAATCCAAGGCTTAGCAGAAGAAGCGTTGTGCTAGTGAATCGATAAGTCTTTTATAGTATTACTATCTGGATGGATAGCCTTCCTTTTCTATTCAGATAAGGAATCATTTTAATCCTATTTCGTAGTGATGTATATCAATAAAGAAAACAATGAATAACATAGAAAATTCTTTCTTGAAGAAGATAGCAGAGGTTACATCACTCTTGAATACACCCTGGTGAATGATTCAACAAAGACGATGCTCCACAAAAAGAAATGGCAAAATAACTCAGATTGGCCTACAAAAAAAGATATGGTATAAGGTTGATGGAATCATTTTTGTTAACTCCTTTACCTTTACCTTGCGGTAAAAGAAAAGACACATGAAATGGGAAATGACCTATACCTAATGAATATCTATTCATCTAGATTCGATGGTTTAAGATCCGCTTTTTGGCCTTGACTTTCAACCAAAAATGGCTTGAGCTCAATCTAGGGTCTCTCTATTTCAGAATCCTATACTACGGTTGTATATGTTGTCCAATTTAATTCCTTGAGAATGAGGCTTGGAAATCAAAAGGAAAAACAGTGATTTTCTCTTCTCGTCTTCGTCTTTTTCATCTGTCCCTCTCGCTATGATGAGAAGGAGGTGTTTACGTTATATTTATATTTAATAATGGATGGCACTTCTAAGCTAAGGTGTATTCTATAAAAACAAAATGAATAAGACTCTCGAGGATGGGGTCGTGTACGAAAACGCGCGAGATTGGTTAGAGATTGGCAGATAAATCAAGGTGCTGGAGGTCAGCCCATATAGATATAGAACCCATAGAACCGAGATAGAAAATAGGATAGTCAAGAAAATGCTTTAGATTCCCTCGCCTTCCTATGCTCCTAATTAAGCTTTTTGCCTATCAAAGAAAAAAAGAACATAAAATAGACTTTTTGAAGTGTGAAGTAATGCACTGCTCATATCATAGGACCCGATCCTTTCAATCTTCGTGTTCTCTTTTCCAAAAAAACATTCCAATTTAAATAAAAAAAGAACTGGGAATGAGCACCCAGCCTATACACTCAGCAGCGATAGAAATGAAAAATGTCCACTCGTCGGGGCATGGCTTTCTCTTTCTATCATGTCCTCTATTATGTGTTCTCTCGAGACTCCTTCCTCGTAATTTGAAAGAAAAATCTTCTAGGTTATATCATTTCCTTCGACCTTCTCTTATACCTAATTAGATCAGATCAACTAAAAAATAAACCAAACCTTTTCAGTAAAAGAATCAATAAGGAAGAGAGGGGTTCCCTCTAGATTAGGAAACTAATAAGTTCTACACGCGAGTCCAATGTATGGTGTCTAACTTAATAGGACTAAGAGTAAGAGATAGGATGGCCTTCTTCTCTTTACCTCCTTAAATAAAAGGATTGGATTCCAGACGTATTCCAAATATCTGCCCTTATACGTCCTCTCTTCTGAAAGGGGTAACATCGCCAGTTCTATCCCATGCGTTTTCATATTTAAATTCCTATTAGATTAGAAATTGCTTATTAGAACTCAACAACTTTATCAACTATCAGTCTCCTACTCGTGTTTGAATTGGATATCGCTGACATGTTTGAAAGAAAGTTATAGGCGGTGATGTATGTATTTCCACTTATTTTATTCGAGGGTTTGGTTTAAGGAAAAAGATGGACATATAAACTAAGTGACATCTAACAGAAGCCTAGGCTCGAAAGAAGGAGAGAGAAGAAGCATATGACTCATAAGCTACTAGCACGAAAGCCCTTGCCAACTACGTCTCAAGCTACTTTACTAGCTAGCCTATCAAGAGAAGTACTCGCCAATGGAAGTACTTACTTAGCCCACTCGAGCCTATCAATAATATAGAGGCAGCAGAGAGCCAGCTACTAGCTCATATTTGCCGAGTGGAATGAATGTATGTGGATTGACTACAGATCAGGGCAAGTTCAAGTTAAAGAGTCTGTGAAAGCAGAACTAGTACAAAGACCCATAAGAGGGCTTGAACTAGCGAGATAGGCTATAAAAATCGATCAAATTGAATTGATAAGGTTTTCAAAGAATTGACCGGGAATGGCTCGGAGGGCGATTCCGTTAACAATTATTAAAATCCTCAAAAAAAGAGGACAAGACAAAGACTCGGGTTCACTAACCCCTGGGATTACCAGATTCAAAAATATCCTTAAACTAAAAAAAGAGAAAGAAAGAGTAGGGGGAAAAAGGTCTACTCATCAAACTGCTCTTCTACTTATGAAAAGGTTATAGGAGGATCAAAAACCATGGTAGAGACAGAGGTAATGGCGGGAATCTTCACCGCGACACTGGACTCAAGGCCCACTCGCCGGACTTCCCTTCTTTGGTGAGAACCAACCATAGCTTGCTCACTCACTTCACTGGCCAAGGGAAGCTCTTCTTTCTTTCTCGGCGGAAGCTGAATAAAGATCACTCAAAAGGGGATTGACAAAGGGCTCATCAAGGAAAGCTAGATTCCGGCGAGAGCGAGCTTTACCACTTTCTTTAAACAAGGGCCGAGTCTGATTTCTCGATGGGAGAAAGATGCTCACTGGCGGCTTTTCCACACGAAAGCTTATGCCACCCCTTTTAGGTTAGGAGAAGATCAAGTTATAACTATGCAACTAGGTATGCCGCTAGTGCAAGTTACAAATTTACTTCTGCATAACTAACTAGCTTAATAGGATATACCACTACTTTTTCAGGTGGTGTTGATGGATGAATCGAAACACAGTGGGTCATCTCGAAATCCTTCAATAAGCGAAGCTACTGGTAATCACGGGTGGATTGCATCCTCCTATACTATAATAGTTAGAAGTAAAAAATAACCGCTTTGGGGAAAGAAAAGGACCATCTTTGACTATAAAAGAAAGGAATTCGCTATAACTTAGGCCTTCGAACAAAGGTTATTCTTTTTCATCGTCAAGATGACCCATGGTGTGTGTGTGACGATTCTCTCATCCCTTTCTCCCCGAACTGCCCTCGTGACTAGCCTTAGGCTTTTCTCAACCAGCTCATAAATGAGTGTTCAAGTCTTCCCTTCAATCAAAACATAGCTTGAAAAGAAATTTCATTTAGTCAAGTAGAATTCGCCGAGTCTCGAATCGGTTTCTCAAGACAACAGCAGGATGATTTTTCTCGCTAGCGCCTACATCTTTCTCATCAACGTTTTCTTTAGCTAGCTTCAAATTCAGTTCATAAAGTGTTACCAAAGTCTCCGCCAAGTGAAAGGCAAAAGTTTTGAATTCCTAGCCAAGGTGAAGGTCCGCAAGGACTCAACCATGACCACTGCCGGCCGATGACCAGAGTATGGTAGGGATGGTTTGAGAATAATGAGCTCATCGAGCGAAGGCAAGTCGGGTTCTGTTCGCTAACATATTCCTAGACCAGCTAAGCTACTTCTCCCGATGCCCGAGCTTCAGCGGATGCTAGGGCTGGATATTTCTTCTGATTAGACCTCGTGCTATCTTTCCAATCATCGATCGCTGATGACCGGAGATTCCCCAACCATTGGTCGCCTTTCATAGGGTTAATTTTATTCTCAACTGGGATGATGACCTGTCAGTATGGGTTAACGAAGTTTATGAGCGAATGTCAGAATGGACGGGAGGAGAATTGTGCTTATGAACATGGGTAGTAGCTCCGGTCCCCTCGAACCCTATACCAATACACCACACACCCGAAATAGAAAAAACAGGTCTTCTAAGAGACTGGGAGGTCCGAGCTGTTGGTTCATGACAAGGTCCCCTTGCTTATATCCCGCAAGTGCACGGGTTTGTCGAAGTAATAATCCCGGGTGAGCGGGTCGAATCCACTGTGAGTAGGGAGTAAAGACACTTAATTTGATTCTTAGCTATGTGGAGTATCAACAATGATAAGTGTGATAATGATTCAATTCTCAACAATTAAAATCAACAAGTGAAAGAGCAAAAGTAAGAAGAGTGTAAGGCAATCGATAAAGATGGGGTACTCGGATAATGCTTCACCCTAGGATAATCGCTTCAAGTGCAAGAACCTCTATTATGCTTCCTAATCAATGCAATGGTGAGTCATGGAAAATCCTTACATACATAGTCCCAAATCTAAGGTCAACTATGCCTAACTCTATTCATGTCCCGGGAGGAGAGATCAATAACTCTCAACACTCAGCACTCGCATAGAAGTTGCAATGAACTCTAGGGATTCCAAGTGATAAATCTCTTCCCAAATATAGACCTAACCCTTTGGTCCAAAGCGGAAGGTCCCTAGCCACAATTAAGCCCTAGATACTAAGATCCTCTCAACGCTTCACTCTATTGCACGCGCAACTAGGCCCCAACGGGGGTTCATCCCTTAGACCATTCACTCTATTATGGCCGCAAAGAACTCAAGGAATGGAGGTAGAATCTATCACGCCGGAGGGAGAAAGGGGACGCCCCCTGCACCTCCTCGACTCACCCTCTCAACCCTCTCCAACCTAGCTTTGTCTAACGCTAGTGGTGTGTCACTCACTCACAAGGTTACCAACAAGAACTCTCAACCCTAGTGTCACTCTAGGGGAAAATGCTCATACAATCAAGCATTCAAGGTTGGAACTCACAAATAAACATCAATTTATTGAAAGCATAATAAAGAAGTTCAATGAAACGTAATACATCCTAGGGTTCACAATCATCCAAGTACCCACTAGGGGTTTAGCTCTCCATGGAGCTTAGTACAATCAAAGAAATCGAAATGTAAAAAGCAATGAAATCCATAAAGAAAACCCCTCGATGGTCGTGGTCGATGGTCTTGTGGAGAGTCCTCTACTGCTATCCAAAGATTCCTTCGTCCCTGTATAGGATACGCCCGATCAAGCTCCCCTACCAACCTTCTTCCTAATGGAATCACAATGTCGGAGACGTAGAACTTCTCCAAAACCTTGGCCAATACCCCTCAAAACCCCAGCCAAGTTCTCTCACAAGTTGGGGAAAATGATGGAGAAAAGAATACCAAAAATCGGGCTGAATCGCTTTTAAATAGGGTCGAATCGGGGAACTACAGCGTGATACATGCGCCCATACGGAATTTCCACACAAGCGTGATAATTTCCACACGCCCTGTGGATTCTCTCGCTTTCTGATTTCTCGGTCGGCGTGAACAAAGTGTTGCTACAGTAGTTTGCTTGTTGCTTTTGCTACAGCCTTCAACCTGATTAACTTCCCAATTCCATACTTTCATCGGGTAACGCAAACGGGCACACATTCACGTCTTGAAATCACTTGCTTCTTCAATGATGTACATGTTGGCGGGGCTCTTGTTCTTATATGCATAAGTCGGAATGCTCGAGCGTGATCGCCTTTTGTGCCCCTCCAAATAGATGTGCTCACCGAAAATGCGAGGAGGTTGGCTCACACTCTAGCATCTCACACCGACCTATGTCTTTAGCGCTTTGAACCTTGACAAGATCTCCTCCAAAATAGGTGCATTATGATCCACATTGGCCCATTTCCTTCATACTCGGCCTCACAACCCTACCTCGCGTAAAAGTAACATAAAAACACACATATTAATGTAGAAAAACTCGAGGAAAGTAATACTCAATATAAGGAATGAACACTCAGCATTCATATCGCACAAGCACTTATCAGTTCATTAAACAAAGGGAGTGAGTGGGAGACCTTCTTGTTCATTGCTATTGGAGTTGTTCGGAGTCCGATCGAAGAATGGAAGATACAGACTATGAAGGAAAGTTTATACCATTTGAGACGCATGCCGCGTGATCATACAACTACTCTAACAGGGCCAAGGGAGAGGTGGGAGGAGAAGGAGAGTAAGAAAAAGAAAAGTGAATGGAGGTCCGATTTCACATCTCCTCTGCCCGGGCTGCATTCTTTTTCTATTTTTGTTTGATCCACCACTATCAACAAATAGAATGATCGGGTCAAATCCGCCGACATCAGTGACTTGAACCCGTCCCCACCAAGGAGAGATAGACCCGTCCGCACTTGCTATTGTTAGTTGGGAAGACTGAATGCGGACATCAAGCAAGACTAAAGGTCGGGCATCAAGCGGTTGTAAGAATGACCATCAAAGGGAGAAGGATTTTTTGTTGGTCGGATAAATGGATAAAGTAAGAAGCTACGGATAAAGGATTGATTGAGCGAGCTGCCCCTAGCACGGATGGAGGAATAAAGAGAATAGCTTCTGCCATTGCTAATTATCCCACCTTAGCAGGTTTCTTCCCCCGTGGAACTTTGCCACTAAAGATTGAGAGGCTTGCCACTATTACTAGCAGACAATCATGCTTCATCATCAAGCTAAATGACTAAATGACAAATACGAACTAACTATTGGAGAACACCCGCTAGCAGCAGCCCTAGCCGTAAGTGAGCTCTTCCGCTTGAAATGGAAAAATAAAAAAACCTTTGCAACTACATTTCCAATGTTCGGAAGATTGCATTGCCTTATATGAAATAGTGACGTTGGGCCTATGGTCGATCGCATGCACTGGATGCAACCTATCTCCCGAATTAAAGAGAGGGATAGAAAAAGGAGACCCTATATGCCACCAGCTCTTCCTTAATGGCTGTGAGATCTCATCCCTAAGCGGATGGGAAAGAGGATACTTTGAATTAAGAATTGCATTCGTGGAAAGGGTCGGGTTGTTAGAACGATAGAATTCCGAATAGAGCTATTTGTTCAGATTCATCAATAGCTAGTTCCTTCGTTTTTCTGTGATTCAAGCGATGTTGTAGATGTGGATTCAAAATCTTGATGCTAGTTCTCTTGTCAGCTCATCTGTTGTGTCAGTGACATAAAGACAAGGTTGGTTCCACTCTCACACTAGCCCTCGATCCCCGAGAGGCAAACCGAATAGGAGGATGTAAGAGCACCGAGACTCCACTCATGTTGATCTGAGACGCCAAAAGTGGGATTCAGGCTTTTTGTCAATAACCATTGACTGTCTCAGTTGTTGTCTGGATCTCCATTATTGTCCCTAGCATTGAGGAAATAAAACCATGTTAGGGCTTGAAGAATTCACTAATCTCCTCACACATGCAAAGTCAGCTATCAAGTACTGCTTGCTCTCATCCCGCTCTTCCTCTCTCACTCTTGCTTACCTGTCTGTTGCTTCCTACCTCAAGTCCTACTTTCAGAAAGAATGGAATGCGAGCCAGCCGGATTCGAGATAGTTAGACCAAGGCTTCTCAGTCGGTTACCACCATCGGTTCCATCAATCAGATCCCTACCTCTTTGACTCCAATTCGATTCAAATCAGCAACAAAGCCTTAGCACTGTAGTTTGATTCGTTTGGATAAATGAATGCGAGTGGGAAGCAGATACGAACCAACAAAGAAAAAACGATTTTCTTTTGTCCGTTTCAGGCTTAGCAGTGATTTGATTACGAAGCATGAAAGGCACCAAGTTGTAGCATCGCAAGCCCCTTAGTCACGCTAGAAAATCAAAAGCGAGTGCTTTGGGTTCTGAAGCGATAATCCAGCCCAGAAAAAATCTCGTGGATAACATGAGTCACCAAGTCGGATCGATTAGCAAGCTTTTAGGACTAGCCAGTGAGGAGCAGAACGAAAGTTTGGCTGATCGAAAAGGGGATTCCGTGGCAATGAAAGGTTGTTTTGCTTTGGCTATCATAAAGCGCTAAGAAGTAGACTGAATGGAAAAAGGAAAGGGACAAGGGCGGTCGTCGCTTGGCGCGAAGGCTGCTGGTTCGGGGGTAGGGTACGGTACTAAAGGTCCTCGGACTTCCAGGCGGTTTTTCTTTTGGGCAGCTGTTACCGTTGGATCTCGCCAATACAGCCTCCTATGGTTTTCGTTACCGAGATATCTCCCAGGGATTTTGTGGGTAATCAGCTCCCATGCTGCAAACAGTCAAATCTGAACCTTGTCGCTCTTCTTTCTTTCCTCGTGGGCAGGAAGCACACCAGCAGCGTGCCTTGCGTGATTCTACTGTGTTTTTTGCACTTGACTGGGTGGACAGTTGACCGGAAGATAACTTCGATTCGCCCGGCCAGCAGGCGGGCGGCGTGCTTATCTTGTGTGACAACACTACAGAGCGAGTAGCTCTTCTAGTCGGGCAGCTGTGTGACAACACTACAGAGAAAGCGGCGCTTTTGTGTAACATGCTATGGTCTCAACGCCCTTACGAGGTAGTGATGAGTTTCACGCGCTCTAAGCCCGGCCTGCGCGCAGTTAGGAGGATTGGCCGCAATCTGAGCGGTACCACCCATCCTACCCTACTACCTATAGGGGGCCGTCCGTCCTACAGCCGCCCGAAGAGGAACTGCAGTGATCTTGAATAGGGATCCTACAGCGATAGAAAGAATCCCCATCAAAATACCACTAGATCGAGCACCAGTGATTTCGTATCCGGTCAAAATCTTGGCTAATTGATCGAAGTGGGTAGCTCCAGTAGACCCATAGATCATGGAACAAATAGGGTGGGTAGGCCCAACCACCACACTACACGTATAGACGCGAACCCCCCTCGTTACCGTACGTGCGACTCTCACCGCATACGGCTCGCACAAAGACTCCTAAATCCATCCCGAGCTTTTTATTCCATCCACCTCTCCTCTCCAATCCTCGATCAAACTTTCCTTTCCTTCCCCAGCTTCAATTCAAAACGGCTTTCGCCCTTGCTTGTTTGCTTCTTGCTTCAAAACTACAGTACAGAGCTAAGGCTTCGAAGCTGGAGTTTGCAACTGATAAACGTAAGGGCGCGCGCCCTCCTGCAGGGTGGGCGCTTCCTTCGTCTATCGTATGTATCGCTTGGCTTCGTCCCGAACCAAGGAGGCATTCTGGCGGGCGGGCGCGTGCGTGTGCCGACTGCAGAGACTACAAGCCGAGGCCGGAAGCGATTCGCTTCTATTCTCGTCTCGTTGGGATGGGATTGGATATAGATGGGGAATCTCTATAGATCGTAGTAGTCTGCCAACCTCTCTAACTAGCATATGATATAATTGAACTTCACGGCCACAAAACAAAAAAGAAAGAGCTTCGCTCGGTTGGCCCTCCTACGCTGACACCTACTTTCTTTCTCTTCTCTTAAGTCCACAACAAGTGGGAGAGGCAAGATTCGAACCTAGGTAGAAAACCTTTAATAGATTTACAGTTTGTCACTTTTGACCACTCGGCCACTCTCCACTTCTCGGGCCGACACCCCTCTCAAAGGTTCCTGAATAAGAAGGATGGCGCCATTCGGTTTTCTTCCCAGGACTCAACCAAACCAAACATTAAAGTAAGTTCAGCTAACAAAACTAGAACAAGAAATTTCAGACTTTGATGAAGGGGCTTGCTTAAAGCCATAGGCCTGTGCGTGAGGAAATGCTTGGAATTTCTCAGGCGGGATAAGATGACGGAATGACTCAGAATAGTTACCGATGACCGATTCCGTCATTGATGTGAAGCCTAGCCTTGGAAAGTCCGCGAATACAAAAAAGCACGAAAAGGGATGGAACCTATCTCCTCTTCTAGCGAACATATACCTAAACAAATGGATTACGAACCAAATTGGGACCAATCGCCGATATGCACGGTACACGGATGACCTAACCTTTGGATGCCCGATAGGCGGCCTGTCTTTGTCTCAGTAGGGGTTGGATTTCATTTAGGTTCAGACCACGAAAGAGAAGACAGAGATCTGGGCTTTGGAGTGGGCTGGCGGGATCCGTTCTTGAAAAAAAAAGGAAAGGGTAAGTTAACCTTCCAGAATAAGAGGTGTATAGATAAAAAATAGGCCCGATGCACCGCTAGGTGAAAGAGAACAGCGGAGATGTAGTGGTCGGCCTTCATAGTAGTAGCTTCACGCTGCCTTCCTTTATGACCCGATCAGGGCTGTTCATCTTTCCTTCGAAGCTGCTAAACCCATCTTACAATCTTTCTTTCTCGAATTCTTGATCTTTGGTGCCTATGGAGCAAAGGAAGAAGTAGGGGACGAACTCCTCTATCTACCCTAGAAATTGGTTGGATCTATTGAATGAGATCCTGGAGATAGGGCTGGGAGGTATGAGTCAATCGGATGTAGGGAAGCCCAGGCAATCCCTTCCTATCAATCATTTGTCAGGAAGCGGTGGAGAAAGAATTTGATTTCCAAATCTCATTGTTGAAGGTCGTTCGAGCGACTTCAGCGCCGCGCGACATTGGCTCGAGGGTGGATGGCCTTTACTTGAAACAAGCGAAAGGCTGGAATAGAGTGGGAGTAATATCATCTTTTGTTTTTGAATCATCCGGCTTTCCTAGCGCTTCCGAGTTAGAATTTGACTTGCCTCGACTTCCCTTTGACTAGATTGACTAGGGGACTTGAATCTGCTTCCTCTTTCGGGTTGATAGTCCAGGACACAGGCTGAGCTTCCCTCATTATGATTCTAGTTAGGCAAGTTCTTATATGTCAGATGCTTTAGGAACCTCAACCCATGAATACTCACAAGGAGTTTGATCACAGCTTCTATTCCCCTCTAGCTTAGGCTGAAACACACCTTGAGCCAGAACCAAGGTGCCCAGTTGAGTCCGTAGGTGTGCTATGTGACACGTCCAAATATGCGTGTAAACCGCAAGTGCACGGGTGTCAAAGTAATAATTACCCCGGTGAGTGGGTAGTCGAATCCACAGGGAACAGGGCTACTAGTACTAACTTCTTCTCTGCTTTCTAACCAAATGATAAATGGAAAGGTGTGGTGATCTAATGTGCGAAGAAATGAATACCGGAGACAAATATGCAAGGGTAAAATGGATGGAGATCTCAATCAGTAAAAGTGGGGTATTCGGGCAATGCTCCCCCTAGGATTCAGGTATTAGGTACCGAATAAGCAAAGTGTTTCTATGATGAGTAAGTTAAGTCGTGGAAATCCAAACATAATCGGGTCTATCTCTAGATCACCGATACTAGTCCCCTACGAGGTCCCGGTGGAGAAATCGCTCAATCTCAACACCTCACACCACATATGACCGCAAAGCATTCTAGGGATTCCAAATTGTGTATCCAATTCCTAAAGAATGATCCAACTCTAATTCCCGGCGAAGGATCCTAACCCCCTACAAGGTCCCGGCAGAGAAATCTCTCCATCTCACACCTCACACCAAATATGGTTGCATAGAGCTTAAGGAACGGAGATAGAATACACTCAATCGGAAGGGAGAGGGGACACTCCACTATCTCATGACTCACCCTCTCAACCCTCTTTAACCTTGAAGTTCTAACTCTAATGGAGACCTCTCTCACATCAAAGTAACAAATCATGCAAATCCAATCAACCACAAGGATTAATTAAACAAGCAAGCAATGAGAATACAAGATTAAAAACTTAATCAAACTCGGATTAAATAGAAACACTAAGCAAATCCACAAAAGATGAGAATCCTAGGGTTCACAAGCCCAAATACCCTCTAGGGTTTTAGCTCTCCATGGAGCAACATACAAAACACACCATCAATGAATGAAAGTACATTAAAACCATAGAAATAAACCCCCTTATATATGAACTGATGGTCTTGATGGAGAGCTTCGATGTCTTGAAGGACCCACTCCGAAGCTAGGTTCACCGGTGGCTTCCTTGATGGTATGACGGAGGAGGAATCGATCAAAGTTGGTCACGAAGTGCCTCTAAAGCCATAAAGAACTCCTCTCCAAACCCTAGCCGTCTCACCCCTCAAGAGCCGCACAAAAGATGAGAAAGAATAGGGCAAAACGGCTATTTATAGGCCGTATATCGCGTCTGTCACGTGCCCTCACACGCCCGTTTGGATTTTTCACGCGGCCGCGTGGGCTGCAGAAATTTCCACACGGGCGCGTGGACTTTTGACGCGGCCGCATGAACAGTAATTTTCCTACAGCACTGCTACAGTGGAATTACTACAGTACTTTTCACAAAACGCGATCCGAACACTCTTCTCTTAAGGCCACATGTCCGGGCACACGTCCATGTGGTAGGCTATAAAACTTTTCTTCATCGACGTATCTTTGAGAGGTCTTGCAATCTTCACAAAGAGAAGGAATATGAAGATGTGGCTGCCTTTGTGCCCTTCCAAATAGTGAATTGACTTGAATCTTCTTGGAAGTTGGCACACATCTCCACGTTTATGAACTGCTCTCGTGTCTTGATCCTTGAATTGAACAAGAACTCCCAACATTGTGTCTTTATAGCCTATCTTTGCTTCTTTTTTACTCTTCAAGGCATTCACAACCTATATGCATAAAAGAACACCAAATACACAATATGAGACATAAACCACAGTAAAAATGATGCTCAATGCATGTAAAACATATATAAAAATATGTCTACTCAAGCACTTATCACTATGCCTAACGGTAACATCACTGAGCTGCACCCGGAAATACCAACTAATAAACCCTGAAACAGTTACCAGTTCGAGATAGGACAGGTGATAGGATTGGAGGCCTATACCAAATATAGTCGAATTTCTTCAGCATTACATCAGAATCACCCTACTTCACTCTCCAGTGTCTTACCAACTGTGGAGCACCGACAATATCTATCCAAACATTGTCTTTCATTAGTACTATATAGTACCATGAGATAGCCTGAGTTTGGTGAGGTCTCAATGTCGGGTAAGTTCCGACCCGCACAAAAGGCATAATGATCAGGGCACTGTCTCAGAGAGAGGCTCGGTGAAATAGACATGTTTCTGAAGATGCGGACTACCTGCACCTAGACAGAAAGACCCTATGAAGCTTTACTGTTCCCTGGGATTGGCTTTGGTCCTTTCCTGAGCTGCTTAGGTGGAGGGCAAAGAAGGCGTCCTTCCGGGTAGCCCAAGCCATCAGTGAGATACCACTTTGGAAGAGCTAGAATTCTAACCTTGTGTCAGGACCTACGGGCCAAGGGACAGTCTCAGGTTGAGAGTTTCTATGGGGTGTAGGCTTCCCAAAGGGTAATGGAGGCGTGCAATACCCACCCGTCGAGCAGGGATGAAAGTCGGCCTTAGTGATCCGACGTTGCTGAGTGGAAGGGTCGTCGCTCAACGGATAAAAGTTACTCTAGGGATAACAGGCTGATCTTCCCCAAGAGTTCACATCGACGGGAATGTTTGGCACCTCGATGTGGGCTCTTCACTATGTGGGGATGTAGTATGTTCCAATGGTTGGGCTTTTCACCCATTAAAGTGGTACATTACGTGAGCTGGGTTCAGAACTTCATGAGAGAGTTCGGTCCATATTCGGTGCGGCCATTAGAGCATTGAGATGATGTTTCCCTAGTACGAGAGGACCGGGAAGGACGCACCTTTAGTGTACCCAGTTATCGTGCCCATGGTAAACCCAGCCAAGTGCGGAGCGGATAACTGCTGAAAACATCTAAGTAGTAAGCTCACCCAAAGATGAGTGCTCTCCTATTCTGACTTCCCCGAGCCTCCGGTAGCACAGTACGAGACGAGTGACTGGGTTCTCCGCCCTCTGGGATGGAGCGATGTATATTAGGAATCTAAGATAAGGTCACGACGAGATGAGCCATTTATCATTATGATAGGTGTCAAGTGGAAGTGCGAGTGATGTATGCAGTGAGGCATCCTAACGAGACCGAGAGATTTGAACCTTGTTCCTACATGACTGATCAATTCAATCGAGGCACTAGCCATTTATTTTTCATTGTTCAACTGTTTGACAACATGAAAAAAACAAAAAGCCCCGCCCTCCTTCTCTATCTATTCAAGGGATGGAAGGGTAGAGGCCTTTGGTGTCCCTTCCAGTCAAGAATTGGGGCCTCACAATCACTAGCCAATATGTTTTTCTCTAATCCTTTCTTCGCTCATAATTCAATATTCTGGTGTCCTAGGCGTAGAGGAACCACACTAATCCATCCCCGAACTTGATGGTTAAACTCTACTGCGGTGATGATACTATGGGGGAGGTCCTGCGGAAAAATAGCTCTTATTCAAAGGAAAATAGGAAAAATAGTTCTTATTAAAAAGAAAAAATGCAAAGGTTGTCTTATTCAAAACCCTAATTATGACATCTCTTCTCTCCCACTTCACACCTCGGAACACACTATTCTTATAGTCTTATAGAGAGAAATGTGCTTTCACATCTTCTTAACCCGAAATAGCTATTGAACTATGGGTTTTTTGTCAAAATGGAGAAGTCGAGACCTAACAAAAGAAGTAAACCAGCAGTGTTACCAAAGACTGGGCTGGGAAATGAAATAGAATGTACCAGATTTTTAGCACGTACAACCATCAAACCAGAGACAAAAGCAGGGCTCGATAAAATAGAAAGTATCATGGTATGTCATCCTTCCCACGAAATGGAACTTGAATGCATCTTCTTGCTCCAGTATTCAAGTTGATCTATTATGACCAGCGCAGTTGTTCATATTTCATTTTCTTTTTCCAAGCCAAGCCAAAAAAAAGAAAGCACTCACTAAATAACTTAAGGAATCTCGTCTTTCTCTCGATGCCAAGAATTCTTTTTTTGATGTCTCCTGGTCAATCTAAGGTACAACTTGCTTCTCCCCAACCCAGCAAAGTCCAGCATCAAATTCATAGTGCGCTAGTGCGCCCGAGGGCAAACAAGCAAGGGATTAAGCACAAGATGTGAAAGAACAAGCAAGGGCGAAAGCCCTTGCTATTAGCGCTGTAGTTTTTTGCGTTTTCACCTTTAAAAAAAAGAAGGCGCCAGCGCTTGAGTACTAACCCCTCTGGGATACCCGGTTGCTTTGGCGTGCCCCACCCTATCAGTTCTGTGTTGTACTTTACTTGACTCTCCCCCGCTTGCTGATCGCTGTGTTAAAAAATAACATGAAGCTAGATATGAGTAGATGTTGTTGGCCGAAAACAAAAGGTTGATACCTGCTTCAGAACCCGCTACTAATGTAATGTGTCCTCTGCTTCTGATCACAACAGGCTAATCTGTAACAAAAAGCTTAAGAATTAGGAAAACCAGCAATCCCATAGTTACTAAATGTTATGTTGGTGCCACGGATTCCACCCCTACTAGCTACCATCTATATTATGACAACGCCTCTACTATCCCAACAGTACTTGCTGGATAATCATAGCTCGATGAGAATTTCCCAGCGGTGGATCGAGTATAAGGCCCGCATAGGCTGAGTCTAATTCACCATCCCCAGACTGGGATTGAGTTCTGACCATAAAATGAAACTATCATGCTTTGATGGATGGAAGGAGCATTCAAGACTCTCGAGGTTGGACGGAGGCCCCTCTTATCGGTCGGGAGTGAGTTGTGAATTATGGTTCTAAGGCTTGTGATGTTCGATCTAAGATATTCGGAATAAAGATCCGGATAGAAAGAATTGTTGGCTTTCTCAATCGCTTTCTCGGCCGGAAGAGCAGCTCCTAATTCCCATCTCGGTAGCTTCATCTTCTTCGGGAGCTGTTCATCTCAGTCCGGATCATGACACTTCTCGGAAGGAGGGGTAACCACTCAAGGCTTGTTGGATTGGGCAGCAGAAAGATCGAAATTGGGCGGAGAGCCAGGAGAGAAAGACTTTACTTCGTTCGGGAGCTGATAATGCTTCTGCTACCGCACCGGGAGGGACAAAGAGGCTTACATGCCTTATTTAAAAAATGGAAAACACGTCTTTCTGGGTGGGGTATTGAATCCTTCCCTTCCCCCATTTAGTGAGAAAGCGCGTATACTCGAAGGAAGGCAGAATATTTCACCCCTCATCCGGAGTAGTTTAGTTAGTTGTCAATAGCTTGTGATTCGGAGTTGTCGACCCGTCATTTCCAGTCGAGTAAAGGAGCATCTCCCTCTTCATCGAAGTCGCTCAATACGTTGTATCGATGGAGTGACATCTAGGCTTATCCCTTCCCCCCTGATCCCTCTACCCGAGGGATCAGTAAGCAACCGGGTGACGGGCGAACCACATCTGTGAAAATTCCATAGGCATTCTCCGATCGAAGTCGGATCAAATGCAAATATTCGATTCAAGAGGAATCGGTTTTTTGGGAACCTCGGGCTGTAAGGCGATGGTTCGAAGATTTCGATGCCTTCTATTCCGGTCAATGAACCAATATTTTGAGGGAGCAGCTAACCAATCTCATTTCTCAGATAAGTCCATCGGTTTAGAGATTAGTTCATGCTCTTTCATCCCCTAAGGAGTCGGAGATGGCCCTTCCGGTGCAGTTCAGGTTGGTTGTTAATACGTGTATAAGATACTGCTCTCTCTTTCCCTCTCCTTTTAGTCGAGTGTTCATTCTTCACCCTTCCATGCACTTCTTCTCTTCCTCCCCGGAGAGATAGGGGCACACCCCTGCATGCGACCCTGTCATCAACTTCAGAATCATCATGAACTTCAACCCCAGAAGCAGCCACATTCCATCCCCCGTTCTAGGATCAAGAATCTACATGGCGAACATCCTCCGATTACACATTCGTATTAGAGGAGGATCTTTACAATTTTGAAATACTCATACATAGGAGGAGCGGAAGCTACTCGACTGTTAGGGAGAAAGGAACTCGTAGTTCTAGTACCTGACCAAGCTCCAGTTGACCCTGAACCGGAAACCGGAACGGAGGCGGAGCCAAAGGTAGCATAGCTTGTTCCAGTTCCAATTGATCCAGTTGGAGCTTCTCGTTTTCCTATTGAGGAATCGTTTTATCCAGTTAAGTTATTTATCTAAGGCTCAAGGGCAAGGGCAAGAAATGGCTCTACCTACTATACCAACGGAGCAAAGCCCTTTCCATACGCTATCGATTTGGTATAGCTCAGAATGGTTCTGGATCGATTCCAATCGAAACTTCAAAAATGATTCATCGGCGATCTCGGTATTCCTCCAACTCAATGAATGAAGGGGGGAGTTTGAGGAAGGCCGACTTTCTTTCTATATGAAGATGATAAAAGGAAAATGGTCAAACATTTCTAACCTTCGAAAATGACTGAATGAGTAAGAGCTCTTCATGTGGTATCACTTTACCACCATTTGAAATGCACGAAACTTCGATTGGTGGAAGCTAGTCCATGAAGATTCTCTCTTCTCTTACGTGCAATTCCCCTATTTCGGTAAGCATCCAGTATCTCAGCAAATGAACATTTCTCTAAGCTTATCCACTAGCTTATACGTTGTTTGAAAGCAGCTCCAAGGATCCAATGAATAGCTAAGGTTTGTTGACGATCCCTGGTTACAATCCCAGGGATATCATAAATAGTACCTGTGACTCCTACTTTTACCACTTCTCATATGGGCTTTATATTATCTACGGCGTCAACCATAAGTTTGATTACATCGCGTTCAGTTCGAGCTAGTTGATTAAAAGTATTATAAACAATAGCACGAACTCTAGTTCTTTTACCATTTATCATGTGAAAGTTGACCAACTTCTTGATCAATTATTTTTGCTCACCATCCAAGTCCCCCATATAGCTGAGAATTTCTGAGCAATTGGAAGCGGCTTTCGATGACGAGGCCAAAAAATTGATATTACGCGATCGTTACTGTCCATCTTTATCAGCCAACTCCCTTGTTTCCTTCAATAACTAATATCGTCGGAATGGATGACTGACCTACGGTACTTATAAAATCAAACAAAAAGAAAGGTGGTTTCTTTTTATTTGATAAAGAGTCCCTTTCACACCCTTGACTTTTTTGTAGACTTCACCATTATGCTCATAATCATTTAAATCCTATCTTGTATTGTAATATCATATCGAGCTCAGTGACTTTGTGATGGAGGAGGATCTCAGGCCCTCTCGCAGTCCATTCCATTAGTTCTTAAATCACAAAATGGAATGTGTCCCTGAAAATATCGCCTGTCATCCTTGCACCATATTGATCAACATACAAGATCTTTATAATCCACTTTTTTTTTCCAAAGAGGGCAAGAAATTAAAAAGGGATTTATACTACCCTAAACAAGTTTGTCTGTCAAATCTGGAATGTAATAAAAAAATTCTTCTTTGCTATATGAAGCAGGACATCCTTTTGCTTGGTGGTGTAATGCGAAAATGTCAAGGTATATATTGGGAGCATTACAGTATTGACATAGTAAGCAAGTTAATACTTTCATCCCTTTCTCTAAGCATCTATCGTATGAAATATTAAGATGAATGCAATTGGCCAATCCACATCGCCAACCAAAATGCGAGTACTGCTTCTCTTCCTCTGCCTAGTTACTTGGCATCTATAGTTCCTACTCCTTCTACTGCCGCTTCTGACTCTCGCTCTGACTGTTGACAGAACCATCTCTTTAATGCCCTTCCTGAACATCCGGATTGGGATGAATCATTTACTGCTATGGATGTTAAGGGAAGGAATGCTATTTTTATTTCAATTTTTACTAGTATAATGACTAATAGACAACAGACGAAATCCCTTCTTTCATACTACTTTACCGACTCCTCCTCAGTCTGACTGTCATCTGACATCGGGTCAAGAAAGCCATGCTCCACCCATGACCAGTCGGTCAAACCATGTCCAGTTGTCTCAATTTACTGACACTTGGCTCTTCCTCCCCCTGCCCCGGTCAATAGGCACAACCCAACTTGGGTTATCAACAACCTCTATACCCGATCGATTCTTTGTCTCAACGCAATCAGGGGTTATCCTCGTCTAGCAAAAGCAAGAGCCTTCTTCCCATGTTCCTGGTCTATCTATCCAGCCCTAACTCAGGCTACCCTTTCACAACCCAATGTAGGGACCCCATGACCGAATCCCCTCGGCTGTAGGATTTGAAAGAGAGTCTCCTTTGGGGTTAACCCCTAACCCCCCTCCTCATCCAACCGGGAATGCATCTCATCTTTTGATCTTCAATTCCCGGGAAGATTTCGAGCGACAGGTCTTAGAGTTAACCCAAGCGGCTACAACTTAAAAATTTTCTCTGGCAGCTATGTGCCATTGTCCAAATGTTAGTCTACCACCATGGTATAAGATACCTAAGTTTGCGAAGTTTGATAGGAAAGGTGACCTACACCATCACTTGCTACTTTTCATTTTTGACACTCCCCCGGGATAATAAGGACAACCATATTTATCTCTTCCGGTAGAGCTTGGAAGGAGATGATTTAGGTGGTTCGGGAGTCTCCCGGTTGGGTTGGTAGCATCACATCCTTCGAGGATCTCGCCACTAACTTTCTCAACCATCCTATCTCATTGGCAAGAAGCCAACCATCGCCGATCTTCAGGACAGAGCTCAACGCCCTGAAGAGGACTTTGAAAAGCCTTTGTTAGTAGATTTAGGGAGGTTCTAATCATAAAACCGAGATACCTCTACCCGAATCTCAAGCTGTCCAGATGTTGGTCTTAAGGAATCTTAAGATTTCATTGACCGAGCAGAAGCGGAAGAGGGATGGATTCATTGCCGCAACTGGGCAACCGAAGTTTGTTAGCTTTCTTTGAGGGCTTTAATGAAAACAGGGCAAAGCAAGGAAATCGAAGAGGGGTAGATTATATCAACTCCAACTGATAGCATCCGAAAGATGAAGCCCTCAATCGAAGGACTCTTTTATCGAAGAACTCATAGGAACTTGCATGATCAAGACTACTGAAGAAGATGTTCATGCTTCAGAGAATACAACCCAATCAGAGCAACATCTCGAAGAACTTATAGAGAAATAAGAAAAATGACCTCAAGCAAAGGCGAAAAGCAAGAGGGTCATTCTTTGCTTTGAAGCTCGTTTTTAAGCGGTTGGAAATGAGAAGTATTGGATATGTTTAGTCTTTTTCTCCTCAAGCATCCGGTAATACCATTTTTTTTTTTTGCTTCGAATAAAAAATGTTTCTTTCCTTCCGAGATAATCAACCTAGCCCTCTCTGATAAAAGAAAAAGTGAAGCTCTTCAAATTAGCATGGCAGAAAATGTTGTGTTTTATCTTTTCTTATAGGGAACGGTTTACAGCTATGTGGCTCGACCGTGTAGTACTCTTCTACATATTTTAGGTGAGAAGTTCTTGTACCCAATTAGGTTAGCATTTATTGTTGAAGATGGAAAATGATGCCTTTTTTTCCTTTATCACCTGATTTGTATCAAGTTTGAGACGAGGTTGAAGATATCAAAATTCTAATGAAGTGTCATGGTGATTAAATTGTGTGGACAGCAAGCCCAGATGGTGAGTATTCTATAGATTCTGCATGAGAAAGTCTTATATAGAATCTCAGGCTGAAGGTTGAATGGGCTAGATTGGTTTGGTTTAGTAGCCATGTACCTCAGTTTTCTTTTATTACTTGGATGGCTCTTCGGAAAGCACTGCTCACTCAAGATATCTTGGTCTCTTGTGGTATAGTATTCTAATTAGTCGATCTAGTTGCTGCTTATGCAGGATGCACGTGGAAGACCATGATCACTTATTCTTTTGGTCTTCCTATTCAAAGAAAGTGTGGAGATCTATCCTTGGCAGATGTCGGTCTCGTAGGAAAGGGCGGTTCACATGGGATAAGGAGATTAGGTGGGTCTGAGACCCTTTTTTGGGTTATGCAAATCCGAAGAAAGACACTTTCTTTTTGTACAACAGTGTACCGCGGGTGAACGTAACTCTCAAATTTTCCAAAATCAATATAAGCCATGGGAAGAGATAATATAATAGTTATGATCTCTAGGGATACCGGAATTAGATTCCTTAGTTTGCGAGATGCAGTGGATGACGCTCCCAAGAGTATAGAATTCCTAGACTCTTGGCAGATTTCAGTAAAATTTACTGTTCCATCTCCCACATGGTGTTCATGGTGCCCTCCAGACCCAGATATGTGGTGCTTGAGCACGCACAATTGGTTCTCTTAGAGGTGATTTTGCAGGGTATGGATGCATCTTAAGAGACCATGCTGGACAGTAGAAAGTAGCGATTACAGCCAAGTGTCCTCCTTTCTCCATCCTTGTGCATGAGATCTAGAGTGATTCCTCACCAAGAAAAATAGGAGTTTTTCTCCTGCGAACAGACGCACAAGATAACCTTTGGTACAGGCCACTAGCTATTTACCCACTTTACCGATCACACAATTCATTGGCTTCTCCTCTAAGGAAGTAAAAAAACCCCACATACTCTTTCCCATATCACCTATATGAATCCAAAGCTAACCCCTGCACCTGATTCATCCCCTTGAATAAGGGGTTGGCCTGTGAGTCTTTCTTTCTTTGAATTTCTGATGGAGAGACGGGGAAGATAGTGAAAATTTTTTTTATTCCGGGCTGGCTCATTTGAAAAATCTGGGAAGCGACGACAAAGAAGTGATTTCTTATTTTAATAAATAAAGCCGAAGCCAGTAAAAACCCAATTTGCGCATTAGCTTAGTTCCCATCTCATAGAAAAATAATGGTGTTTGGGGTTCAAAACCTCCTATTAAATAAAGGCAGAACAGAAGCTCGTTGAGGAATCAATCACAGTTTAACATGCCGAAGAAGATGAAAACAATAGATGTGGTATACCAAAAAAAAAGTAGAGGAGGCAAAGCACCGTAACCGTAAAAAAAGTTCAGATCAAGTGCTAGAGAAATGGTCGACTCTGAATCCGGATTGGTTTGAACCGTGAATGAAAGATTTCCTCTAAACTAGAAAGCCGTCAAGAAAAGATCCATCAACATGATGGACACTCGAAACCTTATCTGGTTTGTGTAAGGAGGGAACCCATTTGACCTTTTCAGTAAAGGGGGAAACAAATAAAGTAGGGGACGAAACACTAACATAGCGCTTCACGCCCAGAGGAAGATGCTTTCTTTTAGCCTACGCCTACGCCTTTCCCCTTTTTATAATAAGATAAGCATCCAGCTCTCGATCCAGAGCTACTGCTTCAACAATCAACTGAGCTCAGGAAGTCAGGTTAAGACGTCGACTTATACAGGGTCTTGTCCGAGGAGATGAAAAACAATTAAAAAAAAAAAGGATACCCAGCTTGACATGAAAAGTAGAGGCAAGCAGAGTCAAAGGCCGAGCCTCAACTAGCAAAGGGAGACAGCCATGCCAATCCAAGCAGAGCAACTAGAAGCCCACTCTACCTTTCTTTCTTTACCTTAGACTTCGTTCTTCAACGTGTGTATTTCCTCTGTTCTGTGCTGTGCTCTTGAACTCTTGATTGCCTTGTGACTTTAGTTGAAGTATAGGTCATCGATTCTTATGGGATTTCTCCTTTCTTTTGTTGAGTGGTATATAAGGGATTCCTCTAGTAGGTAGCGACAAGAGGCTACATTAATAGCTGAAACTTATTTTTGCGTTGGGTAGGCTCAGAGTCAGAAGTCCTCTCTTTCTCAATTCACATCTATGAGCAATGATTCCTGTATCTCTTGCTTGCTTCGATCAGACTCTGACAGCTTACAGAAGAATGATGGGTCGCTAACAAGCCCCCTAAATGACCGCTCAAAAGGCCTACCTATTTTTTTCCCAATCCGTCAGTTGCTCATCCCTCTCTCATGAAAGATTTTTTCTCCTCTCCCAGCAGCTTTTACTCATGGCTATAGCCTGTTGCTAAGACAATTCCCATTCAAACATTCTCATCCAACGGTCTATCAATCGTGCCTTATTTTGTTTTGTCAAAATTTACTTTCGTTCTTACAAAAAAAAATTTGCAGGAAGTAAACGACCTTCCGAAATCAACTCTTGAAGTCACGTCTTTCAGTACTGAGACTGAAGTAAATTACTTTTGAGTTTCTCTTTGCCCACCTTCTGACTTAGAAATACCAACTATAAATAGCTTAAGCATCTCTTAATAAGGAAACGTCTTTCTACAACTAAGGGTAAGGTTTGGAACCCTAGTAGCAGAATAGAATCAGTTTATCGGACAGACTTCCATGCCAACATGAGTAGTTTAACTCATCACTACCTCGTAAGGGCGTTGAGAATTTTTTTTCCTTAAAAAAAAAAGAAGAAGGCACACAGGTCATCTTTTGGTCGTCTCCTTCTGTGATACACACCTGGTTGTAGCCCAACCGTAGATCCAACTTAAAAAAGTATGAAGCGCTTAGTCGAAGAAGTCTGTAATCAAAGTGGATACTTGTTCTTGATGGTTAGGTTACCTGGTTGAGCGCCCATAAATGTTAATCTAATCTAACTAAGGCTCCCGCTTCTTCTGGAAGAAAACAGGGGCAAAATATGGAACCGTCGGAGGCTTAAATATATCTGGCCGAGATTACTTAAAAAAATTCCTAAAGTAAGTACTTGCTTTTTTTTTTCATGAGAAAAAGAAGTCTTATGTGTATTGGATCCGCTCTTCTGTTAGCATGAACACTTTAATTAGATTCTATTCCTCTTCTTTATTCTTAACAAATGGAACCCCCCACCCGAACCTTTCTTAAGACTACCAAGCCCTCTCGAATTAGTTCTACGATAGAAGCTTTCAACGTACACCCGGGGACAAATCTTTCACTCACTGAGAAGTGAAAACCTGTGACTATATCGTCCTGAAGACGGATGCGACGGGAAGAAGTGGCATTTAGAAGTGTTGCTGACTTTACATTTAGGTTTCGGCATAACAAAGCTTGCACGGTCTTTTCGCACTTAGGTGCACAACGTGCCTTTGGTAATGATTCTACTATGGTGCCGCAATTTCGCAAGCTGATCCTAAGTAATCATTGTTGTTCATTCAGTTTCGGAGGAATGACCTTGTTAGGATTAGAGAATTGCTGCGGTTCTTCCTGAATAGACTCTATTCTCCCGTCGAGAGTGACTTTGAAAGTCTTACCTAAACTCTTACAACTGAATATGAGAAAGCCTATAAAACAACAAGCTACTATCATTTCTTCATTATAGATTAAGATCTTCTTCTGACTTGATGCACAAATAGATGGAATAGCAGCAAATAGTGTCTTTCTATCCAGCATATCCGTTGAACTAAATCTCATTGGGAAACGTTATCCGTATCTATCTTTCAGCAACGGAACGGGAAGTTGTCTAGGACAGGATGCGCTCCCCCGGCGGCCAAGTAAAAAAAGGAAAAGAAAGAAAGGATAAGATAACTTCGTATGTATTTGGTCACTCTCCTCTAGTTATGTTTAACCTTGAATGCAATTTATAGATTCGACAGCAATAGTCCCTCGGACTCGAAAAGTAATAACGAAAATGGCTGATCCAATAGCGGATTCCGCAGCTGCCACTGTTGGAACTAATGAAGCAAATGATTGACCCATCATATCATCCAAAGAAACGGAAAATACCAAAAAGTTCGAATTGACAGCTAATAACATTGATTCAATTGGCATTGACATAATAAGAATATTTCGTCTATTAAGGAGGATTCCCCGAATACCTAAAATGGAGATGATCATAGAAAATGTGAAATATTTTATAAGATCCGTTTCGGAAACGTGGAATGTCAGAGAAATTCAAATTATGTGAGGAAGTCCTGCGTCATAGAGTCCAGGGAAAGCCTGACTTTTTCTTAATCTTCTTCTTTGTCTTTCGGTTCTAGTTTTCTGCTCTCCTTCTTTTGATCTCCTTCCTTATCACTTTGTATAAGGAATGAAATCTTTCTTCCTGGACTTTACTTGCTTTAAAAGCTGGCCGACTTCCTTCCCCGGATCATAGGACCCACCCACCCGTTTTCTTGTCTACTCAAAATATGGGACTCTTTCGCCAGCTACCGCCTCTCTCTTTTTCAAAATTTTTGATATTCTTCCTACAGCAAGTGTTAATGCCTGGGTTCGAAGAATCTTTATGAACTTTCTGATCAAATATCATATTTTTTTTTTTTCAGTTCAGTTTTCTTTTTTTATTCTGTTTATTAATCCTGATATAGGATAATCCAACATTGGTGATTTTGCCTAATATCGCTTTTCTCTTTCTTTCGTAGAGTAGAATTTCACCAGTCTTCCGACGCAAGATTGGTTTCTTGAGTTCAGGCTTGAGACCAAGGCTTCGCCGTTTGAGAACACCGCCACCATCCATTTTGGCTCATGGCGGTCCAAATGACCTATTCTGTCAAGCGTTTTACAACCCTTGCCAGAGTAGGTGGTGCTGGCTTTCGAACTATTGCATCTCTTGCTCACTCTAATAGGCCTAAGCGCTATGAGCGGGTCTATGTGATGGGACTTCAATCTAAACTTCCTATTTAGCTTTGGCTTGGTAGGGGGTGTCCTCTTAACCCATATCTTCGTGCTTTCATTATTAACTACTTATTAAATGAAATGAAATCATATGAAACCTAAAGATTTCTCTATCATTCCGGAAGACTTATTTTAGTCTCCCAAGATGGTTGGTGGATTTCCTTGAATGGTCCACACTGAGAGGATGGGTTAAGCAGTGGCTGCACTCTTGTCTACAAGGTCGGTCTTATGTGACCCTTATGTATCCATTGAACAGTTCTTTGAAGCTCCTGTTGTAAATCATGACTGGAAAATCACGCGCAAAGATACTGAATTAGTGCGCTTTGGTCTTCTATGGAAGGTTTATGATTTGGTCGCTTTGAAGGGTACCAATTTCTCAGTTCCAATCTTGGATGTTGGTATCAGTGGCTTACTTATTAGGTGGAGTCAACGGTACCCAATTCCTAGTTGAGCCTTCGGGCCTAAACCAGCCCAAGGCCCATAAGGGGCTAGTTGTTCCTGGTGTAGTTATTCTCCATGGGACGGACCCTACTGATGAGACCGTCAGATATAAGAAGGCGTTATGGCCAGATTCATACTCTGACTATCTAATGGCATGCGGAAGTGATCACTCCCCAATGCTCATTCGGGTGAAACCTGATATAAATCTTGGTAACCCTTATAATATTTCAGAATGTGGGAGAGCCACCCCCAGTTTCTGTAAATTGTTGAGGATGCGTGGAGGACACCATTTAATTTAATGGGAACCCAACCCCATTTTGTTCTTTTGCAAAAAAAAAATATGATAGAAACCAAGAAGGCGTTGAAGGAATGGGATAGAAATGTATTTGGGAAAATGAATGAAAGATTGGAGCTGGTTAGACTGGAGCTAGAGCAGATCTAATCCGCTTTGCAAGCTGATCCACTAAATCAAGACCTTGGTGATAAGGAAAAGGAAAGACGGAAGAAAGACTCTGAGATCCTTCAGCAGGAAGAGTCCTTTGCTAGACAAAAGTCCCGGGTGCAGTGGCGGGGATACTCATTCTATCTTTTTCTATGCTGCCATTTCTGCTCGGAGGGCTACAAACACCATCAGATCTTTGAGAAAAGATAATAGGAAGATATTAAATAGGTTAAGAAGGAGGCTGAAAATGCTTTTTCAAATTGAGCTCTGAGGTTTCGCATCTCATAAAAAAAGTGCTTACTACAGAAGCTAGCTCCTGGTTGACCAGAATGATAACAAAAGAGGAGGTTGTACACACTGTGAAGAGGGCTGTTGATGAGATTACAACAAACCTTCGCGAGGACAACTTGCGCAGATCAGAGTGGCTGCAGCCTTTCTGGTGATAATTGTCATGCATTGGGGGTCCTTTCCTTGGGCAGATGTAGAAAGGGTGGCTCTAGCAATTGCAGAAGTTGGCTTTCCATGGGCATCGATCCTTTTGATGTCTGATCTTCTGACAAAAGTCACATTGTGGTATGACACGATTGCTGGTCGCTCTACAACCAGGGCGGGTCTCGCTGCCGGATCAATGCGCAGGACGCACGATCTACAAACAACAATAGAGAGAGCCAACCAAGAACAAGAAAGAGGCGCTCCGCTCCTAGTCACTAAGTAGTGTGCTCTTCTGTCCTCCGTAGGACTCCTTCAAGAATAGGTTCTTTCTCTTATGTAATGTCATTTCGCCCGTTCAACTTCCGTACCGGAGGAAATGGGATTCGAACCCATGATACAATCTTCTTGTATGTCGATTTAGCAAACCAATGCCTTAAGCCACTCAGCCATACCTCCAACTTGTTGATCGGAATTGAATTGAATTGGATGTGCCGGGTTGGGTTGGTTGCCCCACTGCGTAAGCCTACGCGCGCGCCCTTACGTTTTGAAGCAGGGCGAGACTACTTTAGCGTTGAGCCTCTTTTCCTTCTGCCCAGCTCCCCGAAAATCACGTTCGACTTGCATGTGTTAAGCATATAGCTAGCGTTCCTTCTGAGCCAGGATCAAACTCAGATTTGGACTATGATTGAGCCCTGCACTGGTAGAACCTGGTGAACTGTGAGTACTACTAAAGATTAATTCTCTCTCCTAACCACTCTCTGCTATATATATTATTATTAAATAAACACAATTTCCTCCGTCGGGGCGTGACTAGCACTACTTCTCTTTTTTGTCTCATCCAGATTTACCTTCTGTAGAGCGATCTGACGAAACATCAAACTCTTTCATTTCATAGAAGTTCTTATTCTTAAGAAGCAAATAGTATTTCCTTTGTTTGATTTCTAAATTAGGCTTAGGCATGTGTATGTGTGTGACATCTGTCCATCCCATTATTGAAACCCGAGGAGGAACTTCTCGAGGCTCAATTCCACCTTGAAAGCGGGATTGTGGCCGCATCCTACCCTACCCTATAAGATAAGTAAGTACTTGCAAGGCTTCCTTACACCACAATGAGAGATCCCGCAATGCAGAGCTTACGCAGTGCGTCAATGATTGTGTAAAGCGATTATAGACCGAAACGCTTATATGAGGGTGGCTAGCCACTGCCAAATCTCAAATCTATAGTTAACCATTAATAACCAAAAAGATAGATGCAAGGTTTCCCAAAGCTCCCTTAAGTGGCCATAGTGAGGTCTTTTTCATGCTATCGTCTCTAGTGTTCGTTCATACTAGACCTCTTTTCACTTTTTTTTTTATTTTTGAATCAATCAAAGGATTGAAGGTTGAGGCAGTGGAGAAGAAAACCCACTGTGGTCTTCAAATCAAGGTTTTAAACATTGACTTTGATTCTAGTAGGCCAGCCATTAACTGCACTACTTTACATTTGTCGGGTTGGCCACTATGAATCATGTCCTATTCTCCGTGTCCTTGCGGATAAGCTTTTGAGATTTCTGGCCCACCCTTTGGTAGTGATGTAAAGTACCATTGATTAGATGGCTGGGATACTATTTTGTTTGGCAGTTGAGGAGAATAAATACATGGAGCGCAATTGAATGGATCTTCCCGCAGTTATTCGTTAATCCCTATTTTTTCATTCACATTGGCGATAGTCGTAGGATTCCTCTTTCATCAATGAGGTCGATCCAATGACAAGATACGGGCGGAGAATGGAAATATTGAGTCTTTTCAAGTGACAAAAATGCTTCAACCGAAGAGAAGAAGAATCAGATGTCCTTCTCACGCAAACAACATATGACTTCATGAAGAAGAGTGATCGGCAAGACTGGCCAGTCATCCATTTTTATGGCTTGTTCAAGCCATCAAACAGTTGGAAAAAATGGGTGCGATCAAAAATACATAGTAGATCTAGGATAGAGGTGAGGCATCACCAAAGCTATCTTCACGATTACACAACAATTTTTTAGTTTTTGGGGATCGGTACTATTGTAAAAAGCTACGATTGGATTTTTACGCATCGTCACCATATATATATTTTTATTTTTTTACTTCCTTTCTGAGAAGCTTCTGCTATTCTCGGGAAGTGCGCTATGTAAATAGTAGGTTACCTCTCCATGGTAGCACCCGCTTGGGCGACAACTCACTCCGAGAAGAGGAGACAATGGTGAGTCGAAGGAAATGAGAGGCAGTTAGGAACGCCTTTAAACATCTAATCCACCAAAGCGGGTAGTCGCGGAAAAGAATAGATCACCTACTTCCGAAAGTACCCAGAGACAAAAACTCAAAAGATCTCGGAATTCTTGGGTTCTTGGCTAACAAATAATGTGATCCCCCATGCACACGTAGCAGACGAGTGATCCCATTCTGAGTCCCATTATCTAATGGGGACAAGGTAGCACTTGTCCTTGCTGTCAAGCCGTCTTTCGAAAAAGACCTTGCCGTGATAATAAAAATTGAATTCAGGATCGTGCGGACCCTCAATTTCATTTACAGCCCGAGCGAGTTCGCTAGAAGTAAACATGGGTCCCTCAGCCCGGAAACAAAATCTAACATTATTATCTTAAGAAATAGACAGAGGCGAGAGAAAACCAAAGAAGCTTTATTACATTACATCCATGAATAGATGATAAGATTGAAATAAAAGATCGGTTAAGTTAAATAGAGAGGATAAATAGATCCCTTTCTATCTGTTCATGCACCGAGAGAGAGTTACCTTTGCTTTTTTCTTAGCTTTGTTTTAGCGGTCGGGTAAGCAACTGTCAGCCAAGACCCGAGCATTTAATTAGAGCGAGACCCGGTTGCACTATACACTGTAACCTTGATTGAAGCGATAGTTAGTAATAGGCTGAGCTATCGAGGTGTAAAGGGTAGCAAGTGGTAGAGTCGTAAGCCGAATAGAGAGACTATGAAGCTTTAAGGTAAGAAGCAGGGGAGTAAGCATCATATGTTTTAAGCATAGAGGTTTCAGCTGTAAGGTCGGGTGTCTAGGTAACGAGAGAACAAGAATACTTGTTTGAACTTTTCGAAGGTTAAGAAGTGCGGCGAGGCCGTGCTCCTAGTTGGCCATTAAGGAGCGTGATGCCCGGTTAAAAAGCCCGAGTTTTGTTTATCGTATTCTAGTACTAGGTGCAGTATCCTTTCTTCAGCTAGTCTAAAGCTCGGGCTATTCAATCATATAAATTTTTGAGGTTTTTCTCCTCACGGAAGATTATGGAGTCTTATCTTATCCAAAAAGGTCTTCAAATCGACGGGGGTCAGCTGGGACTATGGATTCTTTTATTCATATCTCCTAATTTACAAGATTAAAAAAAAAAGTTTGAAGGTGCAAGGTTTGTTATCGGATGCGTCTTCTTCAAGGTCTTCATCACGCACCACACCTTACCTTAATCGGCGACCAAGCTGATATTCCCTTGGCGGAAAAGAAAGTCTTTGTCTTTCAACTTGGAAGCTTGTTCTTTACCCGATCATTCAAACATTTTGTGGGCACAAAATGCGCACCTGCTCTATTGTTGTGTAGCAATAGAAGCACTGCTCATCTTACTTAGTGTGCTTTTTTTGCCTTTCTCTTCACTCTAGACAGGAGCGCTAATGGACACTGGAAGGGAGTAGGCGAAGCATGTCATTTGTAATGGAAAGAAAGAAACCACTACTTCGCCTCTTTGTTGGACCACTGGCGCGAACACAGTGGTCTTTGGCCAGGACTAGGAACCGATTCGAATTGGGAACACAGTGGTCTTTGACCAGGACCAAGACCAGGAAGTTGGTAGGCTCATCATGAATTAGGTCGGGGTGGCTGGTGGTTTCGGGATCCCATGTAAAATGCCTCTTTTATGCCTCGGGTAGTAGCCACGACTCGTATTCATTGATGAGTTCTACCCCTTCTTCATTCTTTGACCTCACTTCTTAATATTTTGACTCTTCCATGGTGTGTCTCAGGAACCTCTTCAATACGGTCCGGATTGCTAGCTCTCGTTCATGGATTACGCTCACGAGATGATACATGAGGAAGATTTTTTTATGGCGGTTCTTCCTTCTAATTACAGAGTATATCTATGAATCTTTTTCTACCGGATGAAGCGGCGAGGCATCGGTCCAGTAGAACCTATAAAAAGAGATGGTTGTGGCGTGAAGTACTCTTGTGCACCCTGCGTCACTCGGCTCACATGCAACCCCACCCCATTATGTTTTGGAAGAATTTAGCCAATTCTTTGGCTCTAAATAACAAAGCACGATGGTGGGTAGCCGGATTCATCCCTATTTGTAGCGCTTGAGTCACTATGGGCGTGGTGAATGTGAGGCGATCCACGATGGAAACTTTGATTGATGAGTATATTATTTTTACACTTAGGAAGATGGTCAAGGTAGCTTGCTTCCAAGCCATTTGCCGCGAAATGCGCATGTAGTCCTTCTGCCCGGTAGGGAAAAAAATAGTAGCATAGCGATCAAGCTAGTACTCAAGCAAGTGAGTCAAGTAGCGCGAGCTAGCGGGGACAAGGCGTGAGCAAGCAGCGGTAGCCAAAGATAGGGGCTTTGAAGTGGTAAGTTGTGGGGTAGCTGGGCCCTAGTAGGCGAGGCGGTCCAATCAAGCCGACCCGAGGGATAGAAAAGCAATAGTTGAAACTTGCCTCAATAGGGGAAAAAGTGAATCCTTTCAAGACCTTATACCTCAATGCGTACTCAAAGATTGTGAGAGCCAACTCTATTGGAAAGAGGCATAGGGGAAAGGGTGGCGAATCTCATGCGTGAGAGCGCCTTGAAAAAGGATGAGAGGTGGGAACTCCTTCTCTAACCCTCGGGATCTGAAGCTCGCAACCTATCAATTGGTTGTAAAAAGCGACGGGACAAGGATATACCAAATGAAAGCCTTCTCGAGAGACTCTTCTTGTTTTGTGTAGTTGAAGATTTAGTGACTTTGGCAAATGAACCATATCTATACAAAAATGACAATATTGAGACCACCCGCTCGCCTCTCGTGATTAGCTCCTCGCGTATGCTCCGCTATGGAAATGAGTCCTTTATTTAGCTCTCGTCATTGAGTCGAGTTCCCCTCACTCTACCTCGAAAAGAAGATCCTCTTATTCTTATTGAGTGAGTTATTGACTTATTTGATTCGATTGGCTTGTTCTTTTTACGAGCGGAAGAAATGGTTTTTGTCGTATGCTCCAACACGATTACTACAACAGACTGATTTTTATTCATTTTCGACTTTTGGTTCTTGTTAATACTACCCATTAGTGGAGCTAGGAAATTCGGTTGTTTAACTTTGAGGCAATGAAATTATTGCGATGGATAGTTTGACTATTTCCTTTCGCTTGTCTTCAGGGTCTGTGGACTAGCTTTCTCTCTCAATTGGACGTTTTTGGGATCGAGTTGATTATGCAGAGTGCGTCTGCCGACTAAGGTTGATAATGCCTCGACTGCCCCTATCTCTAAAGGGCTTATGTGATTGGTCTCGGTGACTTAACCAGCGGGGCTTTCATTCTCATATAGATCTCAAACAAATGCTTTTTATTCTATTGTATGTAAGGATGGATGATAATGCGTTTTGCCATCCCCATAGGCGGAGGCTTGATCTCTACTCTCTGGTCATTAACTCGATCGACTCGACTTTTGTCTATTGAATGAGAATCCCCCTTCTCGACAATGCTGCGAGGCCCGAAGTAATTGGAAGCAATCTTGATGACACTTGTCTAAGAGCCGTGCACTAATGTAGCGTGTGGAAAGTGAACATGTTCTTGCATTGATATAAAGACATAGATCAAGGGCAAGGAGCTTGACACCGAGATTCCCGAGCTTTGAACGTAGCGCTTACAGTGGTCACTCCAATCGCTTGACAAAAGGGCTCCCTTCTCTAAAGGCCTATCTACTGAGATGCCCCCTTTCACACTTTTTGCTTGACACTATGCTGCAGTATTCACCTATCTATCCTTGTCACCCTAGAGTTGCCTCGATCTCTTTTTGTCTTCATTTTCTATCCCATAATGTGTGGTGAGTCTCATTCGGATGGATACAGCTTTCCGAACAAGTTCAATCTCACTTGAGTTCTTGGTCTTCAGGAAGGAGGATCTTGGTCTTCAATCCGTTAACAAGTAGAGACACATAAGATAAAGGGATCATAGTAGATTGGGAGGTTTGCACTTCAGCGTGATGACTAGATGGGATCAAGATACCTTTGGGTTTTGATTGACATGGAAGGAGAGCTATGCACACTATTGGGCGGCTAAACCATGATTGAGCCATAGGGGCACACACCTCTAGGATCACTATACCACTCATCCTTCTTCAGAGACTCAACAAAGGAAGGTGAGCCCTTGGTCTATGGGGAAAGTAGGGACAGCGAGGGCGGATGTCGATTATCACACTCTTGATCTAGCTCCTGCGAAGGAAGAAATGCGGCTCTGAAAGCATCCTCGGCCTGCGACACGCCTTTGTTTTGGGCCGATCATCTATGGTCTCACAGGCTACCTTCACTCTGCTTTTCCGGGAAACTACCGGTATAACCAGTGATAAAAAGGAATGCCTTGCTCTCATGTGGTAGCACATAAGATGCGACATTACCTAATTTCATTGGTCTTACCCACCAGTTACATGGTGTCGAGGAGTCAACCCTTTAAAGATCCTTGTGACCAAAAGCGACCTAGAATAGTATGACATAATATTTGAGTACCACAAAAGGCGAGAGGGACGGTCTTGACGATTTATTGTGAGCACATCCTCTCTGGAGCACTTCAAATTGCTATGCAGAAGAATTGCGACAAGCGATCTCTTGCCGAAGTTGCATCAAGACCCACATCAAACAGCTTGGGAGATGTACTTTGGTATGCCTCGAGAGCAGATGAGAAAGGACGTCCAACATTGAGTGCTTTCGGGAAAAGTCTTTATGCTACTCCGGAGGCAACATGATATGGCTCTGTATTAATTCAGCTTACTTTGTTGGAGTTATGTTTCAACAGTGATAGCCGAAAACTACTACCGATTACGATTATTTGAATAGAACTAAGCTCATGAGCTGGAAGCCTGGTCATACAGAATATCTCGAGTGTCGTCTTCTCCTTAGATGGGCCCGACTCTCCTATTTTTCATTTGGTAAAATGAGGGATAGGATCCGATCTGAAAATTTGAGCTATG